>NC_042622.1:165023882-165345472 GCF_901001135.1 Rhinatrema bivittatum | reverse complement strand
TGGATCACTCTGGCCATTAAGAGGGAGGAAAGCTCCACTTGTAGTACCTCCTGATGCGCTACCAGCTCCCAATCTGGGCATGGTGGGCAATTTAGTAGGACACCTAATAGATTCAATTGGTACCTTTGGCGGACGATGGACAGAACCCACTGGTTCAAGGTTACACTAGGCCACTGGTTCACAAAGAACTGCAGCCTGCCCTCAACCGGAGGGTCCATCATCCCAAGTAAGGGCAACTGGCTTAAGCTACTTATGGCCCAGTCTAAATCCTATCTCCAGAGTTGACTGAGGAACTGGTTGGGGTTTGGCTTTCTGCTGCCTGAGATGGCTGTGGGAGCCCTGATGGTATTGATGGGAGCAAGGAGCAGAGGTTAGTACTTCCTCTGGCGAAAGTCTTCCTCGGCCCCGGTCTCAATGGCCTCCTGGATGAGGGGGACAAGTCCAGAGTACTAGCAGAGACTTGTTGGAGGGTCTCATGGTGTCCCAAAGTTGGTCCACAGCAACCCTTGCCCAATCTCTGAAGAGATTTTCTCTAGTACATGGAACATCAACGAGTCGTTCCTGTACCTCCGGTCGGAGATCAGAGACCCGCAGCCATGCCATTCTGCAGGCGCCGATACCCATTGCAGAGACTCTTGATACCGTTTCAAAAACATCATAGGTTGCATAGACTTCGTGTTTTCTGCACTCCAGACCCTTGTGCTGCTGTTGAGGCAGCTACTCAGCCACTGACAGAACCAGCGGTCCCGCTGATGTTGATGGTGTGGTGTCCATTGATGCAGCTCCAAGGTCCATCGATGCTGATGCCGCCGATGCTGATGGCTCAGATTTCCTCAACCTGAAGAGCTGATCCATCTTATCGAGTCGAAGCAGACGTCCCTTTGGGGTCATTTGGGCGCACAAGCAACAATCCTGGATGTCATGCTATGCCCCCAAGCAGAGGGTACATATCTCGTGAAGAACTGTAATGGATATGGACTTTGGGCACTAAGGACATTGACGAAAACCGGACATGGCCATGATGGAACAAAAGAAAGGGGGCACAGACACAAAGGGGCAGATTTTCAAGGATTTACGCGCGTAGGGGGGTTACGCGCACTGGGCCTATTTTCAAAAGGCCCGGCGGCGCACGTAAAGCCCCAGGACGCGTGTAAGTCCCGGGGCTTGAAAAAATGGGTGGGGCGGGGGCATGGCAGGGTGGTCCGGGGGCGGGGCCAGAGGCCTCTGCAAGGCTGCTGGGCCGGGGGATCGCGTGCCGGCAGGTGTAACTTGTAAGATAAAGGTACGGGGGGTGGTTTCGGGCTGGAGGGCGGGACAGGTAGGGGAAGAGAGGGGAAGGTGGGTGGGAGGGAATGGGGAAAGGCAGCTGGTCTCCCCGAGGGCTCGGCGCGCTCAACGTGCACTAGTGTACACCCCCTTGCGCTCGCCGACCCGATTTTATAATATGCACGCAGCTGCGTGCACATGTTATAAAATCAGGCGTACATTTGTGTGCGCCAGGTAGCGCGCACAAATGTACGCCACGCGTGTAGCTTTTACAATCTGCCCCAAAACGAAGGCAGCGGCGGCGGCCGTCAATGGCCTGCGGGCACCGGGACACCGCTGCTGCAGGAGGAATTGACAGCAAAAGGAAACTTACCAGAAATGCCATAAACCCTGACTAGGATACTACAGGGAGGCACCAAGAGGGATCCGGTGATGGAGCGATAGTGAAAACCATGAAAAACCACTATGAAGAGTGAAATTTTCTACTAGGCCAGAAACAGCCAAAGTGAGCTCAATCAGACTGCAAGGCTTACAGCTCCGCGGAAAATAAGAGACTGAAGAGGGACCCTGCATGGACACGTGGTATAGAGCATGCTGGGCATGCTCAGTGTGCCTAGTTCTAGAAACATTGAAATAAGTTTTCAGCATTGGGGCTCCATCTGATGATGTCACTCATGTGTGAGGACTACCATCCTGCTTGTTCTCAGCGAATGTCATAATGCCTCTGTATCACTCCATGACAAGACCACACCTTGAGTGCTGTGTGCAGTTCTGGTTGCCACATCTCAAAAAAGATATTGATGCACTGTAGAAGGTACAGAGAAGGGTGACCAAAATGATAAAGGGATGAAATGGCTCCCCTGTGAAAAAAGGCTAAAGAGGTTAAGGCTGTTCAGCATGGAGTCAAGATGGCTGAGGGGGGATATGATAGAGATCTATAAAATCATGAGAAGACTAGAATGTGAATTTGTTATTTACTCTTTCAGATAATACCAAGTCTAGAGGACATGCCATGAAGTTAGAAAGTAGCACATTTAAAACAAATAAGAGAAAATTCTTTTTTCACTGAATGCATAATTAAGCTCTGGAATTCATTGCCAGAGGATGAGGTTAAGGCAGTTACCATAGCTGGGTTTTTAAAAGGTTTGGATAAGTTCCTGGAGAAGTCGATAAATTGCAATTAATCAAATTGACTTAGGGAATAGCCACCTTATTACCGACATTAGTAGCATGGGATCTATTTAATGTTTGGGTACTTGCTAGGTACTTGTGACCTGGATTGGCCACTATTGGAAACAGGATGCTGGGCTTGATAGACACTTGGTTTGGCTCAGAATGGCGACTTCTTACGTTCTTAAAAGCTCGGGAAACTGAAGGAGTAAGAAAACAGGGCAAACATGACAGGCTTCCTGTGTTACATCATAAAGGTTTCTTACACTGGTCACTATATGATTTGTTCAGTTGTCACAGCATACTACAGGGGTGGCCAACTCCGGTCCTCAAGAGCCACAAACAAGCCTGGTTTTCAGGATAGCCACAAGAGGTATACATGAAAGACATTTGCATACAACAGAGGAAGGGTATGACAATCTCTCTGCTGCATATTCATTGTGGATATTCTAAAAACCTAGACTATTTGAGGACCAGAGTTGGCCACCGCTGGCATACTGCATGCCAGCTGGGATCTGACTGGGCTGAACAATTTTAGCTGCCTTTCTCTGGATTGGTGTAACAGGAAGGAAGAGATTCCTGTTTCTGAGGAACACAGACACACACATCCCCCTGCCTAGACTACAGGTCTCATCTCCCACAGAGAAAGAATAGCATGAAATGCATGCCCCTTTAACTTTATTCTCACACCTCCTTGACACAGAAACTACACGCCAGCAGAAAACCTCACCTGAATCACGTGCTGTCCCTCACCTAACATAGAATAAAGAGACCAAAACGCATAACAAGAAGCATGCAGACAAAAACTGAATTGGAAACTGCAACAAGCCAGAGTCTCTGTATGCAGTGTAACAAAGGAAAAAAGAAACATCACACATCCTTATAAAACAAATCAAGAAATATAAAATCATCAGCAGTAAAACTGTACTAACAAAAAGAACATATTTCGAAACAGCTGATGAGTGGAATATCCAATAATTTAAAACTCATATAAAACATTTCCAGATACCAACAAAATATTTCAAAATAGCAGACACAAAGATCCAGTAATGAAAAATAATAAGGATACAAAAATTTTTTTGCTCTGCATACCTGGGAACGTTTGATATCCAGGTGTCCTGAGATTGTTCTGAATTAGCAGGAGGTGGGGTGGTTTGCTTGGAACTTTCTCCTCTCTCAGTCACATACCAGCGCTCTCTCTCACACTGGCTCTCAATGACACACCTATACACACATGCTCTCAGTCACTCACATATACAAATGTTTTTTCTCTCTCACTTATATAGGCTCTTAATTACACATTTACACACATGCTGTCTATCTTTTCACGCTTACACACACACAGGCTTTCAATCACATAAATACATGCTGTCTTTTTCTCTCACACACAGACTCTCATTCACATGCTTACAAACATGTCCTCTCTTTCTCTCATTTACACACAGGCTCTCAATCACATACTCACATGCTCCCTCACCTAAATCAGCTCTCAATCACACACATACACACATGGTCTCTCTCTCTCATTTAAACACAGGCTCTCAATCACATACTCACATGCTCCCTCACCTAAATCAGCTCTCAATCACACAGACACACATGGTCTCTCTCTCTCATTTAAACACAGGCTCTCAATCACATACTCACATGCTCCATCACCTAAACCAGCTGTCAATCAGACACAGACACACATGATCTCTCTCTTACTTATACACACAGGCTCTTAATCATACATACACATGATCTCTCTCACACACAAAGGATCTCAATCATACACACATACTCTTTCAAACAAACAGGTTTTCAATTACAAACTTACACATACAGGTTCCCAATGGTAAACTTACATTCATGCTCTCTCTCTCACAGGCAGGATCTCAATCACAGACATACTCTCTTTCACATATACAGGCTCTCAATCATTCACATACATGCAATCTCTCACTCACACACACAGGATCTCAAACACACATGCTTGCTCGCTCATTCATTCACTCTCTCTCTCCCCCTTCCCCCCCCCCCCCCGGGAACTCGCGGCAGCAGCAGCCACCTCCCAACGCTAACCTCCTTCATTTTCAGCCCTCGCGGAGGCGAAGGCGGAGTCCCATCGGCCGCGGTTGAAGATTTTCATTTTCCTCCGAGCCGCGCTGCAGTCTTCTTCCCGTCGGACACTAGCGTGCCAGCGCGGGTCTTCCCGCGCAGGCACCCGATGCTCTCCACTTCCTCTTCCGGGCCGCGGGAAGAAGAGAGCACCGGCGTGCTCTCTTCTTCCCGCGGCCCGGAAGAGGAAGTGGAGAGCATCGGGTGCCTGCGCGGGAAGACCCGCGCAGGCACCCGATGACTCCAGCGCTGGCACCCGGCTGACACCCGATGACTCCCGCGCAGGCACCCGGATGACTCCAGTCGGCGTGCTCTCTTCTCCTCCCCCCCGCGGCCCGGAAGAGGAAGTGGTGAGCATCGGGTACCTGCGCGGAAGAAGAGACCACGCTAGTGTGGTCTCTTCTTCCCGCGCAGGCACCCGATGCTCTCCACTTCCTCTTCCGGGCCGCGGGGGGGGGGGGGGGAGAAGAGAGCACGCCGGTGCCGCTGACTCCAGCTGTCCTGCCGCGTTCCGCCCGGGCTGACAGCATTTTAAGCCCGGGCGGCGGAGGACCGGGGAGCAGCTGGGTCAGCGGGGAACCGCGAAGTATGGCGACACTTGTCTGCGAGCCAGATGCAGCCCTCAAAAGAGCCATATCTGGCTCGCGAGCCATGGGTTCCCGACCCCTGTGTTAGAGGATTTAAATCCTACTATTTTTTGCATTTCTGAAACCTGGCTGAATGACCAAATAATGTGTTCTTAAACCAAATTTCACACCCCAACTATGATGTATTTCACTATCCTAGATCTAAACAAAAAGGTGGGGGTCTACTAATAATCAGTAAAAAATAAAGAACTTAAGCTAATACCTTACAAAACAGAGGTTAACCCTCCCTACGAGGTGGCAATACTAAAATCACCTCAAAAGAATGGTCTATTGTCCCGTTGGAATACTTAAAAAAAAATTGCTCACCTCTAATCGAATTATTCATTAAGGCATTTCCATCAGCAGAATCTACCCTAATTGTAGAAGACTTTAACCTACATATAGATGGAACACCTAAAACTACAGCACTGGAGAAATTACTTATCTGATAATTTTGTTTTCCTTAGTGTAGACAGATGGACTCAGGACCAATGGGTTATGTGTTCTCCTGCTAGCAGATGGAGACGGAGTCAGGTTTCAAAGCTGACATCACCCTAGATATAACCCTGCAGTAACCTCAGCCATTCAGTATTCTCTTCAAAAAGCCATTGTGGACATATTGAAGAACTTGATTAGAATTTGGATACAACTTGATTAAAAACTAGAGACTGCAACTGTACTCAATCAACATAAGTGCTGAATCCCAGCAATACTATAGATGTCCTGAACTAGGGATAAGGTAACGGCTTACCTGTAACCACATGGAATCAAGATTCACCTAATGGGCAATTCCTTGGTGCCTCTCCTGGGCAGCTATGGGCGGGATGCTGAGTCCATCTGTCTACACTAAGGAAAAAGAAATTATCAGTAAGTAATTTCTCCATTTCCTAATGTGTAGCCAGATGGACTCAGGACCAACAGGATGTACAAAAGCTATTCTCGAATGGGGCGGGAGGCTGCCCATGGTCCGGCATCCAAATGGCAGATGAAATTTAATGTGGATAAGTGCAAGGTGATGCATATAGGGAAAAATAACCCATGCTATAATTACACAATGTTGGGTTCCATATTAGGTGCTACAACCCAAGAAAGAGATCTAGGTGTCATAGTGGATAACACATTGAAATCGTCGGTACAGTGTGCTGCGGCAGTCAAAAAAGCAAACAGAATGTTGGGAATTATTAGAAAGGGTATGGTGAATAAAATGGAAAATGTCATAATGCCTCTGTATCGCTCCATGGTGAGACCGCACCTTGAATACTGTGTACAATTCTGGTCGCCGCATCTCAAAAAAGATATAATTGCGATGGAGAAGGTACAGAGAAGGGCTACCAAAATGATAAGGGGAATGGAACAACTCCCCTATGAGGAAAGACTAAAGAGGTTAGGACTTTTCAGCTTGGAGAAGAGACGACTGAGGAGGGATATGATAGAGGTGTTTAAAATCATGAGAGGTCTAGAACGGGTAGATGTGAATCGGTTATCTACTCTTTCGGATAGTAGAAAGACTAGGGGGCACTCCATGAAGTTAGCATGGGGCACATTTAAAACTAATCGGAGAAAGTTCTTTTTTACTCAATGCACAATTAAACTCTGGAATTTGTTGCCAGAGGATGTGGTTAGTGCAGTTAAAATAGCTGTGTTTAAAAAAGGATTGGATAAGTTCTTGGAGGAGAAGTCCATTGCCTGCTATTAAGTTCACTTAGAGAATAGCCACTGCCATTAGCAATGGTTACATGGAATCGACTTAGTTTTTGGGTACTTGCCAGGTTCTTATGGCCTGGATTGGCCACTGTTGGAAACAGGATGCTGGGCTTGATGGACCCTTGGTCTGACCCAGTATGGCATTTTCTTATGTCTTACGGTTAGCACTGCCCTCACAAAGACTGCGTCTTCTCGGGCTTGGACGTCCAGTTGATAGAACCTGGAGAAGGTGTGCAAGGAAGGCCACGTCATTGCTCGACAGATGTTGATAGAAGACAGTAGCTTAGCTTCCGCTCAGGATACGATCTGAAGGGGTAAAGGCTTCCCTGACTCCACATAAGCTCCAGTGATCACGTCCTTGATCCAGTGAGCTATGGAAGCTTGTGAAGCCACTTCACCTTGTTTTCTTCCCCAGTGAAAGACAAACAAGCGGCCTGTCTTGCGCACTGGTTCTGAGCGTTCCAGGTACCATACTAGAAGCCTACTGACATTTAAGTGGCATAGTAGGTGGTAGTCTTCTGTGTCCTTGCGTCCATCTGGGGATGGTAAGGAGATGGTCTGGTTCAGGTGAAACTCTGAGACTACGTTTGGTAAGAAGGAAGGGACGGTGCGAAGCTGCAACGTTCCTGAAGAGAACCAGAGGAACGGTTACTGACATGACAGTGCCTGTAATTCGGAGATGCAACGAACCAAGCATATTGCCACCAAGAATACAGTCTTCAGTGTTAATAGGTATAGAGACAGACTGTACAGTGGCCTAAAGGAAGGCCCTGCTATGAAGTCCAATATTAGATTGAGGTTCCATAGGGGGACCAGCCATTTTAAGGGTGGTCAGAGGTATTTAACCCCTTTTAGGAAATGGGCCAAGTCCGTATGTGTCAACAGACGGGTTCCGTTCACCTTGGCCCTGAAGCAGGAGAGGGCCGCTACCTGGATCATCAAGGAGTTGAGGAACAATCCTTTGTTCAGGCCATCTTGTAAAATGCCAGAATCATGGGGATCTTGGTCATTCGCAGGGGCATTCCGTGGTCCACGCACCAGGCCTCAAATATTCTCCAGATATGTACGTACGCCAGGGACGATGAGAACCTCTGTGTGCGAAGCAAGGTGGCGATCACGGCTGCGGAATAGCCACACTTTGTCAGGTGAGCCCTCTCAAGGGCCAGACCGTAAGACAGAATCGAGTTGGGTCCTCGTGAAGGACCAGACCTTGTTGGAGAAGGTCCCTGTGTGGGGGGAGGTGAAGGGGCTCTCCACGAGAAGCCTCCACATGTCTGCATAACAGGGACTTCTGGGCCAATCCAGGGCCACCAGAAGGACCAATCCTCTGTGGTGTTCGATCTTGCGGATGATCTTGTCCAGCAGGGGCCACGGGGGGAAGGTGTATAGTAAGACCTCCTCTGGCCAGGTCTGGACAAGGGTGCCGATCCCTTGGGAGTGCAGATCTCGTCTGCGACTGAAGAATTGGGGGACCTTTGCATTGTGAGATGTGGCCAGTAGGTCAATGGACTAGGAGCAGGAAGGCTTTGGTCGACAACACCCTTTTCCCTTGATCCAGACTCTCCCTGTTGAGAAAGTCTGCTCTGACATTGTTTTTTCCAGTGATGTGGGTGGCTGAGATCCCTTGTAGGTTTAACTCCACCCATTCCATAAGGGGGTCTATTTCCAGAGACACTTGGTGGCTTTTAGTGCCTCCCTGGCAATTGATGTAGGCTACTGTTTTTGTGTTGTCCGACATCAAGCGGTCTGCTTGTCTCTGGAGCCTGTGGCTGAATTGCAGAAACGCTAATTTGACAGCTCGGGCTTCCAGGCGGTTTATGTTCCAGTGTGCCTCTTCCTTGGTCCCTTGCCCCTGGGTTGTCAGTTCCTGACAGTGAGCTCCCCACTCTTGGAGGCTCACGTCCATTGTGAGGGCAATCCAGTTCGGTGGGGATAGGCTTACACCCTTGCTTAGATGAGCTTCCTGTAGCCACCACTGGAGTCGAGAACATACTTCCATTGGTAGGTGGAGGCAAATCGAGTAGTCTTGAGACAGTGGGTTCCAATGTGACAGCAGGGAGTGTTGGAGTGGCCACATGTGTGCCCTCGCCCAAGGTACTAATTCCAGGCTTGACGGCATGAGGCCGAGGATCTGGAGGTAGCTCCACACCCTGGAGCACATAGTGTTCATCAAGCTTATTATCAAGGTTATTTGTTATTTGGTTAAATATTATTATTACTTTCTATGTTCCTTGTAATAATGTTCAATGGTTGATTGTTATTGTTTCAATGTTCTATGTAAAAAAAACCCCGGTCTAACCTCCCAGACCAGGGCAACCTTCTCGTTACATGTAAACCGGATTGATTTGTATTGCATACAGGAATTCCGGTATATAAAAATTAAAAAATAAATAAATAAATAAATAAATAAATAAATAAATAAATAAATAAAAAAAAGCTACGCACTTGGCACATCAGCTTCCTTATCCTCGAGGAAAGGAGGAAGATCTTGTCCTGCTTGGTGCCAAACCGGACTCCCAGGTACTCCAAGGACTGGGAGAGGGTGAGGCTGCTCTTGTCCAAGCCGCACATTTTACTCTCAGAAATTAATGCCTGCCCAAGGGCAGGTGTTAAATTCTGAGCAACCCAGAGAAGTGTACAGAAACGCAGAAAATACTTCTTTTCTGTACACCCTCTGACTTAATATCCTAGCGATATTAAGTTAGAGGAACCAAACATTTAAAAAATAAATAAATAAAAATCCACCTTCCAGTCAGCAGGTTAGAAAAATGGACACTCAGTTTTACCACGTCTGTTTTCCTAATCTGTGGATGTCAGCAGGTTCGGAAACAACACCAGTAAAATTGAGCGGCGGTTGTCGAAACCTGCTGACAGCCACCTTTACACTAATAAGGAGGCGCTAGGGACACGCTATTGTCCCTAACGCCTCCTTATTAGCGTGATCCCTCATTTAAATACTGAATTGCGCACCCAGCCACCTCTCCTGGGCGCGTGTCGGGAGAGCAGACGCTCAACATGGAGTGCCCACTCTCCCACGATTCTTATGGTATCGGCCTGAAGGTGAGGTTGCACCATGGCGCAATACAGAGGCATTATGATATTCTCTGTTTTATTCTCCATTCCTTTCCTGATAATCCTTAACGTTCTATTTGCTTTCTGGGCTGCTGCTGCTGCACACTGAGCAGAAGATTTCAAAGTATGTTTAACAATGGCACCTATATCCTTTTCCTGAGTGGTGACTCCTAATGTGGAACCTTGCATTTTGTAGTTATAATTTGGGTTACTCTTCCCTGAGTGCATCGCTTTGCACTTGTCTATATTTAATTTAATTTGCCTTCTGCCTTTATTAATGCTTGGAATACATCTGGACTATGCTTCTAAGATTTTTTTTTTTTGAGAATTATTTTTATTCAACAGAACAAGAAAATGGCATTTTAACAAAGCAGAACATATATCAAGTATGACAGTCAAAAACTTAGTACTTTAAGCCGGAACATCTAAAAATGCACAAAAAGCTAAAAACCTCATCTATACTTCAACATCTATACTCTGTTGTCTCTTCATTAAATTTCCTTCACCCCTTTATTGACAAAGACACTACCCCACCCCTTTGCTCACAGACCTCACATATCTGCAAGATTTCACTCAATCCCACCACCACGCATTCAACGCCATAATTCACTTTCAGCTTCACTTACATTCTTTTACACATCACAAACAATCCCACATCCTTCTTTTCAACAGTCATACTACCATATCTGTGGAATGACACCCACCCAAACCTAAGAGCAAAAAAATCTTTTCAGCAAACTTCCTGGTAACAAAGCAGCTTAGGTTGCTTATGAATACCAAAAGTATCTGTATTCATCTCAGACGACGACCATTGTAGGGAGTGTATGTAATGCTTTGCTTGGAGGAAGGTGAAAAACTGCCTATTAGGCAAGTCAAATTGAGTATGCAGAGACGCAATATCATAACATGTAGCCAAGTCCCCAACAAGCATTCAGCCTAAATATCTCGAATACCTGCAGATTGCCACCTTTGGAAGATTTGAACATAGTCATAGCCTGAGGGAAAATTTTTATTCCCACAAAATGGTAAAAACAAAGAAACTTTTGTTGGTAGTTGCCATTTCCTTCTAACCCAGCACCAAGCTTGAGCGACCAGCCATACTAGTATGTTGCTCATACTAATTTATTTACTGAAGTTTCATTAACATGCAAGTATAGTGGAAACTGAGGTGCAAAAGAGCCTTCCACCAGATTTTCGACAAAATTTATAATGACCGTGGCCATCATTCCCTCATAAATTGCAACTGACAAGCGATGTTATAATGTCTTAAATTTGGCACTTTGAGCTCCCCTACATCTTTTGGGTTCTTCAAATTAGCAAAGCTTATCAGGGCTCATCTTACTTTTCAGATTAATTGAATAAAACAGGAGCAAAGTAGTTTCATATCTGATCTTGTTCACCAAGATGGCAATACAAATAGCCTATACAATAATTTTGGAAGCACTATCATTTTCAGCAGGGCGCATCTGCACATAAATGAAATAGGAATCTCCTGCCAAAGATGCAATTGATTTTTAACCCCTTGTATAATTTCAACAATTCCTTTCCTAATAATTCCTAGCATTCTATTTGCTTTCTTGGCTGCTGCTGCACACCAAACAGAATATTTCAATGTATTTTAATGATGACACCTAGATCTTTTTCCTGAGTGGTGATTCCTAATGTGGAACCTTGCATTTTGTAGCTATAATTTGGGTTACTCTTCTCTAAGTGCATCACTTTGCACTTGTCTATAGTGTAAATTTCCAAAGGTATTCTTTTGTACTAATTTACCTCAGAAGCACAAGATATTTTGCAAGGGAAGAGCTCAGTAACCTACAATCCAGTGGGAGCACTGAGAGGAGAGGATCACCTTGCTGGTAGCTCAGTAAGTACTGATTGGAAAAATTTGTAAAACTTCAAAGTATTGGGGAGAAGTAAACTATTGGGATATATTAATTAGCTGTGCTTGTGTGTTTTGTTTTAAATAGGTAGTCAGAAAGGCAGCTGGCTGGCATGCGAGGCTCCGGAACAACGATAATGGCGCTGTCCTGGCCCACCCCCGGCCTGCCTTGCTCCGCCCTCTGGTCCGCTCATTCCCGCCCTGGCCCGCCCATTTGTCAGGGCCTGGCACTTATGTGTGTATCATCACTTATGCGCGTGGCTCGGTCCTTTTTAAAAGCCATACGTGTAAGTGGCTATTTAAAATCCAATCGATAGTGAATACACTAATACATTTAAAGGACCCTAATTGAACACATTCCTATTCCCATAGCAACCTAAAATTTAACTAGGAACTGAACAAATTTAAGAAGACAGCAGACCAGCAGCAAGAGGGGGGGCCTCCCTGTCTTTTGTATCAAGTCGTACATTTACTTTCTGAAATGAATGCATGTTGATGGCCCTATTTGTTATTCCCGCGCAATTCAGTAAGTAAAATGTGCAGCCAAGCCGCACATTTTACTTTCAGAAATTAGTGCCTACCCAAAGGTAGGCGTTAATTTCTGCCGGCACCAGGAAAGTGTACAGAAAAGCAGTAAAAACTGCTTTTCTGTACACCCTCCGACTTAATATCATGGCGATATTAAGTCGGAGGTCCCAAAAGTAAAAAATAATTTTAAATAAAATTTTAAAAAATTTAAAATCAGCCCACGGCTTGAAAACCGGACACTCAATTTTGCCGGTGTCCAGTTTCCGAACCCGGGCTGTCAGCGGGTTTGAGAACTGACACCGGCAAAATTGAGCGTCGGCTATCAAACTCACTGACAGCCGCCACTCCTGTCAAAAAAGAGGCGCTAGGGATGCACTAGTGTCCCTAGCGCCTCTTTTTACCGCGAGCCCTCAACTGAATACTAAATCGTGCGCACAGGAAAGTGGCCTCCCACAACTTTTACTGTATCGGCCCGCTAGGGAGGATCCCCTAATGTTACTTAATGGAAGGTTGGCTGTTACCAGTAAAAGCACACTGTGTGCATATCTTATTATCGGGCCAAAAACAGTAAAAGTCGCGGGAGAGCGGGCGAGCACCCACTCTCCTGAGCACGCGATTTAGTATTCAAATGAGGGCCCGCGTCCCTAGCGCATCCCTAGCGCCTCTTTTTTGACAGGAGCGGCGGCTGTCAGTAAGTTTGACAGCCGACGCTCAATTTTGCCGGCGTCGGTTCTCAAACCCGCTGACAGTCACGGGTTCGGAAACTGGACGCCGGCAAAATTGAGCGTCCGGTTTTCAACCCGCGAGCCGCGGGCTGATTTTACATTTTTATGTTTTTTTTATTTTTAATTATTTTTTTTACTTTTGGGACCTCTGACTTAGTATCGCCATGATATTAAGTCGGAGGGTGTACAGAAAAGCAGTTTTTACTGCTTTTCTGTACCCTTTCCCGGTGCCGGTAGAAATTAACGCCTACCTTTGGGTAGGCACTAATTTCTGAAAGTAAAATGTGTGGCTTGGCTGCACATTTTACTTACTGAATTGCGTGGGAATAACTAATAGGGCCATCAATATGCATTTGCATGTTGCGGGCGCTATTAGTTTCAAGGGGGTTGGCCACGCATTTTCGACGCACTAGTACCCCTTACTGAATAAGGGGTAAAGCTAGCACGTCAAAAACGCGTGTCCAAACGTTTTGGTAGGAAAGGTCTTTACAAGGGGAGAGATGATAAAGGTAGGTCCTAGATCTGGAAATATCACATAAGTGGATTCCTGTATAGAAACTACTGCACAGTCAGCACCCACAAGAATGAGACTGGCATGCTGTTTGTCCTGTGTAAGCAGAATATGTACAAGGTGGCAGAATGGGGACAAGATCTGTGTTAGACAAGCAAAACTGATAGAGCAGACAGCTTACAATTACATCAGTGAATTTTCACATGCATGATTCTGCTTAGCTGTCTTTGTTGTCTTCTCATCTTATCAGTATTTTCAGTATAAACAAGCTCCTGGCTGCCAGCCTCTGGCATGGACTCTGGTTTCATGGGAGTGCGGGCTCTCTGTTTGTCTGCTGTGCAAACACATTTACAAGGCAGCTGATTTTCAGCCCAATGTAATAAGAGGAGTAAAATAGGGGCACTGAATTTCAGCACACAGGAAATAGGTTTTAACTCTTTCTGCAGTAATTTAATGGTCTGCTACTGCATCAGCAGTTAAAAAAAAAAGCACACTAACCTAAAAAATATACGGATCGATACTGTAAAACCGCGGGAGAGCGGACGAATGCCCGCTCTCCCGGCGCACGCACCGGCCCTTCGCCGGTGCGAGCGATCCAGTATTCAAATGAGGCGACGCGGTGCAAACGGGGAAAAGGAGGCGCTAGGGACACTAGCGCGTCCCTAGCGCCTCCTTTTTGTCAGGAGCGGCGGCTGTCAGCGGGTTTGACAGCCGCCACTCAATTTTGCCGGCGTCGGTTCTCGAGCCCGCTGACAGCCACGGGCTCGGAAACCGGACGCCGGCAAAATTGAGCGTCCGGTTTTCGGCCCGACAGCCGCGGGCTGAATTCAAATTTTATTTTTTTTTTTTTTACTTTTTTTTACTTTTGGGGACCTCCGACTTAATATCGCAATGATATTAAGTCGGAGGGTGCACAGAAAAGCAGTTTTTACTGCTTTTCTGTGCACTTTCCTGGCGCCGGAAGAAATTAGCGCCGACCCAAAGGTCGGCGCTAATTTCTTAGAGTAAAATGTGCGGCTTGGCTGCACATTTTACTTACTGGATCCCGCGCGCATACCTAATAGCGCCCTCAACATGCATTTGCATGTTGAGGGCGCTATTAGGTGCCGCGGTTGGGCCGCGTGTTTTCCTCCCCTTACTGAATAAGGGGTAAGGGAAAACACGTGTCCAGAGCAGGCTGACAGTGCGCTCCGACGGAGCACACTTTACTGTATCGACCTGATACTTAGCAAATATAAAACATGAGCTATGCACATGAGTAAGGAACCCCCACACCACAAACTATCTCTAAGCAAGAATTACATTTCCAGTATTAAGAAAACCTGAGTTAAGCTTGCACACTTCTTCACTGGGGAATCACAGTGAATGCCTTGATTAGCATGAGATTTGCCTTGATTAGCATGAGATTTGCATGGAGGGGTGCCAATTTGTGCCCATTTTTACACATTTGCACTAAACTTGTTAAATCAGGAATAAAAATGTGCACACAACTGCATGTTAATATGTGCCCACAACCAAGCACTGGATTACATCTGTCTCTCTGACAGCAGGAAGCTAGGGGAGATTCTGCATCAACAGTAAATAGTTCTTAGTAATGAAAGAAGTATAAGAACACAAGAAGTGCTCTGCTGGGTCAGATCAAAGGTCTATTGAGCCCAGCATCCCGTCTCTAAGAGGGGCCAATCCCTAAAAGTAGATCCACTCCCTGTGCCAAGTGCTGGGTCTCACCAAGCCCCCTGGTTAATATCTATTTAGGGACTTTTCCTTCAGTAACTCATCCAACCCCGTAAACCCAGCTATGCTAGTTGCCCTGACCACATCATCCAGCAACAAATTCCACAGCTTGATTATGCTTTGAGCAAAAAAATACTTTCTCCAGTTGGTTTTAAATCTGCTTCCTGATAGCCTAAAGGAATAACCCCTAGTCCTTGTGTTATTGAAAGGTAAATAACCATTCCCTGCTTACCTGTTCTACTCCAATCACAATACTATACAACACAATCATATCCCCCAAGTGTCTCTGCTCCAAGCTGAAGACCCCTAAGCACCTTAGCCTTTCTTCATAGGGGAGTTGTTTCAATCCCTTAACTATTTTTGTTGCTCTTCGCAGTACCTTTTCTAACTCCAATTCTTTTTGAGATGGGGGTGACCAGAATGGCATACAATACGCAAGGTGCGGCTACACTGTTGATCTATACAGAGGCATTATGATATTCTCTGTTTTATTCTCCATTCCTTTTCAATGAGAAATTACTATTTACCTGATAAATTCCTTCTCTTTAGGACAGTCAGATGAATCCAGAACAAGTGGGTTATGCACTCCTACCAGCAGATGGAGCTGGAGCAAGCTGACCTCACAGTACATATACCCCTGCAGTGACCTTAGCCTGCCAGTATTCTCTTCAAAAGCAACTGTGGACAGACGAGTCAGAAATCTCGATTCAAAACAACTAACCATGTCAATACTCAGTCAACAGACAACATTGAGCTCCAATAAGAACATAATAACACTAGTCTAGGGACTGGAGTAACACTTACCAGTAATCCCTGTAACATGTAGGCACACAGGAGGAACAATATGCAACTACATGGCAGCCAAGGGAGGGAAGCTGGATTCATCTGACTGTCCTAAAGAAAAGGAAATTATCAGGTAAGTAGTAATTTCTCATTTCTTAGCGTCCAGTCAGATGAATCCTGAACAACTGGGATGTATCTACGCTACTTCCGAATAGGGTGGGAGGCAGCCCGTGGTCCAGACAAAACTGCACATACAAAAGCCGCATCCTCCCAAGCCTGAACATCCAGGCCATAATACCTGGAAAAGGTGTGTAAGGAGGACCATGTCGCAGCTCGGCAAATGTCGACAGGAGACAACAGTCTAACTTCTGCCCATGACACTGCCTGAGCCTCAGTGGGACGAGCCCAAACCTGACTAGGCAACAGCTTCCCAGCATCCACTATGCAGCTGTTGTTGCGTGTGCCGGCCGCAGCCAGGCCCTCTTACCCTCTTCTGCCTGCTCCACCCGTCTGGCTCCACTTCCCTCGTGACCAGGAGCCGTTGCCTACGACCTCGGGCCAACCCCGGTGCTCCTATCTCCGCGACGGATGTCCATGCTCCACGGGGAGAAGCCACCGTCCCGGCACTGCGCCCCTCCCTAGGCGCACCCGCATCTCCTCTTCCTAGGCGCGCATGCATCTCCTCTTCTTTTAAAGGGGCCACAGCAGGAAACTAACCCACGGCCCCGGATGATGATGTCACTGGGTCCCAGTATATAAGGCCGGGCCCAGCCACAGTTTGTTGCCTTTGCAACAGGTCTCCATGCTGGTCGTGTACTTCGTTGCTTCCCCTGGTGATTCCTTCGTATTCCTGGTTCCTGTCTTGTTTGTGTTCCTGATCCTAGTGCCGGTATTCTCCTTGTTCCTGTGTTCCTGCGCTACTCTACTTGTTCTACAGATTGACTCCTGGACCCGAACTCTGCTTTGCCTGACCACGCTACTGCTCATCTCCTGGACCCGACCTCTGCTTTGCCCGACCATGCTACTGCTCATCTCCTGGACCCAACCTCTGCTTTGCCCGAACATGCTACTATCTCCTGGACCCGACCTCTGCTTTGTCCAACTAGACTACTGATCATCTCCTGGACCCGACCTCTGTTTTGCCTGACCACGCTACTTACCATCTCCTGGACCCGACCTCTGATTTGCTTGACCACGCTACTAACCATCTCCTGGACCCAACCTCTGCTTTCCATGACCACGTTACTGATTACCTCCTGGACCTGACCTCTGCTTTGCCTGTCCATGCTACTGACCATCTCCTGAACCCAACCACTGCTTTGCCCAACCACACTATTGATTTTCTCCTGGACCTGACCCCTGTTTTGTCTGACTATGCCATTATCTCCTGGACTTGACCACTGCCTTGCCTCATCGCTCTACCTTGCCAGCCGCCTGCCCTGACTCTAGCTTATTCTATGATGTCCCTAGCGCTTCCTTATTAGCGTAAGTAGCAGCTTGACAACCGACGCTTAATTTTACCGGCATCGGTTGTCGAACCCGCTGACAGCCACGAGTTCGGAAAACGGACGCCGGCAAAACTGAGCGTTCGTTTTCCAACCTGCTGGCCAGCAGACAGCTTTTTTTGTTGTTGTTTAAGTTTTTTTAAATTTGTTTTTATTTTTGGGACCTCCGACTTAATATCGCTATAATATTAAGTCGGAGGTGTACAGAAAAGCAGTTTTTTCTGCTTATCTGTACACTTTCCCGGTGTTGTCTGTGATTAACGCCTTCCTTTGGGCAGGCGTTAATTTCTGAGAGTAAAATGTGCGGCTTGGCTGCTCATTTTACTTTCAGTATACCGCGGGGATAACTAATAGGCTCATCAACATGCATTTGCATGAAATGAGCGCTATTAGTTTCGGAGGGGTTGGCTGCGTGTTTTCCACGAGCTATTACCCCTTACAGTATAACGGGTAATAATAGCGTGTGTAAAACGCGTGGTTAAACAGGGGCTAAACAGTGCGCTCGGCTGAGCACACCGTTCTGTATCAGCCTGACAGATAGGCTGCTCAACCCTCCAGGCTGCCCATGTCCCTCGACCTCCTACAGAGCGGGATGAAGATTGAAATGGCATGCCGAGCATGAAGACCAGAGAGAGGAGGAAGCCCTGCAAGTAAAGCCTCTCGCTAAGTGTCTGTCTCCGGCTGGGGGGGGGAGAGGGCATTTGCCATTACTGCCGTGCTCAGCTTCCAGCATCGGCTGCCTTTCAGGTGCTCAAGCAGCTAAGCCCGCACTGAAAAACCAGCTACCAGGCCAAAGCACATCTCCGAGGGACCACGGAAATCACCTCAGGAAATCTCAACTGGGGGAGGGACTGTTTGATATCACTGCAGGAGAGCGGGGTGGTCATTTTCTTCCTTAATTCTCCTTCTTAAAACTGAAGCAATTCCCAGTGGGGAAATGCACGTCCACCATCTGCTGGAGATGGAGAATACTGGCGGGCTGAGGTCACTGCAGGGGTATATATACTGTGATGTCAGCTTGCTCTCTGTCTCCATCTGCTGGTAGTAGTGCATAACCCACTTGTTTTGGATTCATCTGACTGGGCGCTAAGAAAATAATTCTTAGCGTAGTTTTCATTTTTGGCCACCACCTCATAATGAGCTGAAAATTCCATGTACTGTCGACAATGACTCCTAGATCCTTTTTCTAGGTGGTTATTCCTAATGTGGAATCCATCATGTGACTGTAGTTGGGATTATTTTTCCCTATGTACTTGTCCACAATTAATTTAATCTCCTATTTAAATACCTAGTTTCCCATTCTCACACAGCCTTTCTGTAGTTCCGTATAATCTGCCTGAATATTTTTGTGTCATGGGCAAATATGATTACTTCACTCGTTGTTCCCCTTTCTAGATCATTAATGAATAAGTTGAACAGTACTTAGTTGAAGGACAGATCCTTGGGGCACTCCACTATTCACCTTTCTCCACTGGGAAAATTGACCACTAAATTCTCTTTGTTTCCTGTATTTTAACCAGTCCTCACTGACAACACTTCCTATCCCATAACGTTTTAGTTTACGGAGGAGTCTTTTATGTAGGACTTAGTCAAATGCCTTCTGTAAATCCAGAAACACTATATTGATCGGCTCCTTTATCCACATGCTTTACACTTTCAAATAGGTGACTTTCCTAAATCCAGGCTAGCTTTTCCTCATTATACCATGTTTATCCATATGACCAGTTATTTTGTTTTTAAATTTTAGTTTCTACAATTTTACAGACATCAAAATCAGGCTCCCATGCGGCCCTGGACGCTGCTGATTCTCCTCCCACAGGCCTCTTCCTAGGTTAGCGCATGCGCGGCTCGGCCGGCCTTTTAAAGGGGCCATGGCGGGAAACCTTGGCCTGGCTCCGATTGATGATGTCAGGACTGAGGGGTATTTAAACTCTGTCTCAGTCCCCAGTTCTTTGCCTTGGTAACAGGTCCATCTCCTCGGAGTGCTAGTTGCTGATCCTGATCCCGGTGACTTCTGTTTTTGACTTCTGATCCTGATCCTGATCCCTGCTCCGGTGGTTCCAGTTCCTGTGTTCCTGTCCACTCCTGTGTTCCTGATTCCGTGCCTCTCCTTGTCCTCAGCTCCTGCATTCCCTTCCCTGGCTTGATCTCCTGGTTCTGACTTTGGCTTGCTTCCTTGTCTCTGCTCATCTTCCCCGTCCTTGACCCCTAGCCTGGTACGTCTTGCTTGTCTGCTGCCTGCCCCGGACCTTTGGATTGGATCCACGTTTTGCACCTTTTGCTGTCAGCCACGACCCAGACTCCTGACTTCACCTTTGCCTGCCGCTGCACCAGTCTTCATTGAGGCGACCTGCACCTGAGGGGAACGAGGGCTGGAATAGGTGAAGCTCCAGCCAGGTCGTCCTCAGCTGTATCGCCTTCCAGCGACGAGGACCACTGGGGGCCGCCCCTCAGTGGTAGCACCAACTCTCACCCCTGTCCAAGGGTCTACAACCCCAACATATAGAGGCAGATTTAAATGATAGATTACAGATTGCCTGTAGTAGGTCTACAGTTTTTGCTACAAGATGTATCTGATGAAAGGGTGTTCTCGAGAGCTCACGCCTCAATACATTGGTTAGTCTATAAGGTGCCACTTGCCTCCTGTCATTTTGCTACAAGATGCATCTGATAGCATAAATCTTCAGAGAAATAGCCTATGTATGTTGAATTTTCTGGGACACATTCCCTGTTTAGTCCCCAAGCCTGGTTTTGTAGCAATGAGAAATGCACATAGGAGCTCGTTCTGTTGGTAAACCTTTCTTCAAAGGACTCAAAAACGTTGTCATCAGTGTGAGCCGAAGCCAGCCAGAAGACCTGCAGGCTGCAACATGCCAAAGGGCAGAGAGGCCATGCCCTACAACCTCATTATATCTCTGGATGTTGCACTATCTCAATATTGTTTTCTCCTTGTGTAAAATGAGTATATTTTTTAAATATCCATATATGTGGGATTTGGTACAAAAGGTGGCCCTCCTCTTCAGTCTGCTATCAGTGCCCCCTCCACAATCTGCAGCAATGTATGATTCTTCCTATATTTTTGTGAAATTGGCTTCACTCCCCAGCTATAAAAAAAAAACCCCAAGATGTGCTACTCCCCTAACCCCATCCCCCAGCCCCTTTTCTAGTCAATCACTTTCCCTGATAAAATTCCTTTCCTTAGCAATCTATTTTTTCTAATGGGAGTCCTCAAGAAGCTGAGAATAAGCATGCCCAGCTCTTCTTATGAAACCAAGTGTAAGATGAGGGTAAGAAAGATAAACTTTTACCTTTCATTGATTGTTTTATATATATTTTAGGTAATTGAATTATGAATGCTTATGAGAAATTCACAAATAGTCAGTAGCTGGGACTGAAACCTTGATGATGGGCACTATTACTCACATGTTAATGAGAGAGTGATAGATGCCTGGAATAGGCTTGCAGCAGTGATAACCAATATGTGACAGAATGTAAAGATGCTTAGAAGAGGCACAGAGCACAGTGGTAAGGGCCAGTGGAGAGCAGTAACAGGTAGAAGGGGAGGGGGCTTGATTGTTTGCTCAGTCACATGGGCCAAAGAAGGGAGAATACAAGCCAATGGCCTAAGAGTGGTGGTACAGCTGCATTAGGTTTCCAAGAAAATTGGGGTAACTTTTGTTATGTACATTTAAGATCTAATGAGGATTAGGTCCCTGGCAATTGAGAAGTTGACTGAAATGGTCGGAGGCTGGGAGGACCTTATGGTCAGCTAAGAAACATCTTTTACAAATTCCAGCAGTTAAGACCTGCCACCATTTTCAATTGCAGAATAGCTCCTTCTCATCCATTATTCTGATGTTATGGAATGGTCTTCCATTGACAGTGAGGAAAGAAATGGACCTATGGAGATTCCAAAACTGGCTAAACACCTGGCTGATGTAATGTTTTTGTGTTGATTTATCATGTATACTGAGATGGTTGATTTATCAGTCTTTTTTGAGAATGGAAGTGCATCTGACAATTCATATAATTGTTTGTATTATGGTTTTGAAATGTGAATATGTTGTACATCGCTTAGTGAGATTTATCAGTTAAGCGATTAATACATGATTTTTAAATAAATAAACCTGCACCGAGAGGACAATGAGCATGGGGCAGACTCGCCCCAGACTCGCTAGTTTTTTTGGTTTTTTTTATAATTTATTTTTTATTGCATTTACAATAAGACAACCAAAAGATACATCTTATATGATGTCGAGGAATAGGCATATACAATTATTATTGAATATACATGTTTCACCAGGGGATATATCGAGCAGAGAAAAAAAAAAAGAAAAAGTAATAAGATTGTAATTTATGCCAGACTCAGGAAAATAAAGGGGGGGGGGGGAGGATTATAAAGAGTAATAAACACTGAAATATGTAAAAAGAAATAGATGAGGAAACACCCTATTAATCATTATTGCCTAACATTCAGAGCCTTATTAGGTGTGCTTGTCTAAAAACACCCGAAGCTGTGAAGGCTCAAAAAAGAGTTAATTAGCATTCCCAAATTTGACATGACATTTACATGGATACTGTAATAGAAAGTAAGCCCCCCTTGAAAGAACTTCTTCACACATTGATAGAAATGTTTTCCTCCGAAGTTGTGTTGGTCTTGTAACATCTAGGAAAATCCATAACTTCTGGCCATAAAACATGGATTCATGGTTATGGAAGAAAAGTTGAAGAATAGTATTTCGATCAGCGAGAAAGGCAAATGAGACCAATAAAGTTCCTCTTCGAGAAATTACTATCTCATGCGACTGTTTCAAAAATTGAGTTAAGTTCAGTGAGGCTTCTTCAGGAGAGTCAGTCAATGCCAATCCATCAGACTTGGGAAGAAAATATGATTTGGTAATCACTGGCATAGCTGATTCAGGGATTTTCAGAACATGAGAAAGGTAGCGTTTGAATAAATCAATAGTAGGCAAAGATTTTATAACCGGAAAGTTTACAAAACGCAAATTACAGCTCCTCAGAGTATTCTCGATGTTTTCCAACCTCTTTGATGTAATTAAGTCAGATTGAACCAAAGTTGACTGGGTTTGCTCCACTGCAGTAAACCATGAATCCAGCACTTCTAACTTGGACCCAAACTGAGAGATGGAATTTGCATTAGCCAAGTCCTTAGAATTAATATCCATAAAAATCTTTGTGAGGTTAGAAATGGAAGATTCTAAAGACATAATAGCTTGCCACAAAACTTCCAACTTTATTTCTGGGGGTTTAACTAAACCCAAATCAGGGAATATAGCAAACAAATCTGGGTAGATGAGAAAATAGCCCCTTCCATAACTTTTGCATCGGGACTGAGTCCTCCTGTAGCGCCAAGAACAGATTCAGGCTCTTCAGTGCTCACAACCCGGTCAGGGTTAGCCAGCATTTGCCTCGACTCCAGATCAGCTCGGTTCAATTCTTCCATAAACAGTTGATCAAAAGATTCACATTTAGGAGGAAAAGGAGTTTTAGGTGCCCTGGGAGTCAATGATGTTTCCTCGATCAAATGGGGTGGCGTTTGCTCAGCGTTGATCCCTAAAGCGATTGCTTCTGGAGCCAGGGTGGGAAAGAAAAAGCCCTCAATCCGTGGCTGTAGATTTTCCAGTGACGGGGAGCTTACGCTAGCACCCCGCAACGTGGCCTTGCGCTTTGAGGGGTAGATTTTTTTAAAAAGCGCGATCGCGTACTTTTGTTCGCGCAGCAGGCGCAAACAAAAGTACGCAGGATTTTATAAGACACACGCATAGCCGCGCGTATCTTATAAAATCCTGGATCGGCGTGCGCAAGGCTGCCGATTTTGGGCAGCCTGTGCGCGCCAAGCCGCGCAGCCTGCCTCCGTTCCCTCCGAGGCCGCTCCGAAATCGGAGCGGCCTCAGAGGGAACTTTCTTTCGCCCTCCCCTCACCTTCCCCTCCCTTCCCCTACCTAACCCACCCCCCCGGCCCTATCTAAACCCCCCCCTTACCTTTGTCCCTAGATTTACGCCTGCGAGAAGCAGACATAAATCTACGCGCACCAGCGGACTGCTGGCGTGCCGTCATCTGACCCGGGGGCTGGTCCGAAGGCCTCGACCACACCCCCGGGCCGGCGCCACGCCCCCGGTCCCACCCCTGAAACGCCGCGTCGTTCGGCCCCGCCCCCTTCAAAAAACCCCGGGACTTACGCGCGTCCTGGGGCTCTGTGCGTGCCGGCGGCCTATGTAAAATAGGCGCGCCGCACGCGAGGTCCCTGCTCGCGTAAATCCGGGCGGATTTACGTGAGCAGGGCTTTTAAAATCCGCCCGTGTATGTGGCATCAGGAACCCCATAAGGTAACAAGGAAACTCACGGCAGAGGAACGCTTCTCAGCGTGGGCTGTTCTGATGCTTAATAAAGAATTAAGAATCAGTGGTGTTTACCGGTTCCTTTTTCTTGGTTGCTACTGCAATATTGGACCGGTTTCCAGTGTGTTTCTTTGGCGCTTCAAAGCATTCTTCACCATCGGCCATCTTGGCTCTGCCCCCAGACTCGCTAGTTTTAATGGCCATTTGGATTATCTCAAAATTTGGTGGTAAAACAGGCTGGATATTGGATTAAGTCTAGGGTTTATAAGAATCATAGGCTCATCTACTCAAGGTGAAGTGCTAAGAAGGAAGATGAGCATGACTGTCCTAGATAGGGAGTGATAACTTACAGATGGTCATGTTCCAGGCTGGCAGCTGAGATATATCCTTGACAGGAAGAACTGGGCAAACTGGATGAGCTGGTTCATTTTTTTCTATTGTCACCTTCTATGTTTCTATGTAAAGGGACAACGACAAGACTTGAAATAGCTACCAGCAAAGGTGATGAAGCCCAGTAATGTAACAGAATATATAGAGGGCACTGGCAGGAACAGGGGATCGTTTGTATTCATGTATTTTTAATGAATTTACAATCATGTGCTGTTTACAATTAAGAACATGCCATACTGGGTCAGACCAAGGGTCCATCAAGCTCAGCATTCTGTTTCCAACAGTGGCCAATCCAGGCCATAAGAACCTGGCAAGTACCCAAAAACTAAGTCTATTCCATGTTACTGTTGCTAGTAATAGCAGTGGCTATTTTCTAAGTCAACTTAATTAATAGCAGGTAATGGACTTCTCCAATAACTTATCCAATCCTTTTTTGAACCCAACTACACTAACTGCACTAACCACATCCTCTGGCAACAAATTCCAGAGTTTAATTGTGCGTTGAGTGAAAAACAAAACATTAACTTGGTTGGGAGGAAACCACCACCATATTGTGTACCAGTTTGTCTCTACATCATGAGCAACCAACACACACCAAATCTTTCAGTTTCTGCAATTAAATCTCCTCAGAGCAAACATTGGCTCTATGAATTGCAATCAGATGATGTGCAAGAGGAATCTGCTATTCAACCCTGAATTTCCCAGGAAGAGAACTGACTTCCTCCAAACAGGTCTAAAAGCAGTGATCCGACAGTCCTCTCCGCTGCCTTCCACTCTCACCCTCTCACTCACTGTATTCCTGTTTCTGCATTTTTCTTCCCCTCCCTCCCTCCCTTTCATCCTAGCTTACTACATATACAAACCATTTTCCACAGCACCATCTCTGAATCTGTTCCATAACCTTCTCAACATCTGACAGATAAACGATGGGAAATCTCTGAGACTGTAAGCACCCTCCAATCCCATAATTTGAGCACTTCAGTATCTAACTTACTAGTTTCCATTTACTCCAGCAACCCTAGCCTAGGAGAGCTGGAACTCAGATGGCAGAGGCTAAGCAAGGTCAAAGCTGGGGAAAACCAAGGAGGATCAGATTCTATGGACTGCAGAAAGCAATGACAAACCGCTAACAGTATTCTGCCAAGAAAAGGTCAAACAGTGTGGGGCAGTGACTGCCCAACCCTTGACACCAAATTGCCAAATAAACTAAGCCTCAACTCCCAAAAGACAGGGATGCGCTGGATCATGAAAAAAGATCCCTGTTCTTCTCCCAAATGATCCCTGGAGGAACAATACTTACTCTCAGTTCACAAATTCAGAGTTTTGGCTTCATACTAGACTCCCAGCTCATATCAAAAGCCCAGGTCCTTGCGGTAACTAAAATTGCTTTCTTCCACTTTCACTCATTAATGGACAATTCCGCCTTCATAACTGCTATGGACTATTGTAACACACTGTACGTAGGACTCCCCATGACTCTAAACTGCCATCTTCAGCTTAATAATGAAGGTGCAGAAATTTGACTTCATCCTAGTCCTGAAAAGCTTACCCTGCCTGGCAATACTTTACCGCACCAAATTCAAGATCCTGACCTTGCAACACCATTACCTGCTATCAGTCCTCCTGCCCACTATGGTCATTGTCACATGCTCATCTTATGACCCCACCCTGCAAACCATGCACCTCACGGGCACTAGAAACAGAACCTTCACAGGCTCTGCCTGAAGAATATCAGATTAGCCCCCAACCTCTTCTCTGTCAGAAAACTATTAAAAACATGGCTGTATAAGGCAACATTTGGCACCAGCTATTAATATCTGTATTCATTTTTCCTAAACCTCTATGCTGACATTTTTACCTCTGGACTGACAGAATTGCTCTAATCTGCATGAGCAGGCACTTCAACCAACAGAGCTACTAAGCAAATCACTGACCCAAATCTGTTATAGTCTCTCCTCCTACCCCTAAAGCACACTGTATTCCCCTCCTTTTCTCTTATGTATTGTACCTGATCACTATTTAATTATAACTCGCTTTGAATTCTCTTGGTGGAAAAAGCATATCATAAATAAATGATGACGAAACCAAGAAATGGGTAGAAGGAGAAGAGGAAAAACAAACATTATAGAAACTCATGTAAGGGTTAAGAAAAAAAGGCATATGCGCACATACAGTCATTCCTCTGGCTTCCCCTGCCACTGGGAGTGCACTGTGTCTGAGCCACAGCTAGATTGCAGTTACCTCACATGCAGAAAAATACCATCTTTGCATCCCATGAGAAAATCATTTTTATTCTATCCTTCAATTAAAATTATTAAGGTATAATTTGGGGTGAGATAGCGAGAGGATACCCTAAAGAAATCATTCAATCAGCAAAGTTCCCAAAAACAGAGTGCAGATATGTTTTTTTGGAACCTGACACACAAGGTAAACAAAACAGAAATGGGCCGATACAGTAAAAACACGGGAGAGTGGGTGAACGCCTGCTCTCCCGGCAAGCACACAGGCCACTCTCCTGTGCGCTCGATTCAGTATCTTAATTTATTTAAATTAGGCCCGGCGGTAAAAAGAGGTGCGTGTCCCTAGCACCTCTTTTTTGACGGAAGCAGCGGCTATCAGCTGGTTTGACAGCCTACGCTCAATTTTGCAGGCGTTGGTTCTCGAGCCCGCTGACAGCCACGGGTTTGCAAACCGGACACCGGCAAAACTGAGCATCCGGTTTTCGACCCGACAGCCGCGGGCCCATTTTAAATTTTTTTTTTTAAATTTTTTACTTTTTTAAACTTTCGGGACCTACAACTTAATATTGCCATGATATTAAGTAGGAGGGTGCACAGAAAAGCAGTTTTTACTGCTTTTCTGTGCACTTTCCCGGTGCCCGGAGAAATTAGCGCCTACCTTTGGGTAGGCGCTAATTTCTGAAAGCAAAATGTGCGGCTTGGCTGCACATTTTGCTTTCTGAATCGCGCGGGAATACCTAATAGGGCCATCAACATGCATTTGCATGTTGCGGGCGCTATTAGGTTCAGGGGGGTTGGATGCATGTTTTGGACGCACTATTACCCCTTACTGAATAAGGAGTAAAGCTAGCGTGTTGCGGTCCCAGTCGCGGCAGCTGCGACTAAGCCCTTACCTCTTTGGTCCCGGCCTGTCTCCGCGGGTCTGCGGCCTGTATTGTGGCATCCCCACGGGAGGGGGGGACGCCGCCGAGAAGCCCTGCTGGACGCCTTCTCCCTAGGCGCGTGTGCAAGCCGCACTTATGAAGGCCGTTTCCCGCCATTGAAGGCTCCGCCCTATCCATGACGTCAGACGCCGCGGCCTATGTAAGGCCGCCGCGGAGCCCCAGACTTTGCCTTGCAACGGGGTTCCTTGCAGTTCTCTGTTGCGCCGTGCCCCGGAGTGTGCTATTGCGTTAGCGACTCTGTTCCTGCCTGAGACTTGTTTTGCTCTGTGCCCAAGTCTTGCTCTTGTCTGGCTTGCTTGCAGTAACCTGTTCTGCTTCAGTTCCAGCTTGGTTCCAGTAGCCAGTCCTGCTTCAGTTCCTGTCTGGTTCCAGTAGCCAGTCCTGCTTCAGCTCCAGTCTGGTTCCAGTGGCCAGTCCTGCTTCAGCTCCAGTCTGGTTCCAGTGGCCAGTCCTGCTTCTGCTCCTGTCTGGTCCCAGCAACTAGTCCTGCTTCAGTTCCTGCTTGCTTCAGTCCCCGCCTGCTTCAGTTCCTGCCTGCCTGCTCCAGCTCCTGCTTCCATGATCTCCTAAGTCCCAGTGGCCGGGCTCCTATGGGCTCCTCCCAGGGGAGTACAGACTTCCAGGGTGAATCACCTAAGCCCCAGCGGCTGGGCTCCTAAGGGCTCCTCCCGGGGGAGTACCGGCTTCCAGGGTGAAGCTCACGTCCCGCTCCTGCCTGGTATCCGCCTCCCGACCTGTCAATCATTAGAGACTATAGTACACCTCTCCCCAGTCTCTCACAGGTCGGCCCAAGGGTCCACTAAACAGCTCATTCACAACAGATTGCAAGGCCATGGACTCGGCCGAGTTACCAGGGTCCCAGGATCTTCCAGGATTAACTCTGCAGCTACAACAGCAACAACAATACCTGGATGTCCTGGCCGGATCCACTGGGCAACTGGCTGCCCGAATGGATGCCCACGATACTCGTTCTTCACCTGCTGTGGGTTCAAGACCCGAGGATGTAGCCTCACCCGTGACTCAGCTGCCGCCGCCTGCTCGCTACACTGGAGATGCCAGGATCTGCCGTGGGTTTTTGAACCAGTGTTTCGTGCGCTTCTCTCTATTGCCCCGGCAATTTCCCACGGATTTCGTCAAAGTAGCGTACATTCTCTCCCTGCTCGATGGAAAGACTCTGGTGTGGGCCTCCCCCCTGTGGAAGCGTAACGACTCCTCCTTGGACGACTTGCAGCAGTTTGCCACCAACTTTCGCCAAGCCTTTGATGCACCAGCCCGTCAGGCCTTAGCCACGTCAGATTTGCTACAGCCTCGCCAAGGATCCCGTTCCCTGGTGGACTATGCAATGGATTTCAGGACTCTCGCTCAGGAAGTAGGTTGGCAGGACGATAGCCTTTAAGCCATCTTCTTGGAAGGGTTGTCAGGGCGCATCAAGGACGAGATCGCTGCCCGGGATCTCCCGGAAGATATTAACCCTCATTGACATGGCTGCCCGCATCAATCGCCACCTGCAACAACGAGCACGAGAGTTACGCACGGCAAAGCACAGCCCTGCCCACAGTTCCTCATGCCAGCTGCTTTCACCCAGACCTGCCCATCCAGATGTGTCTGCCTCTGAACCTATGCAGTTGGGATGTGCCCCGCTCTCCCCCGAGGAGAGACAACGCCGCTGCTCGATAGGCTTGTGCCTTTTCTGTGGCCGGAAAGGCCATTTTTTGGCCCGCTGCCAGGAGCGTGCGGAAAACTCCAGAACCTAGGAGGTCGGGAGGAGCTCCTCCTAGGTTGTGCCACAGCTCCTCAGAGTATGATACCCATTACCTTGGAATTTCCCAGAGGGTCCTTGGAAACCCTCGCCTTCCTGGATTCCGGAGCCGGAGGTAATTTTATCCAGCAAGACTTGGTCTCTCAACTGCAGATTCCTACGCAGAGATGAGAAGTTCCTCTCCATATTACCTCCATTCAGGGAACGCTCCTTCCAGGTCGCATACTGACTGCCACGGCTCCCATCACAGTCCGCACCGGGGCGATCCACTCGGAGGAGATAGCCTTCCTGATTCTTGAAAAAGCTGTCCACTCCGTGGTGCTGGGGCTGCCATGGCTCCAAAAGCTCTCGCCTGTGATCCAGT
The DNA here is from genome assembly GCF_901001135.1 of Rhinatrema bivittatum. Classification (NCBI taxonomy): domain Eukaryota; kingdom Metazoa; phylum Chordata; class Amphibia; order Gymnophiona; family Rhinatrematidae; genus Rhinatrema; species Rhinatrema bivittatum. The sequence goes on along the minus strand of NC_042622.1, from coordinate 165,315,809 downwards.
GGGATACTCTGCAAATCACTAAGTGGAGTCCCTATTGTCTCTCTCATTGTATGAAGGTTCCCAAGCCTCCAGCACTTCTGCTTTTGCACTCCGCCCTTGGACCTCCAGCTCCATACGAGGACTTTACTGATGCCTTCTCGAAGACTAAAGCAGAAATTCTTCCGCAGCATCGTCCATATGACTGATTATGTCTTGTTGCCGGGAACTATGCCACCTCGGGGTAGGGTGTACCCCTTGTCCCTGCCCGAGACACGGGCCATGTCCAAGTACATCACTGAGAATTTGGCGAAATGATTCATCCGCCCGTCAAAGTCGCCCGCCGGGGCAGGATTCTTTTTCGTAGTAAGAAAGATGGCTCCCTGAGGCCCTGTATCGACTACAGAGGGCTCAACGCAATTACCAAATGGGACCGCTACCCTCTCCCGTTGATCCCAGAGCTACTTGACCAGCTCCACGGCACAAGAGTCTTTACTAAGTTGGATCTGCGTGGGGCCTACAACCTAGTTAGAATCCGTCCCGGGGACGAGTGGAAGACCGCGTTCAATACCCGGGATGGGCATTACGAATACCTCGTAATGCCCTTTGGCGGTCTTCCAACACCTGATGAACGAGGTGCTACGGGAGTTATTAAACATCTGTATGATCGTCTACCTTGACGACGTCCTGATCTACTCCCGTGACCTGCTTACGCACCGCCAGCATGTTCGCCAGGTGCTCCAAATCCTCAGAGAGCACAGCTTATATGCTAAGCTTGAGAAATGCAGCTTTGAAAAAACTTCCTTGCTGTTCCTGGGGTATATTGTTTCGGCAGACGGCTTCCAGATGGATCCGGAGAAAGTCGCTGCAATTAGAAACTGGCCACAGCCGAGGGGCCTCAAGGCGCTACAACGTTTCCTCGGCTTTGCTTTTATCAGCATTTCATCCCCGGCTACTCTCACATAGTGGCTCCTCTGACTGCGCTCACGCGGAAGGGAGCTGATGCGGTGGACTGGCCTGCCCAAGCCTTCGAAGATTTAAAAAGAGCCTTCCTACAAGACACATGCCTCCGCCATCCTGATCCCAGTCAGCCGTTCGTGGTAGCTGTTGGAGCAGTACTGAGCCAACACTCCGACACTGGTCAGCTTCTCCCGTGTTCTTTTTACTCTAGGAGGTTCTCCCCGGCTGAGAATAATTACGGAGTCAGCGACAAAGAACTGCTCGCCGTGAAACTCACCCTGGAAGAATGGAGGCAGTGGTTGGAGGGAGCCAATCACCCCTTCACCATCTACACAGATCATAAGAATCTCTTTTTCCTATGCCAAGCCCAGCGCCTGAACCCGAGACAAGCCCGGTGGTCCTTTTTCTTTGACCGGTTTGACTTCACTCTGCGATATCGCCCTGGCTCAAAAAATGTGCGAGCAGACGCCCTGTCCCGGTCCACCGAGGTTGAGGAGACCCCTGAGACGCCCTAGTATATATTGGATCCCAGGAAGTTGTGTCTTGCCGCCACCTCCGTGTCTTCCGAAGAAAAGACCTAGTCCCACGCCGTTCTCAAAGGGACGTCTTGGCATGGGCCCACGAATCCCTCACTGGAGGGCATGTGGGCCGTACCGGGATGCTAGACTTCCTCAACCGATTCTATTGGTGGCCAATGGTAAGACAAGATGTTCGTCTCTTCGTCGACTCCTGCCCCACCTGTGCATTGCAAAAACCGCTTGGCGGGAAACCTAGAGGTTTGTTACACCCTTTGCCTATCCCAGTGGAGCCTTGGACGCACATCTCCACTGACTTTGTGGTGGATCTCCCAGCTTCAGACGGGAACACGGTCATCTGGGTCGTTGTGGACCGGTTCTCCAAAATGGCACATTTTGTTCCCCTGTCGAAATTGCCTTCAGCGCCCGTCTTGGCTAATCTGTTTGTCCAACATGTGTTCTGACTTCATGGTCTTCCCCAAGACATCGTATCAGACCGAGGACCACAATTCACCACCCACTACTGGAAGGCGCTATGTAAACGCTTCAAAGTCCAGTTGAGTCTCTCATCAGCCTTCCACCCTCAGAGTAACGGGCAGACCGAACATACGAACCGGACTCTGAAGACCTTCCTGCATTCCTTTGTAAACGAAAGACAAGACGATTGGGCCAAACTTCTCCCGTGGGCGGAATTTTCATACAACAATCATACACACTCCGCTACAGGAAGTTCTCCCTTCTTAGCTGTCTATGGGAAGCAACTTCGGCCGCCCTTGCCCTCGCCTGAACCCAGTGCACTGCCAGCAGTGCAACTCTCTGCCCGCCAGCTACTTGCCCTCTGGATGTCTATCCAAAAGAAGATGCAAAGAGCTGCCCTTGCTGCCAAGAAATGTGCAGACAGCCACCGTCAGCCAGCACCAGTCTACCTCCCCGGGGACCGTGTTTGGCTAAGTACAAGAAATCTACAACTTCAGATTCCTTCCCGCAGACTCGCCCCCAGATTCTGTGGACCATTCCACATTGCCGAGCGCGTAGGAGCCATCTCCTACCGCTTGCGCTTACCCTCCTCGATGCATGTGCACAATGTCTTCCATGTGTCACTTTTGAAGCCTCTCATCCTCTCCAGGTACCATCCTCGAGCTCCCGAATCTGCAGATCCTTCCGTGCCAGGAGATACCACCTACCAAGTCCAGGAGGTTTAGATGTCAGATTTCATAAACGTTGCTGGGAGTACCTCATCACCTGGGAGGGTTGTGGATCTGAGGACAACACATGGGAGCCAGCCCGCAACATCCTTGATAAGGACTTACTGAAAGCCTTCCATCAGGACCATCCAGGTAAACCCGGGCCTGCTAAGAGGGGGCATAAGAGGGGAGGTACTGTTGCGGTCCCAGTCGCGGCAGCCATGACTAGGCCCTTACCTCCTTGGTCCAGGTCTGTCTCCGAGGGTCTGCGGCCTGTATCGCGGCATCCCCGCGGGGGGAATGCCGCCAAGAAGCCCTGCCTGGACGCCTTCTCCCTAGGCGCTCGCTTATGAAGGCCGTTTCCCGCCACTGAAGGCTCCGCCCTATCCATGACGTCAGACGCCGCGGCCTATGTAAGGCCGCCGCGGAGCCCCAGACTTTGCCTTGCAACGGGGTTCCTTGCGGTTCTCTGTTGCGCCGTGCCCCGGAGTGTGCTATTGCGTTAGCGACTCTGTTCCTGCCTGAGACTTGTTTCGCTCTGTGCCCAAGTCTTGCTTCTGTCTGGCTTGCTTGCAGTAACCTGTTCTGCTTCAGTTCCAGCTTGGTTCCAGTAGCCAGTCCTGCTTCAGCTCCTGTCTGGTTCCAGTAGTCAGTCCTGCTTCAGCTCCTGTCTGGTTCCAGTAGCCAGTCCTGCTTCAGCTCCTGTCTGGTTCCAGTGGCCAGTCCTGCTTCGCTCCTGTCTGGTTCCAGTGGCCAGTCCTGCTTCAGCTCCTGTCTGGTTCCAGTAGCCAGTCCTGCTTCAGCTCCTGTCTGGTTCCAGTGGCCAGTCCTGTTTAAGCTCCAGTCTGGTTCCAGTAGCCAGTCCTGCTTCTGCTCCTGTCTGGTCCCAGCAACCAGTCCTGCTTCAGTTCCTGCTTGCTTCAGTCCCCACCTGACTCCTGATCCCTGCCTGCTTGCTCCAGCTCCTGCTTCCGTGATCTCCTAAGTTCCAGCGGCTGGGCTCCTAAGGGCTCCTCCTGGGGGAGTACCGGCTTCCAGGGTGAAGCTCACGTCCCGCTCCTGCCTGGTATCCGCCTCCCGACCTGTCAATCATTAGAGACTATAGTACACCTCTCCTCAGTCTCTCACAGGTCGGCCCAAGGGTCCACTAAACAGCTCATTCACAACATAGCGTGTCCAAAACGTGCGTCCAAATGCCGGCTAACAGTGCACTCCATTGGCACGCACTTTACTGTATTGGCCCGAAAGATAGCAAATGATGTGGTTAAAATCGACCCCCTCCTCCCATGATGTGGGAAAAGTACAGGGGGCAGAGCCAGGATGTGATAAAGAATCCTGATGGCACACACTTAACTCTGCAATCTTATCTTTTGGATACGAACCCCTAACTGTATTCTCTTTATTCCTATTCACAGCCCATCTATTATTCAGGTAATTTGGAATAATTCTTATTTACCCTTTATTTAAATCCCGGGGCTACCTGAGCTTTTTCCCCACCCTCTCTCTCAGGATGCTCTAAATTTCCCTGTTTTAGCAGTATCCTTGGAAGATCCCTGTGCTCTCGAGAGACTTCTGCTTTCCTCCATGATCTAGTTTAAAGGCTGCTCTCTCCTCATTCAATTGTCAGCACCAGCAGCTGGGTTCCATTCTGGTTAAGGTACAGTCCCTCCCATCAGAGCAGACTTCCCCAGTTCCTAATTAACCTAGGGCCCTCCTCCTTGCATGATGGTCTTCATTGAGATTATCAGTGCTCAGCCTGCCTCCAGGGCCCTGAATGTGCAAGAAAAGAGGCATCACCTACTATGTTACTATCTGCTAACTCAGCCCTTTTCTGTCTAATAAACGCACAAGCACTTTTCTGAGGATCCAGTATAAATGTGGCCACTTGAGCCTTTCTGAAATGTTTCCAGTTTAAATCCATACCTCTCCCCTATTATGGAATGTCCCTTCTGATCAGCTCAACAGAGACTACGAGGCAGGAGATCTGGGGGTAGGGCAGAGAGTCAAAAGCCCCAGGATTGACCAGGGTAAACATAATACACACGAAGAAAGAAACAGTAAAATCTCCTTCTGGAGTGAGATGTGCTGAAATCCTACCACATCACCTCCATCTGTTTCAGGGTCTGCCAATTCATTCCCCCAGGAAGGCGTTTAAACACATGCACAGGGAAATTTCATAGTCTGTCTGGGGAAAAGAAAAAACACAAAAGGTATATTCCCCACTGGTGCAGGATGGTGTTCTGTATGACTGGCGAGAATTGCAACCAGCACACCACAGCAAACATCCTACCTCCCATGAGGTCACAGAAAGACAGACAAACAGAATCTCACCATAAGGCGTTCTTATTATACTTCATACAGGAGTCAAAATCCAAATGCTGTAGCTTTCAAAAGACCAGGGAGACCTGGGATGCTTTTATCTTACAGTTCAGCTGATGCCTCTGGCTAATGGGTGATGGCCAGACAGGTGGTCATGTGGATATGAATGAAGCAGGAATTCTAAAGGCCAGTGAAGGTTAAAAGTTCTCACTTTTTTTTTTTTTTTTTTTAATAAACCTGTTTAGCAGACTGCTCTCAATACAACTCCTGCATGACAAACTGCAAACATTTAGAAAAACACAATCAAACCTACTAACTGTAATGAAAACATACCAAATTAGCAATGGAACCCCCAGGGTTTACTCAAAAATTAAACCTGGAGTAGCATGCAAAGCTTTGCACAGCTGATAGCAGAATACAAAAAGAAATACGTAGGTACTGATAAAAACATTGCAAATGGAGCAGAGTTGGGCCTGGTGCTTAAAACAATTCACAGACTACAAAAAAAAGCCATGGCTTAAGCATCTAATTTCACTTTTCTACAAGGTAATAAGCAACAGAGGCAGACACCAGTCTGGGAGAGGAGAGATAAACAGGCAAGTAAGATGGGGGCAGAAATTCAGAAGCACTAGGAGAGATCTGCGATAATGCAGACACACACACAAACTCCCCATTCTTAACAGAACTCCAAGGGCAAATATCCTGCAGGGTCTAGAAGGAGCTCAGTGCTGGAGGAATTGTAATATATACATTTTAGTTCAATCTGCCCTGTGATTAAGCCATTTTGGAAACATATGGAAATACTTGATACTACATCTGTACACCTGCTAGAATTCTGGGGGAAAGGGTGGAGGCAAACCAAGCAACTTCAGGGGGGCCACAAGTTTGCAACAAATTATTTCTAGGGGTAAAGTTTTTGCAAGGAGGTGGCTTTGTTTGTATTTTAACACCCAGCTAGGAAAACCTAGGAATAATTATTGACAAAGATCTTTCCTACAAGAACCATATATCAAACAAAATCAAAGAAGGATATCACAAACTACTAACCCTAAGACGCCTGAAACCATTTCTTAACCCTTATGACTTCAGAACTGTACTACAGCTACTCAAATTCTCAACCATCGACTACTGCAACTCCCTACTGATCAGACTACCATACTCCAACATCAAACCTCTCCAGATTCTGCAAAACTCAGCAGCCAGAATTCTGACTGGAACAAAGAGGAATGATCACATAACGCCAATACTGATTTCACTACACTGGCTTCCAATAAAATCCCGAATTGAACACAAATCCATGACTATCATACACAAATTACTACACAATGAACATCAAGGACTAACTGGTTTAAATATAACCCCCCAGAATCCCCAAAGAAACTTACGCTCAAACAACACAGGCCATTTAACAGTCCCCCCCATCAGAGATGCTCACCTGACAGCAACCAGAGAAAGGGCATTTTCCATTGCCTGCCCTAAAATATGGAACTCCCTCCCAAAAGATTTGAGAACCCAACCTAACCTCAAAACATTAAAAAAGGATCTAAAAACATGGCTGTTTTACAAAGTCTACATTAACAATCAAGTATCATAACAGCCAAATACTCATCAGAACTATCAACCAAAACCACGCAAAAACAAGATATCAACCAGCACCAAGCAAACCCTTCTCATACAAAAATGATCTTCTGTCGGACTATAAAAAAGAATAACTTTTCGTTTAACTAATTTCCCCCCTTGTAATCCTCCTTTCCCCACTCTTTCTATCCACCCCTCCTCCTATCCCCTCTAATCCTTACCCACTCCGATCCCTTTATCCGCTCATTTTTGAATATAATATGTACCTGTTATACCCCTAATTCGCATATGTTAAGAAACTACCTTTTGAATCTTGTAAACCGTTGTGATGGCTTCACCGAACGACGGTATATAAAACTCAGCAAATAAATAAAATAAATATTATAAAAGTTTCTTTATGGCTCTAAGCCTATGGCCACTGATGTTGCTGAGTCCCTCTTTCAGGGGATCTCATGGCCCTCGCTAACTGTAGATCAGATTACTGTATTGAACAGCCCTATCACTGAGGGGAAAATCTGTGCTGTTATTTCCAAGCTTAAATTGGGCAAGGCAGCGAGCCAGGATGGGCTAGGCTCCGAATTTTACAAAATATTGAAATTTTCAGTCTTGTCCCCGTTGTAGAAATATTATGCGGACCTTTTGTTCACTGACTGCCTGGCTGAGGACTCTAACTGGTCTGTCATTGTCGTTCTCCCAAAGCCAGGAAAAGATCCCTTGGAGGTGGGTTCTTATAGACCCATTTCCTTATTAAACGTAGACGTTAAAATCCTGGCAGCTGTCCTGGCGGCCCAGCTAAATGGAATTTTGCCCCTCTTTATTCATAGAGATCAGACAGGGTTTGTTAAGGGGTGACAGGGGGTCTGCAATGTTCGGCGCTTGCTGGCGGTATTAAACTATCAATCAATACCGGAGGCCCTGGTTTTGAGTCTGGATGTGGAAAAGGGATTTGATTCCTTATCCTGGGAATACATGTTCTGGGCTCTGCAACGTTATGGCTTCTGAGAGGCCTATCTCCAATGGCTGAAGGCTCTTTATTGTAACCCTAGCACCACTATTTTGCTTAATGGGGGATCCACCGACCCTTTTCCTTTACACTGCGGAGTACAGCAGGGGTGTCCCCTTTCCCCATTGCTATTTGTGTTGGCATTGGAACCCCTGGCTATTCGGCTAAGAGGAGACCCGGGATTCACTGGGATTAGTGTAGATGGCCACCCTTTGAAGACTGCTGTTTCCAGATGACATCCTTCTGTTTGTGGGATGAACCCACACCATTGTGCCTACTATTATTCACCTTTTTGATCAGTTTCGAGAGGTGGCGGGGCTGAAAATCAATTATGGAAAGTCAGAGGCTTTGGCCCTAAATGCTCACCTGCCTGGATCCTGGGATGGTCCCTTTCCTTTTCAGTGGGCTCCTGGCAAGATCAAATATCTGGGCATCTGGATACCCCGAAAGCTGGCACAACTTTATGAGTTAAATATTGCCCCATGTCTCCTTAAGCTTCGGGGGCAGCTGCAGCTCTGGACCCCATTGCCACTTTCCCTATTTGGTAGAAGTGCTCTTATTAAAATGGTAATCGTGCCACGGCTTCTCTATCTGCTGCACATGATACCGTTGGTTGAGAGCTGGAGATCTTCGGCAATTGCGCGCTAGTTTACAAAAGTTTTCGTGGAAGGGGAAATAGGCTCGGTTGGCTTATGCGGTCCTGAAGCGCCCCCGGGAGCAGGGAGGGCTTAATTTACCGGATTTTAGACTCTATAATGTGGCTTGTCAGTTGCGGTACGTGGGTGAATGAATTACAGAAACTTACTCTTATTGTGCTTCAGGGATGTTTATTTATTTATTTATTTATTTATTTAACAGTTTTTTATACCGACCTTCATAGTAAATTACCATATCGGATCGGTTTACAGTTTAACAAAGGGAAAAAAGAAAACTAGAGTAACAAATTCACGTAAACGAAAGATAACAATAAGTAGGAATAAGTCAAAGTTACAATCAACAGGGGGCGAGAACTTGGAAGCTTGCAACAAGCTGGAAAGAAGAAAGGCCAGTAAAAGTAATTTTACCATAGCGTGTACAAGTTAATAAACTTAAGAACGGTACTTTAACCTGAATGTCTCAGAGTCCATTTATTTTTTCTTTGAGAAACGGAGAGCCAGACCAGGTAGGAAAGAAGGCCAACTAGTGATTGTCTGGTGGTTCAGGGAAGGCTTGGTGAAAGAGCCAGGTTTTAAGTCTTTTTCTGAAAGTTAACAGGCTTGGCTCCAGTCTGAGGTTTGATGGGATACTGTTCCAAATAGAAGGGCCTGCTATCGAAAAGGCTCTGTCTTTGGTCATAGTGAGGCGTGTGGCTTTAGTGGGGGGAACATTAAGAGTGCCTTTGTAAATGTCTCTAGTTGGTCTGTTAGAGGAGTAGAGTTTGAAAGGTATTTCCAGGTCAAGTTGAAGTTGATGATGGATGGTTTTATGGATTAAGGTGATTGATTTGTATAGAATTCTGTAATTTACTGGTAACCAGTGTAGGTTCCTGAGAATTGGTGATATGTGTTCGTAGCGGCTGGTGCTGGTCAACAATCTTGCTGCCGCATTTTGAATCATCTGCAGAGGTTTGGTAGTGGATTTGGGGAGTCCTAGTAGAAGGGCGCTGCAGTAGTCTATTTTGGCGAACAGTAGCGCTTGGAGGACTGTCCTGAAGTCGTGGAAGAATAAGAGAGGTTTAAGTCGTTTTAGGACCTGTAATCTGTAAAAGCAATCTTTCGTTGTTGTATTGACCATTTTCCTTAGGTTTAGTCGATTGTCTAGAATCACCCCAAGATCTCTAACCTGCTTACATGTGATTTGAGAGTTGAGTGGTGTTGGTTGGTGGATATTGATATCATTTGAGGAGATGAGGAGAAGCTCTGTCTTAGAGGCGTTGAGGACCAAGTTTAAGCTGTTGAGTAGATTGGTGATGGATAGTAGGCAGTTATTCCAATGGGTGAGCGCTTTTGAGATTGATTCTGTTATGGGGATTAGAATCTGTACGTCGTCTGCGTACAGATAATGAATTAGGTTGAGATCTGTTAACAGTTGGCAGAGGGGGAGAAGGTATATGTTAAAGAGGGTTGGAGATAAGGAGGATCCTTGTGGAACACCAAGAGTTGATTTTGTTAGGGGTGACTCTTTATTGTTGATTTTGACTTTAAAAGTCCTATTGCTGAGGAAGGACTTGAACCAGTTGTGGGCAGATCCGGAGATGCCGATATCTGCTAGGCGATCCAGCAGGATGGAATGGTTGACGGTGTCAAATGCCGCCGAGATGTCTAACAGGACTAATAAAAAGGAGTGTCCTTTGTCTAACCCCATAATAATATGGTCTGTAAGTGAAATAAGGAGGGTTTCCGTGTTGCGTGATTTGCGGAAACCATATTGCGAAGGGTATAGGATCTTGTGGTCTTCTAGGTATTCAGAGAGTTGGGTGTTTACCAGTTTCTCCGTTAGTTTGGCAACGAATGGGAGGTTAGAGATGGGTCTGAAATTAGCTAGTACATTGGGGTCTAAGTTGTGTTTCTTGAGTAGGGGCTTGAGTGAGGCGGTTTTTAGACTATCTGGGTAGCTTCCTTGGGTTAGAAGGCTGTTTATGATGCTGGTCAGAGGTCCTGAGATCACATTTGGGATGAGAAGCAGGAGTCTCGATGGGATATTATCAGCCGGATGGCTAGATGGTTTCTGACTTTTTAGAAGGGATTCAATCTCTTTAGTGGAGATTGATTCGAAACTGTCAAATTTGGGTCTAGTAAGACATAAGATGTCTCAACCTAGCTCCCTTTTAAGTATTATTCAGATGCGCTCGGGGCTGCGGAGTACCATGGCATACTCTTGAATATTTTTACAACCTTGTATCCAAGCCTGGCGCTGGTTGTGGCAACAGTGGGGCTTGAGGGGCATAGCCTCCCTTTTTTTTTACATTTTCTAGGGAATGCAAGTTTTGTGCTGGGGAGGGATAGCCGGGCTGTATTCCAGGCTTGGGCTGACAATGGGGTGGTATACATACTTCATTTGTTTGAACCCGATTCCCATGTCCTCCAAGATTTCGCTACTCTGATACGCACGTTTCAACTGCCTACTAAGTACTTTTATGCGTACCTGCAAGCCCGTCATTATATTCAATCCCTCGCATGGTCTGTAGAGGAATTGACAGCGGAAACGACGTTTGCTACTAAGGTTTTTGACACTGCCTGCCTCCATGATACAATTACTGGATGGAAAAAATTAGGGCAGTCCTTGGGCCACTCAGGCCGATTACAGCATCTTACAACTCGTTGGACTGCCTTGTTGGACTCACAGTTGGCCCCGTCCTACCTGAAGAGTTGCTTTATGGCTCTTTACCAGTTATTGCCAGATGAGGGGCTATGTGAGGTCCAATTCAAAATTCTTCATAATATTTTCTGTGATGATGTTCGCCGATTTCATATGAAGCTTTATGTAGCCGGTGTGGCGTTGTTGAGGGCAACTTATATCATCGTTTGTTGGCGTGCCCGCACGTGGCGCTTTTTTGGAAGTCAGTCCTTGATGTGATTAATAAAAGTACTGGTATTGTCCTCCCTCGTATGGGTCGTCTTTTGATGGCACACCAACAGTCCTCTCAGGCTCCTGGTACGCGTTCCAGAGCAAGATTTGAATGCCTAGCGGTTATGGCATGCCGTACCGTACTGGCTATCTGGACTGACCCCTTGGTGCAGCCTTCAGATGATGCGTGGTTTGGCAGGATGGCCTCTCTACTTCAGATGGAATTTATGGATTTTCGCCTTGGCAAGAGAAAACCGGATAAGATATATACTGCCTGTTGGAGTGCATGTTATGCCCTGTTTCCTCTGGCTCTCCAAACTGAGCTTAATAACACTGGGTACAAGGCCATATGGTTTTAAATGAGGTTCTGAGGGGGGGTTAGGTTAGGGGGGAGGGATGCACGGTCTGTCTGTGGTATGCATGCGGTATGAATGAGGATGCTTTGGAGCTGGGTATTTGGGGTGGGGGTGGTAGGGTCAGGAGTGGATGGAGGGTATAAAAATGGAAAACCGGGGAGTATGTTGACAAAGGATTGGTTGTTGAACCACACATTTTTGTGCAACGCTTGTATTGTATGCAGTTTTTTTTTCTGTTTGCTTCTGCTATTGTTATCTCAGACTTGTGTAATGTCTTCCTATTAATAAAAATTATTTTGAAAAAAAAAAAAAGGAAAGGATCTCTACAAGAGAGGGCTTGCAGCTCCAAAATCCATCTAGCCGAACAAATCGCCACCAGAAAAATGACCTTTAAAGTAAGATCCTTCAAAGTTATCCTGCGCAACGGCTCAAACGGCGCCCCACACATTGCCTTAAGAACCAAGTTTAGGCTCCACGGAGGGCATACGTTTTGCACCGGGGGATGCAAATGCTTCACACCTCGCAGAAAACACACCATATCCAGATGCACTGTCAGAGTAATGCCCTGCATCTTACCCTTCAGACACCTCAAGGCCGCCACCTATACCCTTAAGGAATTGAAAGCCAAGCCTTTCACCAAACCTTGCTGCAAAAAAAGCCAAAATATGGGCCAATGAAGCTCGAGTCAGATCCACAGTGTGCTCATGGCCCTAAGCCTCGAACACCTTCCACACCCAAACACTTTGCTTGCAGCAAAGTGGCAATAACATCCTCCAAGTAACCTCTCTCTCTCTCTCAAACACCGCCTTTCAAAAGCCAGGCCGTGAGAGAGAAGCGATCTGCCTTGTCCAAAAATACAGAGCCTTGATGCAGCAGGTTTCAAAGATGTGCCAGATGCAGTGGTCCGTCTACTGCAAGATTGATCAAATCTGCGAACCACAGCCAGCGAGGCCATTTGGTACCACCAAAATCACTTGCCCTGGATGGACCTCTACCCGTCGCACGATCTTGCCTATCAGTGGCCATGATGGGAACATGTACAGGAGAATCCCCTCTGGCCATGAGAGAACTAAGGCGTCGACTCCCTTTGCTCCACACTCCCTTTTTCGACTGAAGAATCGTGGGGTCTTGGCATTCTGCTGCGTAGCCACTAGATCCATGCGAGGAACCCCCCACCTGCGATGAATCAGACATATGGCCTCTTCTGACAACTTTCACTCCCCGGGATCTATCTGCTGGTGGCTTAGAAAATCCGTCTTCACATTGTCCAACCTGGCTATGTGGGAAGCTGCCAGCATCTCCAGATGCTCTTCTGCCCATTGCACTAATTCCTGGGCCTCTCGCACCACCGCTTGACTCTTCCTACTGCCCTGTCAGTTGATGCAAACCACTGCTGTCGCATTGTCAGATAAGACTCTCACTGGCCTGCCCTGCACAAAAGGAAGAAAGGTCAGCAACGCCAGATGGACCGCCCTTGTCTCTAGACAGTTGATGGACCACGACTTCTCCTCCGGAGACCACTGACCTTGCGCCACCTGAGTCTGACACACCGCTCCCCAACCAGTAAGGCTGGCATCAGTCATGACTATTATCCAACTTGGAACCTCCAAGGCCACACTGCGACCCAGATTGTCCTGACAAAGCCATCACTGCAGACTCCTCCTTGCACTTTCCATAAGTGGCAGCAGGAGATGAAACTGCTCCAACAATGGATTCCACCTGGACAGTAAGGCCGCTTCAAGCGGCCGCATATGAGCAAATGCCCAAAGATCCAACTCCTACATGAAAGCCATAGACCCAAGAATCTGCAGATAATCCCATAACTTGGAAATTACACTGTCCAGCAAGATGCAAACCTGCCCCTGGATCTTGTCTATCTACTCCTTGGTAAAAAAAACTCTCCCCCGAGTCTGGTGTTGAAGTGCGCTCTCAGGAATTCCAGAACCTGAGATAGGATCAGTTGGCTCTTGAGAAGATTCACAATCCAGCCTAGCAATCTTAAGTGTTGAAGCACTGCTGACACCGCCGGACGTCAAAGGTCCTCTGAATTTGCTCAAATCAGCCAGTCATCCAAATATGGGTGAGCCAAGATTTCTTCCTGTTTAAGAGTCACTGCCACCACCAGCATCACCTTTGTGAAGGTTTGTGGGGCTGTCGCCAATCCAAAAGGCAGAGAGCAAAACTGGAAATGATCTCTTAGAAACATGAACCTCAGAAACCTTTGATGATCCAGGTGTATCAGAATGTGAAGATACGCCTCGGTCAAATTCAGAGACGCCAAAAACTCCCTTTTCACACCATTGTGATCACTGACCTCAGTGTTTCCATTCAAAAATAAAGAACCTTGAGAGCCACATTCACCTTTTTTAAATCCAGGATTGGACGGAAGGTGCCTTCTTCTCTTTGGGACCATGAAATAAATGGAATACCTTCCTGTACCCTGCTCCTCGACAGGCATGGGAACTATGGCCCCTAACATCTGTAGACAATTGACAGTCTCCTGAACCACTTGCCTTTTCTGCACGTAAGTGCAAGGGGACCTTATGAACAATTTCCTTAAGGGGTGCGCAAATTCTACAGCGTAACTGTGTTCTAACACATTTAGGATCCACTGATCCAATGTGATCTTGGCCCACTCCTCGAGGAAAAAGGTTAACCAACCTCCAATTCACAGAACTGAGGAGTGGGCCGGCCTCGTTTCATTGGGAAGACTTGGAACTGAAGGCCCCCTGACCGGAACCATTCCTGGTTGGTCTCCTGCCTCAAAAGAACTGATTCCAAGACTGCTGTTTTCCGGATCCCAGTCTCTGACCTCCTCCCGAAGTACGAGACTGCCAGAAACGGCAATTCTAGTGAAATCGAGCATGTGCTGAAAAAGAACCTCTGCTGATCTTCGGCCTGTCCTCTGGCAGCTTGTGACCTTTAGTCTCTCTGAGATGCTTCACAAGCTCTTCCAAGTCCTCCCCAAAAAGCAGCTTCCCCTTAAAGGGCAGCGATCCCAAATGAAACTTAGACCAAATATCCGCTGAGCAGTTCCTCAGCCACAGAAGCCATCTAGCGGAGATCGTGGACATCAAAGATCTTGAGGATGTGCAGATAAGATCATATAAGGCATCCACCCCATAGGCCACCACTGCCTCCAGCTGCTCGGCCTGTTGGGCATCTACCGTGGACAGCATCCTGTCTGATTGCAACTGCTGTTCCCAGCGTAGTCCAGCCCTGAGCATAAAACTACTGCAAACTGCAGGCTGAATGCCCAGTGCCGACATCTCAAAGATCTTCTTGAGATGTACCTCCAATTTTCTGACCTGCATATCCTTAAGCACAGCCAAATCTGCTACTGGAATCGTCTTCTTTGTGACCACCACTTTCGGCATTCGCAGCAGATCCAAAGTCTCTCCCGGCAATGGGTACATCCTTTCCATTGTTCTGCCAAACATGTGTCCAGAGTCTCCCACTCCCGTAGTACTAGCTTCTTCACAGATGTATGGAAAGGGAATGCCGTCAATGGTCCCCTTAAGTCCTCTGTGACCGGATCCACTTTATCATGGTCCAAATCAGCCTGGGGTTCCTTAATCCCCAGCTCCTTCAGGACACATGGAATCAGGGGCCCTAATTCTTCTCAGGAGAAAAGACAGACCACTTTCGGATCATCTCCCTCCACCGAGGAAGTCTGATCCTGGGCACTATCAAGGTCCGGATTATCCAAAAGAGGATCCACTCCCAGCGGATCAATTGGCCAAGGATCCCCATCATCCGAGGCCTCGGAGAGATCGCCTGCATTCCCCAAATGCAAAGACTGGCTTAGCACTTTTCGAACTCTGGTGACCCTAACCAGAGGACGCTGATCTAGGCCTCTTAGTCATACAAGGCACCCGTAGGTCTAATGGCTTGTGATGATGATGTCCTGCCGCCCTCCTAGCCCAAAAGGCCTTGTACAAGGGCAGCACAAAATCTGGGGGAAAATCCCCTTGTTCCTTTGGGTCCTGCTCCAGGAGGTCTTCTGCTTCATACTCAGATTCCCTGGACTCCCGGTGCTCTGATGACCCTTGATCTGCCGGCGACAGCGGTGGGGGCAGGGCCGAATCCTTGCCTGTTTTCTCAGTCGCTGCAGCAAAAGTTGGCAAAATAGCTGCTGTTCCCACTGAAATTGGGAAGGCGTCCTCGGGCTGCTCGATTCCCCACCCCCACCCTCCCCAGCTCCCGGCTGACGTATGCTGTCTGCCCAAGTTACCTGCACTCCCCACACTGCTTTCTCCCCCGGAGAGGCAGCAGGAGCAAGTGCCGGAGAGAGAGTCGCATGCCTGTCTCCCGATAAATCGCGCATTGCCCACCGTGCAGCAAAGCTGACAGTGCCGCAACAGCCTGCTTGCCGAAAACACGCCACTAAAAATGGCTCTCACTACCCCAATCTCCCCAAAGTTGCACATCGCTCCTCCCAGCCGCAAAACCCGACCGGCACAAACAGAACTTAGAGAAAATTATTTATTTTTTTTTTACAAAACTTTATAAAACCTGAGATGGCTGCAGGCACAGGCTGTGTGACTGTAGGAGAGAAGAGAGGGACCTGGCCCCACCAGTTATCTCTTCCCTCAGCAGGTCCAGAATCTGGACAGACTCAGGGGTGTCCAACCCCTCCGCTCGTTCACTCCTCTACCCGAAGGGATGGCCCCACCAGGACCTATCAACCTTCGGGGAGGGTAATCAGTCACCTACCCCCTAAACTTCTCTTTCTTTTTCTTTCCAGGCTGCAGGTTTCGCACCACCTTCCATCTGCTGGAGACAGAGAAATACTGATTGCTGGTGGCAAACCAGGTTATATTACAATCGGGCCGATACAGTATAGTGCGCTCTGACGGAGCGCACTGTTAACCCGCCATTGGACGCGCGTTTTTGACACGCTAGCGTTACCCCTTATTCAGTAAGGGGCCGAAAACGCGCGTCCAATCCCCCGAACCTAATAGCGCCTGCAACATGTAAATGCATTTGATGGCCCTATTAGGTATTCCCGCGCGATTCAGAAAACAAAATGTGCAGCCAAGCCGCACATTTTGCTTTTCTGTGCACCCTCCGACTTAATATCATGGCAATATTAAGTCGGAGATCCCGAAGGGTAAAAAAAGTAAAAAAAAAATAAATAAAATTGAAGTCGGCCCGCGGCTGTCGGGTCGAAAACCGGACACTCAATTTTGCCGGCGTCCGGTTTCCGAGCCCGTGGCTGTCAGCGGGCTCGAGAACTGACGCCGGCAAAATTGAGCGTCAGCTGTCAAACCCGCTGACAGCCGCTGCTCCGGTCCAAAAGGAGGCGCTAGGGATGCGCTAGTGTCCCTAGCGCTTCCTTTTGCCTGTTTTTACCGCCAGGCCTCATACGCACAGGAGAGTGGCCTGTGCGTGCGCTGGGAGAGCGGGCGTTCGCCCGCTCTCCCGTGTTTTTACTGTATCAGCCCGAATGTCAGTGAAACTCTCTGTCTCCATCTGCTGGAAGGGAGGCAAAACCCAGGAGTCTGGACTGATCTGGGTACGTAAAGGGAACCACTAATTAGCCAGGTAGACTTAGGGAAAGCCACTGCTTTTCTCTGGGAGTGTAACAAGACATGGATCTACTCTTTGGGATCTGCCAGATACATCCTAGCGATGTGGACTAGCTATTGTCTGAGACAGAATGCTTTGGTCTGATCCAGCTTGTAATATTTTATAATTCCCCATCCTGGGGAGGGTGCACTGCAGCGAGGCACCCCCAACTCAGGAAAGCTGAAAGTGTAGCAGGGCACCCCTAGCCTGAGGAGGCTGCCAGGTTTCTGTTGGGTGGCCTGAAAAGGAGAGAACAGGCTCTGACTTGCAGTTTCAGTCACTTCTGAAAGGGTCATTGTGTGTTGAGCCCTCTGGCTGTTTTGCCTCTGCAGATCCTGACCACAGTCAGGTATTAAGTGTTTGAATGTCCTCCTGGAACTAAAGTACCTCATTGTGTGTTAATGGCAGTATTCAGTAGCTGCCAACAAGCTGTGTAAATTTCTAATGCCTCAATTATTACAGAATTTTGGGAGAGGAGACAGGGAAGAGGTGAAAACAGAGAAGTTACTGTCAAGAGATAGGATCTGGCTCCATTAACCCTTACAGAACTTGCAATAAATATGCTTGATCCCAAAGCATTTTAATTTGTTCTGTTTTACCTTTACAGGCTGTGATACCTCTAAGGTATCAACAGAGTTTATTTAAAAGGTTTTGACGGTGTAAGTGTAATATTGAATGGGCAGAACTGTCTGACATAACATTGTCATGCAACTTTATAGTTAATATTCTGTGTTGCACGAAACTGGATGCTTAGAAAACAATGTGCTAGCTTGTCAATTGTATGTTTGAATAAAACAAATTCTATAATAAAAAAAAAGTTCTTGTACATGAGCTTTTGAGACCATATAGGACTCTTCTTCAGAATTGTTAGTCTTTAAAAAAAAAAAAAAAAGAAAAAGCCAGGCCTGGTCTTCAGGCCATTTTAACAGAACTCCTTCAGTCTTACAAACATAAGAAATGCCCTACTGGGTGAGAGCAAAGGTCCAACAAGCTCAGCATCCTGTCTCCAACAGTGGCCAAGCCAGTATCTGGCAGGTTTTCAGTCTTTCTTACTCATAACCAGGGAGAAATGGTACTGGCTAATAATGATTCATAGACTTTTCCTCTAGCAGTGTGACTAAACCATTTTTAAACCCAGCTATGCTAGCTGCTTTTACCACATCATTCAGCAACAAATTTCACAGTTTTATTGCACACTGAATGAAGAAATACTTTTTCTAATTTGTTTTAAATGTGCAGCCCATCGGTTTCATGGACTGTCCCCTAGTCTGTAAGAGTAAATTACAATTCCGTTTACTCGTTCCACTCCACTCATGACTTTATAGACCTCAAGTGGAGTTGCCTAGTGGTTAGAGCAGCGGCTACAAACCAAGGTTCAAATCCCACTGCCGCTCCTTGCGACTTTGAGGAAGTCACTTCCCCCAACATTGCCTCAGGTATAAACCAATGCAATAAAAGTGCGTAGAAAACAGGCGCTCGTATTGAGCACCCGTTTTCCTAAAGTGCGCCTATGCACCTTCTCTCGGCACATGATGCAATATATTAATGAGGTGCCGCACTAAAAAGGATGCTCAAGGGATAAATTGTACGTCCCTAGCGTGTCCTTGGCACTGGGCACCCAGGAGATAGCAGAGTTGCTTACCTGTAACAGATGTTCTCCCAGGACAGCAGGATGTTAGTCCTCACATATGGGTGACATCATCAGATGGAGCCCTGCATGGAACACTTTTGTCAAAGTTTCTAGAACTTTGACTGGCACATTGAGCATGCCCAGCATGCCACTAACCCTGTGGCCACATGGGGTCCCCATTCAGACTCGTTTGTAGCAAAAGTACGAGCAAAAAATAAAATAATAAAACGTAAGCGAACCCAACTCCGCGGGGTGGCGGGCGGGTTTCATGAGGACTAACATCCTGCTGGCCTGGGAGAACACCTGTTACAGGTAAGCAACTCTGCTTTCTCCCAGGACAAGCAGGATGGTAGTCCTCACATATGGGTGAATAGCAAACTACAGGCTGAGTCATACGTATGAGGCCAAGCAGCACCGAACATATGCAACAGGCACAACAACTGGGGTGCTATTGGCGAGGATGAGGCAGCCTGAAATTCACAGTGAGTCGAAGTAGGACGAGTTGGGTTCCTACACTGGAAACAAATTTCTTAGGACTGACTGGCCAAAGACGGAATCCTGTCGTCCAGCCTTGTCCAGGCAGTAGTGAGCTGCGAAGGTGTGGAGAGAGCTCCATGTTGCAGCCTTGCAGATGTCAGCAATCGATACTGAATGGTAGTGTGCTACTGACGTTGCCATTGCTCTGACTGAGTGTGCCTTTACTCGTCCCTGTAGTGGAAGGCCTGCTTGCTGGTAACAGAATGCGATGCAGGCTGCCAACCAGTTTGACAGTGTTTGCTTGCCCACTGTATTCCCAAGTTTGTTCTTTTCAAAAGAGACAAAGAGTTGGGTGGACTCCCTGTGGGCTGTACTGCGGTCTAAGTAAAACGCAAGAGCACGCTTACAGTCCAAGGTGTGGAGAGCTCGCTCTCCTGGGTGAGCGTGAGGTCTTGGAAAGAAAGTGGGCAAGATTATGGACTGATTTAAATGGAAATCAGTTACCACTTTAGGAAGGAATTTAGGGTGAGTGCGGAGAACCACCGATTCATGAAGGAACCTTGTGTAGGGTGAGTAGGTCACAAGGGCCTAACTCACTCACTCTGCGAGCAGATGTGATGGCTACTAGGAAAAGAACCTTCCATGTAAGGTATCTGAGTTTGCAGGAGTACAAGGGCTCAAAAGGAGCGTGCATGAGCTGTGCAAGTACGACATTGAGGTCCCATGCCACGATCAGTGGCCATAGAGGAGGCTTAAGCTGTACTTAGCCTCTCATGAAGTGACTCACCAGGGGTTATCGGGGCATCCCCTATTCCTTGATGGTAAGCAGAGATGGCACTAAGGTGCACTCGGACAGATGATGTCTGGAGACCAGATTCCAAGAGGTGCCAGAGATAATCTAACAGACTCGATGTGGGGCAAGAAAAGGGATCCAAGCTCTTTTGTGTGGACCACAAGGTGAATCTCTTCCATTTAGAGTGGTAGGATTTCCATGTGGAAGCCTTCCGTGAAGCCACAAGGACTTGAGATATGTCACTTGAAAGGTTGAGTGGTTGTAGTATCAGCCTTTCAACATCCAGACCAGGACTTTGAGATCCACACCTTGTCTCAACTTGTCCAGAACTAGCCACCATGAAAGACTGGACCTGACAAACTCCGAAAGAGGAAGCGGTAGGTGAAACTGCTCCGACAACAGGTCCCATTGGGATAGTAGAGCCGACTGTAGAGGCTGCATATGAGCAAATGTCCATGGGACCAAGTCCAAAGTGGAAGCCATAGATCCTAGGACCTGCAAGTAATCCCAAACCTTGGGTACCTGCTTCTCCAACAATCCGTGAATCTGAGCTTGTAATTTGGAAATCCACTTTTCGGTGAGAAAAACCTTTCCCAGTTTGGTATTGAAATGCGCCTCCAGAAATTCTAAAATCTGGGAAGGAGAAAGATGACTCTTGGACAGACTGATTATCCATCCCAATGATCTCAGGCGCCAGAGGACTAAGTCCACTGCCTCCCAGCAAAGGGACTCTGATTTTTCCCTAATCAGCCAGTCGTCCAGATAGGGTGAACCAAGATCCCATCCCTCTGGAGAGCCGCAGCTACCACGACCATCACTTTGGTGAAAGTCCTGGGTGCTGTTGCCAGACCGAAGGGCAGGGCACAAAACTGAAAATGCTCCCCCAGGACCATGAATCTCAGATATCTTTGATGATTGGGTTGAATCCCTATGTGCAAGTACGCTTTTGTCAAATCCAGAGATGCTAGGTACTCCCCTTTGTGGACTGATGCAATCACCGAATGCAGGGTTTCCATTTGAAAACGGGGCACTTTTAGAGCTACATTCACCCTTTTTAAATCCAGAATTGGGCAGAATGTGCCCTCTTTCTTGGGGACTATGAAGTAAATGGAATAGTGGCCTTTCCTTTGCTCCTGCAGGGGAACCAGAACAATGGCTCCCAGCCTCTGGAGACGACAGACGGTTTCCCATACTGCTAATTTTTTTTCCTGGTAAGTACACGGGGAGACTATGAACAAATCTCTGAGTGGGCAAGAAAATTCTAAAGTGTACCTTTGTTCTATTACACTTAAGACCCACTGTCTGACGTGATCTTGGCCCACTACTCATAGAAAAGAGACAACCAACCCCCTATCACGGGAATCGAGGAGTGGACCGATCTCGCTCCATTGAGCGAATTTGGCTCCAGCACCACTCTGGGAGGAGCCATCTCTACCCATCTTTCGCCCACAAAAGGACTGATTCTAGGACGATTGCCTTCCCGAGGGCTGCCTTTGGGTACCACTTGAAGCACTGAAAGGATGAAACCACCTATTCCCTCAGAAGCAAGAGCGTGGGGGAAAAGACCCACTCCCTCTCGGTTTATCATCAAGCAATTTGTGAATCTTAGTCTCCCCGAGAAACTTAATCACTTCCTTCAAGTCCTGCCCAAAGAGCAGCTTCCCTTTGAAGGGCAATGCTCCCAACTGTGACTTGGATGAAACATCTGCTGACCAATTCCTCAACCAGAGGAGTCTACGGGCTGATACCGCCAACATCAAAGTCCTGCATGAAGTCCTGAGGTCATATAACTCATCAGCTCCATAGGCCACCACAGTCTCCAGCCACTCTGCCTGAGTCTAGTAAGGACTTGTCTGCCTGCAACTGCTGCACATGCAGAACCTCCCTTTGCATAAAACTGCTGCACACCGCAGCTCATATGCCGAGAGCCAAAACCTCAAATATCTTCTAGAGGTGAACCTCCAACTTTCTTCTTGAAGGTCCTTAAGCGCTGCAGACCCAACCACCGGAATGGTCATTTTCTTAGTAACATCTGAAATTAAGGTCTCCACTTTTGGGACTCTTAGGAGCTCAAGCGTATCTTCAGGCAAAGGATATAATTTGTCCATGGCTCTGCTAACCTTCAAGCCAGTCTCAGGAGTATCCCACTCCCTAAATACCAACTTTTTGACCGATTTATTAAAGGGAAAGGGCTTTGCTGGGCCTCAAAGGCTGTCCATAACCAGGTCCACCTCCTCCTGATCCGATTCATCCTGCAGGACTTTTATACCCAATTCCTCCAGAATGTAGGGTATCAAGGGACTCAACTCCTCCCTATGGAAGAGCCATACCACTTTAGGATCATCTCCTTCCACAACCGGGGCTTTGCCCCGAGTATCATCTGGCTCATACTCCACCAAATTTTGATCTACGTCCTTTGGAATCTGCGCTGGTGGATGGTCACCCTCTGAAACCTCAGAGGAGCTATCTGCAGCAACCAGTGATACCAGCACTCCTGGAACCCACCTAACTCTCGTGGCTGTCATAGCCCGCAACTATCTGCTCGTTTTGGGAGGGCCCGGATGTGCTGGCACTCCCTGCACAGCCCTACACCTCCCTGCGGCCTTCCTGGATGAATAAACTTTACACAAGAGCAAAACAAAGTTGGCAGAAAAATCAGAGGACCCATCCGACTCCCCCAGCTGGTCTGCCTCACTATCTGAATGAAATTCCTCATCACCATGACCTCCCCCAGAGGCCCCTAGCACCAGGGACAAAGCAGGAGGAATATCCCCCTCCTCGGCCCGTGAAGTAGCCGCGTAGGAGGACAAAATGGCCACCGCTCCTGTGCTCAGCTGCCGCGCACGAGAGAACTGCCCAGCTTGCAGTGGCCGCCCGATGCTGTTGCTACTGTCTGTGAAGTGCCTTCCCCCCAGGGAGGCACTTAGAACACTTACCATCCCGGGAAAGACACACGTGAATCTCTACTGTTAGTACAGCTCGACTCACGTGGCATGACAGTGGTGTGCCGGTGCAACGATCACCATCGGAGGATCAGGGAAGAAGGAGCCGGTTGCTCAACAGAAAGAAAATGCCGCGCTAACAAGGAGCCGGTGTCACAATGCCCCAACTGCAATGGCACACTGACTAAGCCCCTGAATTAGTTTTGGTTTTTTTTTTTTTTTTTAATACAGGCTCAGCAGCACCAGAAAAGAAGAAAAAACTGACCACTTTCCTTCACCGAAGAATGGCTTCAGTCTCTGTCTGTCCTCCAGGACTAGGGAACTGGTCCACCAGTTAACTGCCCTCATTGGCGAAGAAGAACTTAGCAAACCAAGGATTCCCAACCCCTTGCTCGTCTGCCTCAAAACCAGGGGGGATGACTCCACCAGGACCTAACAACCCCCTGGGAAGCAATCTCCAAGAAACCTTTTTTTTTTTTTTTATTCTCAGTCTCAGACTGCAGGCTTTGCACCTCCACCATCTGCTGGAGACAGAGAAATACTGAGGGACTAAAGGTGGCACCTTGTGCTATGTGGCAGTGTCAGTAAAACTTTCTCTGTCTCCATCTGCTGGAGGGGAGACAAAACCCAGGAGTCTGGACTGATCTGGGCATGTACAAGGAAATAATTTTCTCTGGTTTGAAAATCTTCCTGTCCCAACCACAGAACCCTCCACAAGAATGGTAGCCTTTTTTATGACCACTGAGACCAACTTCATAAGTTCCAAGTCCTCATCCAGCAGAAGATATAGCTTAGCCAAAGCCCTGTCCACTCTGAGACCCCTCTCTAGATTATTCCACTCCGTCAAGACTTTAGCTTTCGGGACCCTATGGAAGGGACAAGTCCTCATCAGACCCTTGAAACCTTCCAAAATGGGATCCTCAGCCTCCAGAAAGAATTCAGCATCTGACCTCTAATCTTTAGTGCCTAATTTAGTCAGATTCTGTGTAATAAGAGCTGGGAGTTCCTCCCTCTTAAATAATCCAATTAGAAACATAAACATAGAAGGGAATGGTTAATAGAACGGAAAATGTCATAATGCCTCTATATCGCTCCATGGTGAGACCACACCTTGAATACTGGGTACAATTCTGGTTGCCACATCTCAAAAAAGATATAGTTGCGATGGAGAAGGTACAGAGAAGGGCAACCAAAATGATAAAGGGGATGGAACAGCTTCCCTATGAGGAAAGGCTGAAGAGGTTAGGGCTGTTCAGCTTGGAGAAGAGATGGCTGAGAGGGGATATGATAGAGGTCTTTAAGATCATGAGAGGTCTTGAACAAGTAGATGTGCCTCGGTTATTTTCACTTTCGAATAATAGAAGGACTAGGGGCATTCCATGAAGTTAGCAAGTAGCACATTCAAGACTAATTGGAGAAAATTCTTTTTCACTCAACGCACAATAAAGCTCTGGAATTTAGTGCCAGAGGATGTGGTTAGTGCAGTTAGTGTAGCTGGGTTCAAAAAAGGTTTGGATAAGTTCTTGGAAGAGAAGTCCATTAATGGCTATTAATCAATTTTAATTAGGGAATAGCCACTGCTATTAATTGCATCAGTAGCATGGGATCTTCTTAGTGTTTGGGTAATTGCCAGGTTCTTGTGGCCTGGTTTTGGCCTCTGTTGGAAACAGGATGCTGGGCTTGATGGACCCTTGGTCTGACCCAGCATGGCAATTTCTTATGTTCTTATAGAATTGAAGGCAGAAAAAGACCAATCGGCCCATCCAGTCTGCCCAGCAAGCTCCCATATTTAATTTCCCACACTTATCTGTTTCACCAACCACCAAGTTCATGGCCCTTGTTGGTAACTGTTTGATTCAAATTTCCTGCCATCCCCTGCCGTTGATGCAGAGAGTAATGTTGGAGTTGCATCAAAGGTGAGCATAAGGCTTAATGGTTAAGGATAGTAACCTCCGCATCAAGCAAGTTACCCCAATGCTTGTTTATCCAGACTGCACAGATCAATGCCTTGCTGGATGTTGTCTGAATGTAAATCCTCTTTTCCACATTTATCCCTGCCTTTTAAGTAGAGAGCAAACCTGTATATGCATTTAAAGTGATGTATCAGGCTTAATTGGTTTAGGGTAGTAACCGCCGTAATAAGCAAGCTACCCCCTCGCTTATTTGTTTGTCCAGATTGTGAAGTTCAGTCCTTATTGGTTGTTGTCTGATGCAAATCCTCTTTTCCACATTTCCCCTTGCCGTTGAAGCAGAGAGCAATGTTGGAGTTGCATAACCATGTGAAGGCTTATTGAGTAAGGGTAGTAATCACCAGGTAGTAGCCTCCATTCCAGTAAGCCACCCCTATGGCTCTTCTCTTCATTCCCATCCTCTCACCTTTATGGATCCACAGTGTTTATCCCATGCCCCTTTGAAATCCTTCACAGTTTTAGTCTTCACCACTTCCTCCGGAAGGGCATTCCAGGCATCCACCACCCTCTCCGTGAAGAAATAATTCCTGATATTGGTTCTGAGTCTTCCTCCCTGGAGTTTCAAATCGTGACCCCCCTAGTTCTACTGATTTTTTTCCAACGTAAAAGGTTTGTTGTTGACCATGGATCATTAAAACCTTTCAAGTATCTGAAAGTCTGTATCATATCACCCCTGCTTCTCCTCTCCTCCAGGGTATACATATTTAGGTTCTTCAATCTCTCCTCATAAGTCATTTTATGAAGACCATCCACCTTTTTGGTCGCCCTTCTCTGGACCGTCTCCATCCTGTCTCTGTCCCTTTGGAGATACAGAACTGAACACAGTACTCCAGGTGAGGCCTCACCAAGGCCCTGTACAAGGGGATCATCACTTCCTTTCTCTTACTAGATATTCCTCTATGAAGCCCAGCATTCTTCTGGCTTTAGCTATCACTTTGTCACATTGTTTCGCCGACGTTAAATCATTAGACACTATCACCCCAAGGTCTCTCTCCTGCTCCGTGCACATCAGCCCTTCACCCCCCATCAAATACAGTTCTTTCGGATTTCCACACCCCATATGCATGACCCTGCACTTCTTGGCATTGAATCTCAGCTGCCATATCTTCGACCACTCTTCCAGCTTCCTTAAATCCTGTCTCATTCTCTCCACTCCTTCCAGCGTGTCCACTCTGTTGCAGATCTTAGGATCATCCGCAAAAAGAGAAACCTTACCTTCTATCCCATCCGCAATGTCGCTCACAAAGATATTGAACAAGACCGGTCCCAACACTGATCCTTGCGGCACTCCGCTTGACACCGCTCTCTCTTCAGAGTAAGTTCCATTTACCATCAAACATTGTCTTCTGTCCATCAACCAGTTTGCAATCCAGGCCACCACTTTGGCACTCACTCCTAAGCTTCTCGTTTTATTCACAAGCCTCCTGTGCGGGACCATATCAAAAGCTTTGCTGAAATCCAAGTAGATGACATCAAGCGCTCTTCCTCAATCTAATTCCCTAGTCACCCAGTCAAAAGAGTCAATCAGATTTGTCTGACAGGACCTTCCCCTGGTGAATCCATGCTGCTTCTGGTCCAGCAATTCTTCTGACTGTAGATAGTTCACTATTCTTTCTTTCAGCAGCAACTCCATTACTTTTCCCACCACCGAGGTGAGGCTAACCGGCCTGTAGTTTCCAGCCTCCTCTCTGCTCCCACTCTTGTGAAGTGGGACCACGAACGCTCTTCTCCTATCACTCGGCACCACTTCCGTTTCTAGGGATCTATTGAACAGGTCACACAGCGGCCCCACCAGCACATCTCTGAGCTCCCTCAGTATCCTGGAATGAACCTCATCAGGCCCCATGGCTTTGTCCACTTTTAGTTTTCCTAGCTCTTCCCATACATTCTCTTCTGTAAACAGAGCTACATCTATTCCACTCCCCTGCAGTTTCTTGTTAACTAGCGATGGTCCTTCTCCAGGGTCCTTTTTAGTGAACACCGAACTGAAGTATTCGTTTAATATTTCTGCCATTTCTTTGTCTCTCTCCACACACTGATCCTTTTCACCTTTCAATTTCACTATACCACTTTGAAATTTTCTCCTTCCTCTGATGTATCTGAAAAATGTTTTGTCACCTCAATTTACCTCTTTGACAATCCTTTCTTCCGCTTGACGTTTTGCCATCTTGATTACTTTCTTTGTCTCCCTCAGTTCCAGCAGATATTCTTCCTTGTGCTCCTCAAGGATCATCTCCCTCCATTGCCAGGACTTCCCCCTCCTCGAGTTCTCCTGGATTGCCTTCCATCTCATCATCAAGGATAAGGCCCTTAAGGAGTTCTCTGCCTACCCAGTGGAACTGGTATCCCGAGTTTAGTCCAATTCTATTCTTCCCTCTTAGGCCAGGAAGGTACCAATAGGCAAGGAACTGAGAAAGCCCTCCAGTTAAAGGCTTCTTTCCCAAGGCTCCCTGTTTAAACAAATAGGCTTTAAGCATCAAAAACACAAACTCGGGGGGAGAAGAGCTCCTCAGACAAGAAATCCAACTCATCTAGGGCCAATACTGCAAGAAAAGCCCAGTGCCACCAGGAACAACATTGGAGGCTCCCTAGAGACATTTCTGCCTTTCGCAGCACTGCCTGTACTGTGTCCATCTCAGGCCCCTCAGCTATCTGAAGCACATTATCCTCCTCCAAAATTACTGCAGAGGAGTGCTTCACCACCCTTTTCCCCACTCCCAGGGCATTTCCGGTGCAACTCTCCTACACCCCCCCCCCCCCCCCAAACGGTGCAGGCCCGACACAGCTTCAATGGTAATGCAAAGCATTTTTTCCCCCTCTACGCTCTGGCAGCCATCTTGCCTCCACTGCGCGGGTGCCAGAGTGTTGTTGCCACTGAGAAAATAAATGCGCTTTTACACAGTGGAACTGAAGAAAAAGACAATACCCGGCTCTCTCCCCACACCACCGGGCTTTCAGCCTCAGAGATCCTCCTTCCCACAGCTATGACATTGCCTCAATGACTGATCTCTTTGGGCTGCTTTTGACATAGCTTTTTTTCTTTTTTTAAAGGCCTTAAAGACACAGCCCCAGATAAAAGTAGAAAAAGAGAGGATATTGTCCTTTAGCTGAGGCCTTAAAGCATCCCAGCATCAAGGAGCACAGAAAGAAGAGTAGGAGGGAGAAAGAGAATCAGCATCACTGTTTTTTAAAAACTCCCTCCAGTCACAGGGCTCAGCAATCGGAAAGGTCACTGATGCCCCCTGCTCACACTCCACTTACCCAGAGGATGGGGGGAAAGGCCACCACGCCACTCCTCAGAGAGATCTTCCACCCAGCTCACCAATCTGCAGGATTGGCACCTCTACTAACTATTGGAGACAGAGAAATACCAAAAGTCTGCAGGTGGCATTGCTCCTTATAAGGTGTCTTCCAGCAAAGCTTTCATTCTCTGTCTCCATCTGTTAGTAGATGGGTCAGGAGGCAATGGAGGCTCGGGATCGTAGGCGGCTGCCCACAGCCGCGAGAGGATGGGCCAGGACTGGAAGCTGAGCACCGGAGGTGAGTAGGCCCGGTTGCGGGCCTGCCGCGGACAGGACACACAACACATTACAGCTGTACTGTAGCTATTGGGGTGCCACTTACGCTTTCTATGGTCTTTGCTGCAATCATGATTGTGCCAAAGGATAAGATGCTAAGCCTGGTTATGTAATGTTGCCATTTCTATAAATGTATGTACCTGTCTACACTCATTGTGCTATTAATTTCAATTACAATGTCATGTGCTATATGAAATCTTTTCCTTGCTGATTGTGATTACCAAAGACTTTGACTTACTTTGAATCTGTTGATGACAATTGTTGTGTAATAAAGTGGTCACAGGTTAAGAAAAAGCACTTTTTGGTTGTGTCTTTTTATTGTGTGGTTTTTCTCTTAAGGGTTGAGTAGGTCAAAGGTGTGGCCACCACATGACCTTGCTTGCTCGAGTGCCCTTATACATTCCAATTAGGCATTTATCTGGCCACCCAGATCATAGAGCCTAGGCTATACTATTTAAAGCTCAGTGTATGCTCCCAAGGAAGACAGCAAGAGCTGAACCAAAAGCTTATTTATGTCGAGCTTCTCAATTGGGTCCTGTTGCATTCTCAAGACAGCATACTCTTACCTAACTGTTGGGTATGTGGGCATGTATGTGAGATAGGCATTAACTTGCTAGTGTTCAGCTCCATATGCTGTCCGGTGCAATATGTTTAGAAATGCTTGGCTAGAGGTGCTATAGCTATGTCTTAACTCTGTTGGAGACCTATTGTTTTTATAGCTATGTGAAGGTGATAATGCAGCAAATACAAACCATTGGCCTCTTCCATTGTGAATATCTGTCACCTCTGAGCTAAACATGGGCCTCCCTCTTTTCGGGTATTCTCCTGATTCCAGTTTTCCACACAAGCCTGGATTGTCTTTTCACTTATTTATTTATTTTGCATTAGGTTTACAGAAAAGCTATAATTGTTTATACTGATATTCTGTAGTGACAGAGGAACACTGAAGTAATTTACCCCAGTTATATGGCTATTCCTATGTCTCACACTGTACCTGTCCTGTGGCAAGTGTGTGTGTGTGTGGGGGGAGCTTATACTGCCTCTGCTCCCTGTAATGCATTTGTTCTGAGGTTTGGAGGGGTTAAACTCAGAGTTAGCAGTAAAGTCTTATACATCACATGCTGTCCTGGAGCTTGTGACACCAGATGGGCATCCAGTTCATCACCAAGGGATTTTAGCAGCACACAATCTCAAAATACTCTGTGTTCTCTTGTATTTATTCATTTCTGTAGCATCTCTCTAGATCAGGAGAGAAACATCAGCACTCGTCTGGGCAGCAACAAAGCACGAAAGAACTGAATGCCTCCTCCCAATATGCCATGGGTTAAAAAGGGATACAACAGGATCTACAGAGAACAAAAAACTGTCCTCCATCCCCCAATTTAAAGGTGAGAAAAGACCTTTTCTGTCTAACAGGATACATTCCACAAGAGACAGTTTCACTGTGAAAACAAAACAGGTCTATTGGAGAAGAGTTTCTGCCCTACATTCCTGCAGAAAACAAACACACTCCACCCTGAGGAAACACAGCACAAAGAAGAGCCCTGGCCCTCCACAGCAAAGCGAGAAAGAGATAAACACAGTCTGTGGAGGAGAGAGAGACACGTGGTGCAAACCCTCACACCTCATCACTGTAGAGCTGCTTCCTCTCCTGTTGCTGAAAGGAAAACAAGAGAAAAAAAGCAGATTCCAATCAATCCCATTACAGCAGTGAAGATTTCTTACAGCAATGCTATGAACGGTGAAAGATAGTTGCCTTCCCTAGGAAAGAGTGAGGGATAAGTAGACTGCAGGGAGCTGAAGGGCACTGGGCTCACTGTAATACCTCTTCACCTTTCAGGTTACTTACTGTAAGGTCATGTTCTAAGAATTGTTATTTCCCTTTATAAGGAGTCTGTAGGTTTATACAGCAGTGCGCTCCTAAACACAGCATGACATCCTGAGTTACATGGCTCACGCAGATGGGAACAACTGACATCAAGCAGGAAAGCAAAGAACATCAAAGCAAACAGCAGCACAGATTAAACCAAGATGGCTGCAAAAGCACCAGATGGAGATTAGATGTAAAGTATAGAAGAGGAGCTCACATGGAACCTATCCTGAAGAAGGTGAAAGGACTGGCGAGTGTCTACATGCAGTCAATGTGGCCGGCAAGGGAAGGCCTGGACATGGGTGCCAGCTCTGGCAATGCTCACACATTCACACTCATGCAGCTACTTTCTCAATGGGTACTTACATTTCACTGCCAGCAGCGTATTTCCATGGCAACACGCTACCGACATCACCAGGTAGGCATGGCTCTCCTCAAGCTGCACCAGTTTAGGCATCCCCGCAGATTCGTCCTTCCTTCCCAAACGGCCTCTGGCCCCTTTCCCCCAAGTGCAGATCTCACCCTCTGAGGAGAACACACACAGACTTATCTACCAAAAGTTCTCACTCTAATCCTTGTCTAGTCCAGACATAACAAGGCTAATAATAGTCTGACCACAACAGAGCTGGGAAGTGGCACAGCCTGGACTAAGAGCAAAGCAGCACAAGATAGTCAGGGGACTTGCCCATGTAAGAGCTAGGAACAAAACCCAGAAATCCCAGTTCTCCTGATTTAGGGGGTAATTTTCAAAGGAATTCCATGCATAAATGTAACATACTATTGGAGCAATTTTCAAAAGTCCACTTACTCAAGTAAAGTGCATTGACTTGAATAAAACCCAGTTTTACTCGAGTAAATGCTTTTTTTTTTTTTATCTCTTTATTAATTTTTCAACTTATTACAAATAAGGATTATACCTTCCCATAAGGCATAGCATATTAAATTACTCACAAGTAACATATATTTAACAACTTCATTAAATTATTCTATACTATTACCTTATTCTTACCATGAAATCTGAGAGATTTTTTTTGGAAATTAACAGAGCAGTAACTTACATTCAAATATTATACAAAAAAAAACAAAACAGAAAGTAGTGGAGATATCTATTTATATCCTGAATTCATAAACAGAAAACTAAGTAGATTCCTCTCTAGAGGTTAACAATTTCTCTAATTGCTCAGGCTCCAGAAATACATACCGTGTATTATCTATTGTCAACATACATTTACATGGAAATTTAATCAATATTTGTGCCCCCAATGCTCGTTGCTCTGGGGCACAGATTCAAAAATCTTTTCCTACGAACTTGTGTCGCTCTTACAACATCTGGATATACCCAGATCCTTTCTCCCAAGTATAGTTTATTCCTGCACTTGAGAAAATTTCTTAACACGGTATCTCTTTCCATAGGTGTAGCAAATGTTACCAGTAATATACCTCTTCTCTCTATCTGCTCTTCGAGAGTAAATGCTTTTTAAAAACAGGCCCTTGGAGTTAAGCATTGTTACATTTAATAATTTATTTAAAAATACCACACCGGAGATCACGTGGTGCAGTGAGGGAGGAGGATGTAGTTCTCGCTCTCTCGGCGCCAGGCCTATTGCATCGGACCCCATCTGCACCATCCATGGCGCCCAAGTAAGGCTCGAATACCGCTGAGTGGTGGCGAAATTCCCGGGGAGTCGTTTGGGTCAGGAATGTCCGCTCGGGCGGTGAAAAAAGATAAAGAAAGGGGAAGGGAACATCTTAAGCCCGTGGAAACCTTAAACACGGCCGCCGCGAGTACACCTGATGGCTCCCCAGACATGGCAATCGCTGATATTAAGCTAGCGGTCCTGGAGGCCCTGGGCCTGGATGTTAAAAATATCTCCACCAAAATTAATGAAATTTCAGAAAATCTGGGCAAGTTTGAAGCGCATTTTGTAGATGCTGAAAGCCGCGTGTCTGAAGTACAAGATGGTCTCCAGGTAGCCCAAACAGATCTGGGGGCTTTGCAGGCCGTAGTGGAGAAGCAGGCTGCCAGGATCGAGGACTTAGAAAATCGATCCCGCAGGTCAAACCTGCGGTTTGTGGGGTTACCTGAAACTTTGGACGATAGACATTTGCCTGAGACTCTGGAGGCCTGGCTGGAGAAGGAGTTCTCTCTGCCCCAATCACATGGCAAGCTGCACATCGAATGTGCGCATCGCCTGGGACCACAAGTCCCAAATGCTGTTAAGCGGCGAGTGGTAGTCGCAAAAATTCTTAATTATGCTCATAAGGAGGATATTTTGCAAGCACTGCGAGGGAAAAGGGAGATTTCCTATGAAGGTACCCGGGTCCTTATTTTTCAAGATTTTTTGGCCACGGTGGCTGCTCAGCGGAGAGCCATGGCCCCGGTGTGTACCCAGCTGATAAACCAGGGGATATGGGCTACGCTGCTGTACCCTGCTTGACTGAGGGTTGCTTCTGCGCAAGGGGTGACCTGGTATAATAGGGTCGAGAAAGCAAAACAGCTCCTGAAGTCAGCGGAGCCCGGAACAGCCACCTAAGACACTGGCAGTGTGGCAGTTTGGAGGGAGCGTGTTTGAAATGGCGACGGTTTTTCACTTTTTCTCTCCCTTCTTTTGTGAGTCATGGTTTTTGGATAGGAGGCAGAGATTGTGGTCACTCGGGTAATTGATGTTTTTTTCATTCCGGTTTTCCCGGGTTGCCCCTATTCTTGGGATGTTACAATTGTTTGTATCATCTCTTTTGGATCGGTTTGACTTTCATTCATCGATTCCAACGCCAATGCTCCGTTTTTTTTCTCTCTCTTCACAAGGTGCTAACTCTGGATTTTCTACGGCCCTGATGCTGTCTCTCTGTTCATTGCCTCGTCTCATTTTTTCATCTGGAAACCAGATCAGTATGTCGGATTCCTTCCGAATACATTGTCTAATTATATGGACCCCTCTCCTCTCAGTCTCAGCGCTGCTGGTCTTTTTCTTTTTTCAACACAAAAAGCCAGGCTTCCTGATGTTTTGTTACAGCTATATGTCGCTAGACCCGTTGCGGGTATGGAATTGTACTTGAACTCTTCGTTCTTCGGCGAGCTGGGGTTTTTTTTTTGTCTGGCTCATTTGTTTGAGGACTGTTAATTTCTGGGACCAACTATACTGCCTGGGAGAGCTGAGGAATGCTATTTGTCTCAGAGGCACTCTGCTCTCCCTCATATTTTAGATGGCCTATATGGGTTGGTTTTTTTTAACTCATGGATCCATCTTTCAGGTTTTTTTTGGACTGCTGTGGTGGCCAGACTTGCTGCGGTTTTTTTTCTGGACACCTGAGGGATACCAGGTTTTTTTTTTCACCTTGGAGCGGGCTTCCGCTCTCAGCCTGATTGGTGCATTGACCTCTGTTTATTCAACTCGGAGTTGTTTTTTTATGCTCTGAGTCATTGTACAGGACTTTAGTTGTCCTTTTATCTCTGTTCAAATGCATTTTGGCTGTACATTCTTGAACTGGACTGCATACATGGGGCCATGGGTCTTATAATTGTTTATATAGCCTGTTTTGCTTGTCCATCTTTCCTTTCTTTATTTCATATATTGGGCTGGTATTATTATGTTTGTTTGGCAGTAATGCCCCTCTGGTTTTCCTTTTCACTTTGTTTCCTGTTGGGTTCTGATGAGGGGGTGTGGTAGGGTGCAGAGGGGGTCTGGATGGGGAGGGGGGTAGGGTTAGCCAGCATGGTAGTGATCTCGTCATCTGTTAGGGGAAATGAAAATAGGGGGAGGGGTGGGGGGTTGGGGTTTTTCAGGCTTGGTTCTTGTTCATTACTGTCCAAATTTGTGGTACCTCACATTGTTTTACACCTAACTTTGTCCATACTCACAAATCGCCTGTCAAGCAGCTGAGGGTCTCTGCTGGGAAGGCCCTAGCTGCGTTTTTCTCATGATTTGGTTGTTAATACAAGCATGTATTTCTTGTTGTCTCTAGTAATGTCACTATTCTAATTACTTGGAATGTTTGTGGGATACACTCACCTATTAAACGTACAAAGATTGTGTCCCTCCTGAAAAGACGGAAAGCAAATCTAGCTTTTTTACAAGAAACCCACCTTACTGATGTGGAGCATGAGACGTTGCGCATGTACTTGGGGAGAGAGATTTATTATGCTTCTGCCACCTCTAAATCGACGGGAGTGGCAATTTTAGTTAATCCCAACTTGCCCCTCCGCATACAGAAAGAAATTAAGGATCCCTTGGGGAGGTATATTATATTGATAGCTGAACTTTATCACACTCCAATAATTCTATGTAATCTTTACGCCCCCAATAATCATAGTCCCAGTTTTTTTCGGAGATTATCAGTTTTTATTGCCGCATCTGGGCGATCTGATCCTTGTGGGAGGGGACTTTAACACGATTCGGGATCCCCTTCTTGATAAATCCCCTCCTGCTCGTCCCTTTTCTGGTTTGGGCAAAGGACCGTCTTTTCTGGAGCGTTCACTGCAATTGATGGATGTGTGGCGGGTATTACACCCAGGTGAAAAAGATTTCACTCATCTTTCTCGGGCACATGGTACTCTGTCCAGGTTAGATTATTTCCTGATTAGCGTGAGAGGTATGTCCAAGGTCTGCGCAACCGCTATCGATGAAACTGTCATTTCGGACCATGCCCCGGTGCGCCTTGATTTACTATTAGACTCTTCTACTCCTACCTCCCTTTCTTGGCATTTCCCATTTTACTTAGCTTCTGATGCTAAATTTCAGGAATATTTACAGACTATGCTGATCTGAATGCACAACATCTCACTTTCCCAGTCCTATTTTGGTATGCAGCAAAAGCGGTCCTGCGGAGTGATATTATCTCATATATGGCTCATAGGAAAAAGGTAATGGAGCGCTAAATTTTGGCATTGACGGGCTAATTACATCGGGAGTGGGCTCGTCTTACTCGCAGTAATACTCGGGAGGCTCGGCACAGTTTCTGACGATTCAGGGGGAACTGAATATTCTGTTGCACCAGAGGGCTCGAAAAAGTGCTTTATATTTGTTCTGT
This sequence comes from Rhinatrema bivittatum, assembly GCF_901001135.1. Lineage (NCBI taxonomy): Eukaryota > Metazoa > Chordata > Amphibia > Gymnophiona > Rhinatrematidae > Rhinatrema > Rhinatrema bivittatum. The sequence continues at coordinate 165,280,513 of NC_042622.1, read as the reverse complement.
TCAGAGTTAGCAGTCTGCTAGGGAGCTAGCAATCTGTTATTAGGAGAGTTGTGGATGGATCTTTGGACCGGTGGCAGATGACCATGCCCCCGGGGGAAGATACCGAGAGGGACCACCGGTCAGGCTCAGAGGTGGTAGTAGTGAGCTGGAATGCCCGGCTGGGCTGTAGTTCCTCAGATACTGGAACAGCGGTCCCTGGAGGTTGAGCTGTAGAGAAACTGAAATATAGTGAGTAGGCAGGGTATGCAGAGTTCATGTACCAAACCTGATAGTAACACTCACACAATGTCTCATAGAAGCCCAGGAGCTGAAATGTATAGGCCCTCGAGGAGCGAGTACCTGGTTCCAGGGAAAGCTCTGAGAGAGCGACGGTAACTCACTGATGTAGTTGGCAGTGATGACTTCCAGGCAGAAGAGAATACGGAGCAAGTCTGGGAACGAGGGCCCTCGAGGAGCGAGTACCGGTTCCAGACTGTCACCTGAAAAACAAAGGAGAGAGCGAGGCCCCCAAGGAGCGGGTACCCCTAGTAAGTCCGAGGAGGCAGAGTAGCTTAGGTAGAGTAACCCTTGCTAACTCAATCTGTTAGCAAATTCTAAGACCTTATATATCCGTCGCGGGTGACGTCATCTCAGGGGGATGCCCCTGAGGTTTGCGCCATTGCCGGTACTTCAGTCGGGGCCGTGCTACGTGCGCGCCCCTAGGCCTCCAGGAAACATGGAGGGTTGCAGTGTCTAGCTGGTCCGGGGACGCCGGAGGACTTCGACAGAAGGACACCACGGCAGCCAATCTTCCCGCGGGCGAAGAGGGAGGCACCAAAGAGGTAAGGAGGGCGGAGAGAGGGTGCCGGGAACCAATGGACACAACAATATTATCAATACAAGCTTTATCAGTATACTAATAAATCTGGCAAATTACTTGCTAATTTAGTGCGGTCCGCACATGGTTCCCGCCATGTACCAGTGTTGTGCTCCTCCTCGGGGCAGATCCATTTTGCAGCGCTTTAAGGAATTTTATAGCGACTTATACTCTTCGGGGGGTTCGGATAGCGCGGCTTGTGATTGGTTTTGTTCTCAATTGAATCTCCCGGTGTTAACCCAGGCCCAAAAAGCGGGGTTGAATATGCCTATTACTTGTGAGGAGGTTCTTTTGGTTATCCGACAGGCTAAGCGTTTTAAAGCCCCAGGACCAGATGGTTATGGTGCAGAGTTTTACAAATGTTTGGCGGATTCTGTTGGCACCCTCTTGGTCAGCGCCTTTTCGGAGTTGTTGGAGTTAGGATCCATCCTGGCTCATAGCAATATCGCTAATATTACCCTTATTCATAAGCCAGGGAAGGATCCCTTACTGCTGGAATCATATCGTCCCATATCTCTTTTGAACTTTGATCAAAAATGTTTTGCTAAAATACTGGCTGATCGCTTGGCAGAGATACTCCCGACACTCATTGGGCTGGATCAAGTGGGCTTCATTCGGAAACGTTATGCTCTCACCAATGTTTGGAAAATTTGAGCGGCCATGACAATGTGTCAGCAAATGGGGACTCCGTTTTTGGCTATCAGTTTTGATGCTGACAAAGCCTTTGAATGGGAATATTTAATTCATATCTTATGTAAGATGGGTTTCGAGGGGTTTTTTCTTATTGCAATCTGTCTTTATATCAGGTTCCCTCAAGTGGTTGTCATAGCGAGTGGCTCGAAATCCAAGCCCTTTGCTATTGCTCGGGGTACCCGTCAAGATTGTCCCCTGTCCCCTCTTTTGTTTATCCTTCAGTTGGAGCCTCTACTCCGATCTATTCAACAAACTAAGGCGCTCCGGGGGGTCCAGTTTGAGTCAGATATTTTCAAGTGGAGACGACATACTTGGTTTTCTCACAGATCCCAAACGATCTCCATCTCCTCCTTCAATTAATTTGGGCTTTTGGGGTGTTTTCAGGGTTATGCCTCAATATGCTTAAATCCATGGCATTGACATTCCTGCCTGATAAACAGAGTAACTGGGGAGCAGACTTCCCGCTTCAATGGGCGGCTGATTCCTTTAATCCCCTGGGGATTGTTATTCCCCGTACGCTCTCCCACCTCTACAAATTGAATGTGCATCCCCTCCTTAAGACCACTCAAGATAAGTTAAATACCTGGGCCTCATTGCCATTGTCGTTGGGGGGGGGGGGGCGGGTCAATCTTTTCAAGATGAATATCCTGCCTAAATGGCTTTATTTGTTTCAGACTTTACCTCTTTTCATGCGTCGAGTGGACTTATTGCAATTGGATTCAGCTCAGCGGAGGGTTTTTTGGCGTGGTGGCAAGGCAAGAATACCCTTGATCTGGTTACGGGAGAGATGGGGTCGCAGAGGTCTGGGGGTGCCGGATTTGGCGTTATACAACTTGACCAGCAACCTTCGATTTGTCTGGGATTGGCTTCTGGATACGTCTACTTTTATTTCTGTCATGGCTGATAAAGCGTTAACTGCTCCTATAGCGCTCACCTTTGTTTTGCAATCTGAGACCCCTAAGCTGCATATGTTTCTGGCACAAAATGTTTTTACTAAACCCCTTCATCATAATGTCATAATGCTTCTGTATCGCTCCATGGTGAGACCGCACCTTGAATACTGTGTACAATTCTGGTCGCCGCATCTCAAAAAAGATATAATTGCGATGGAGAAGGTACAGAGAAGGGCTACCAAAATGATAATGGGAATGGAACAACTCCCCTATGAGGAAAGACTAAAGAGGTTAGGACTTTTCAAGCTTGGAGAAGAGACGACTGAGGGGGGATATGATAGAGGTGTTTAAAATCATGAGAGGTCTAGAACGGGTAGATGTGAATCGGTTATTTACTCTTTCGGATAGTAGAAAGACTAGGGGGCACTCCATGAAGTTAGCATGGGGCACATTTAAAACTAATCGGAGAAAGTTCTTTTTTACTCAACGCACAATTAAACTCTGGAATTTGTTGCCAGAGGATGTGGTTAGTGCAGTTAGTATAGCTGTGTTTAAAAAAGGATTGGATAAGTTCTTGGAGGAGAAGTCCATTACCTGCTATTAAGTTCACTTAGAGAATAGCCACTGCCATTAGCAATGGTAACATGGAATAGACTTAGTTTTTGGGTACTTGCCAGGTTCTTATGGCCTGGATTGGCCACTGTTGGAAAAGGATGCTGGGCTTGATGGACCCTTGGTCTGACCCAGTATGGCATTTTCTTATGTTCTTAGTCTAGGCTTAAGCTTGTGCAACCATTAAAGACAGATTGCATTTGTGCCTATCTTTTGCCGGTGCAAGGGAATCCGGACTTTGTTCCGGGCTCCCAAACAAGTGCCTTTCACTGTTGGGAAGGGCATGCTATAACCAGGTTGGGACATCTCTTAACGCCCGAAGGGTGGATTTTGCCATTTTTAGAGTTTCGTGAGGTCTATGCCCTCCCCACTACAAAGGCGTTCCCGTATTTGCAAATTCAACATTATATTGCCTCGTTACCCTCGATGTCCTGCCAGGCTCTGACTTTTCATTCCTTGGATAATATTTTTTCGTTGGAAAAGACTAGGGTGCCCTCGCTGTCCATGTATTACCGCCTACTTAAACAATTAACGGTACTTGATACTTGTTCTATTTTGGTGGAGAGGTAGAATAAAGATGGGGTTTTCATGATTACTGACTATATTCTCAGAATGTGTTTCAAACGAGTATCCCAAATTTCGGTAAACATGTACTACCGCAAAATGCAGTACAAATTTCTTAGATGTGGCTATATTGCTGCCAAAGATGCATTTAACTTTGAGATGTCATCAGCTGCTTATGAGCGTTGTCGCCATGCGTCTGGCACTTTATCTCATGCATTTTGGGAATGTTCACCTATTCAGAGTTTCTGGAGTAAGGTGGTACGATATTTGATATTTGTGTTGGAGATTCACATTCCCTGCTCTCCTCTTTGGCTACTCTTTGGATGCATTTCGCCATTGCATGTGCGAAATTTGGGATCTCGGTTGTTTATTCATAAAGCCTGTCTGGTGGCCAAGAAGGTCATCTTACTGCACTGGAGAGAAGATACTCCTCCATTGTATTGGACTTGGCGTAACTGCCTTCATTGTATGATGCAAGCTGAGGCGGCCATCATGCGGCAGGTGCCGCGCCACAAGAAGAAGTTCTTGACTATTTGGGACTCATATCTCCAGCTTCTTCCGCATCGTTCCCACAGTTTGATCATTAATGAGTGACAGTGCGTCAGATGGCGGTTCACATTCTGTTTAATCTGGTCAGAGTGTTAGCTTTTACTGCAGCTCTTATGGACAAATTTTAAAGGGGGAGGCGGGAGTTTGATATGTAGCAGTCTTCCATTTCTATTGTTTGGTTTGTTCTCAGAGAGTGTCTCAGGAACACGCCACTCTCTGGGTTGTTGTAAGGCATTTATGACTGAATAAAAGTTGTTTTACACTAAAAATACCACACCATAAGAAAAACTATTAGGGCAGTTTACAGTAAAAAAAAATACCATAAAAATATAAAAAACAATCCCCTTCTTTACTGCTAAACCCTTTAGCTCTGCACCCTACCTACTGAAGCACTAGGGAACAGGAAAGCCTTTACGAGGTTTCCAGAATTTTTGATAGCTCAATTCTGCCTGCACTGCAATTGGTAACACATTCCATAGTCATGGAGCAATGCTGGTAAAAGCTCTTTTATGAAAACACTGCAACCGAAATCTGTATCCCCCTGAAGCAGACAATTGAAAACCCTGCAAAGACCACAAGGCTCGACCTGGAATGCACTATTCCAACTTTCCATACAAATACTTTGGACCATTACTCCACAGACAGCCACAAACGGTTAGTAATTTAAACTTTATTCTCCCAAACACCAGTAACCAATGGAGGTGAACTAACAATGAAGCAGCACTTTCATTGCCACTCTTACCGACAATTAATCTAGCCAAACTATTTTGAATAAGTTGGAGTTTCTTAATCACAGTTTGAGAGGCATCCCTTATAACAATCTAACACCCCAAGAATTAAAGATAAAACATTGTCTAGAAACCAAATCATCCAAACAGGACTTCAGTTGCCTAACAATTTGAAATTGCACATAGGCATGCCGAGCCACCTAAGAAATGTACGAAATCGAAGTGAAGCTAGAGTTTAACATAACCCCCAAACTTTAACATCATCTGAAATCTCTATAAACACAGCCATCCAATTCAGGTTGTACCATCTGGCTTTCCAAGCCATCAAACAGTCTCCCTATTCTAAGAATTTCAGTTTTGGCCTTATTGAAAACCAGTTTACTAGCATTCATCTTTGTGAAATAGTTGCTAACCAGATCAACAGTTGCAGCTATGCTTGAATCAACAGGCACCAGAAACTGGATGCCATCTGCATAAATATATGCAGTGACATCCAACTCCAAAAGAGATCTGTTACAGGATGCATAAAAATAATAAACAAGGGTGAAAGGCAGGGACCCTAAAGGACCCCTGGGGGGGGGGGGAGTATGCCCCTGCCATCTGCATTATCTGTGTTCTTCCTTCCAAAAAGGAAGCCATCCAGGTTAACACCTGCCCACATCGCTCAAAGAGTAAAGCAGAGTTATTTACCTGTAACAGGTGTTCTCTGAGGACAAGCAGGTTGTTAGTCCTCTCACATGAGTGACATCATCAGATGCAGCCCAGCATGAAACTTTGATCTCAAAAATTCTAGAGCTTTCAAACATGCCCTACTGAGCATGTGCAGCTGTAGTCCTCACCCTGCTCCCTAGGCAGAGTCCCTCAGTCCGTAATATAGCTAATAAACAGAGAACCCAACTTCCCAGGGGAGGTAGGTGGATATTGTGAGGACTAACATCCTGATGTCCTAGAACACCACCTGTTACAGGTAAGCAACTCTGCTTTCTCCAAAGACAAACAGGATGGTAGTCCTCACACATAGGTGAATACCAAGCTATAGGCTGTCCGAGCAGGACAAAGCAGGAAACTACACTATGCACCTCTCTCCCTTTTGCCTGTGAGGCAGCTGACCCACAAAGGGGTCTGGGTGGGAAAAGAGTTGGGTTCTACAAAAAGAAAACCATAGAAAAGACAGACACAAAGCTTCAAAGCGTAGCAGAGGCGCCTAAAGCAGAGCAGCGATGCAAATGCTAGCAAGAAACAATCCACATCACATAAAACCTTACACGCAGGGTTTTGGATCAGTAAACCCTGACAAAGACAGTAGGTCTAGAACCTCCGTGATACAGGTAAAAGTCTAGAGATGCAAATAAGAAAAGGACTCTTGGATGAATTCTGCATAGTTTCCCTTCGGTGTTACAAGATAATCGAAAAACCAACTGGGGCCCAAGAGCTTTCCAGAAAGAAATTACAGTCCACTGACATCCAAAGGACAAAATGTCTCTGCAGAAGTGCGCCTATGTTTGGCTAATAATCCCATTTTACGAAAGACATTGGTGACCTACAGATAACGCAATAAATGCCACCGCATATTCAACAGCCGCAATTTCCTAAATTCCTGCCCATGCAAATCCCTATTTAAGGATGGTAGAAACACCAATTGATTCAAATGGAAATCCAAAACATTCTTCGGAAGAAAGTCAGGTACTATCCTTAACTGTACCCTATCCAGCGTGATAACCAAAAAGGGTTCTCTACACGACAAGGCTTGTAACTCCAAAATCCACCTCACTGAACAAATAGCAACCAGAAACACAGTCTTTAGGGTCAACAACCACAAGGAAATATCCCACAGAGGATGAAATTCTACAAAGGCACTGGGAAACACAAGGGGGATCTAAGCTGCTTCACACCCCTCAGAAATCTAGACATGTCTGAATGCGAAGAAAGGGGCTTCCCTTGTATTTGTCCCCAATAACATGCTATGGCAGCCACCTGCACCTTCAGCATGTTCAAGGCCAAACCTGTACTGAAATCTTCCTGTAAAAATTCCAAGATCAAAGGAATAGATGTTAAAATAGGAAGACAAGAGTGGCTCTGACACCATTGTTTAAAGACTCACCAGACCCAGATATAAGCCAAAGAGGTAGAAAATTTTCATGCATGCAAAAGAGTTTTCACCACTGGACCTGAATACCCCCGATTCAACAACTGAGCCCTCTCAAAGACCAAACTGTAAGACAAAACCGATCCAGATTGTCATGAAATACTGGACCCTGCCGCAGAACCCCCCAAGCAGAGAGGGCTGCCATGGATTTTCTGCCAGCAGACGATGGAGAGCTGTGTACCATGGCCTGAGGGGTCAATCCAGGGCCTCCAGGAGTACCAAGCCTGGATGCTGTGGCTATCTTCTGTATTAACCGACCGATCATGTGCCACGGCTGAAACACACAGAGCAACTTGCCCTGTGGCCAAGACTGAACCAACACATCCAATCCAAGGGCTAGAATATCCCGGGTCCGACTGTAAAAGCAATCCACTTTCACGTTCTTGTGATTCACCATCAGATCCAGAAAGGGCCACGTCCCATCGCTCCATGACAAATCAAAATATTTTGGAAACCAATTCCCATTCTCCTGGATCCAACTCATGATGACTGAGATAGTCCGCACGCACGTTGACACGGTGGAAAGATCCATTGCCTGAGAAAGGAAAGCCTCTTCTGAGCTCACCCCCATCGGAACTGACAGGAAAGGTGACGGGGAAGACTCTTCACATCCCCCAGGAGGAGCTGTGGCCACATTCCCTCCTAAGAACTTGAAGCTCCCGAAGTCCCCGCAGGGACAAATTCCCCTCAGAGACATCCCCCCTTGAGCTTTCATGCATTTCTGGCAAATGCTTAGCGATCTCCTGGGGCTAATCACCTGCAGGCACAGCAGACATGCAGCTCTTTCCCCACCATCTCTCCCCTGTGCGCACCTCAGCAGTTACTGCAAGTTCAAAATGGCACCTGCCATGTGGTTTCCCTGACGCGGCACTCCAGCTGGCTTGAAAACCACCTCGGCTCCTGCACTCAGTGCAGCCTAACGTGGTCTTTTATCCCTGCCCCTCCTAGGTGCACAATCACTGCTACAGTCTCTGCCGAAGGGGGGTTTTGTTTTTTGTTCAACTTTATTTGGCATGCTGAAAACCGGGCAAGACAGCCGAACACCAGAGAGAGAAAAAAAAAGGGCAAAAAGCAGGCAGAGGAGAGGAGGACAAAACAGACAGGAGAAGTAGAGACAAATTAATAGGGCTGAGCCCAAGGCTCCCTTATACTACTGTACTCTCCCTACAGGAACTCTCTCTGTCAGGAGGAGGGCTAGGGAACCAGTTTTCATCTTACTCCTATACTGAGATATTAGACACTCAACTGAGGAAGGGAGCAAATGCTATCACCACAGGAGGTCAGGACAGCCTGTCCAATCCTAGCAGGCTGAAGTCCACAAGCAAGGATACATGTCCGACCACCTGCTAGAGATGGAGAAATACTGGCTGGCTGATGTCTGTGGTGAGCTATATGAGAGGGACGTCAGCGAGTCATTGTTCTCCGTCTCCACCTGCTGGTGGGAGTGCACAACCCACTGGTATGAACTGGCTTGCCCAGATGAAGAGGAATTATTTAATAAGTGATATTATTAGATTTTGCCAGGCTGCAATTAAGGCCCGCCATGCGGCTGGCAGAGAGTGGAAAGAAGAGGAAAAAAGGAAAAGAAAAAAGAAAATAAAACTACCATTAAGGTAAAGGGAAGAAAAACAGCTGCAACTCTAGAAAAAATCAATTTAAAAAACGGTAAGGAGACTGCAAAGCTGAATACCGTGACACACACGGCTCTGCAGGAAAAAAAAAAAAAAAAAAGAGACTGAGGGTCTCTGCCTAGGGGACAGGGTGATGACTACAGCTGCACATGCTCAGTAAGGCATGTTTGAAAGTTCTAGAATCTTTGAGATCAAAGTTCCGTGCTGGGCTCCATTCGATGAAGTCACCCATGTGTAAGGACTACCATCCTGCTTGTCCTCAGAGAACTAGTGGTTTATTAGGTCAAACATGCTGAAAGGGATCAAAAATACTGACCAACCAGCAGCAAGGTAGCAAAAGAAACTGCAAAGGACATCATTACCAAGTCTGTGCCATGTCCAGGACTAAAACCTGTCTGCCTACCCAACAAACCACCAGAACCTTTACTAAAAAAAGGAAAATTAAAAATTGGCCTACTGCTTTCCCATTTTGTTGGATCCAATTATGTGACTGCCGGCCAGGCAGTCTGCTTGTCCTTCAGTATAAACAGTTGTCAGGACATAGACTGGGGATATCTGCTGACAGAAGGGTTGCTGGACGATGTGGCACCCCTGGGAAGGGTTGCTTTCTGTGCCCTCTTCCCTGTAAGGTTTGTGTATTCACAGACTGAATCAAAGGGCAGCATGGCACCATAGGCAGACACCCTGCTTACCCACCTTTGTGATAGCCCACCTCCTGAATCTCACCTGCTCCGATGGCAACTGTGAAGGCATCCCCACAAGCTATCATGACGACCTTTATCCTTTCGAGTCCCCTCACCAGGTAAGGTACACGGCTACTCTGATGGCTGTTGGTGCCCAGCTGCCCATGCTGGTTACTGCCAAAGGTGTAACAGCATCCTGACACTGAGCAGAAAAATATTAGTGACAATAGGAGAGGAACCTAGAGTCTTATCCATCTCCCCAAACCCGCCATCCCATCTTTCAGTCACACTTGCTGTACCTCATCACAGTAATCTCCCACCTGTGACTGTAGCAGAATGGGCCGTTCCAACATCTGCACAAAGGATGGCCTCTTGATTTATTGGAGCTGATTGGATAGCAGTGAAGGTGTAGGCCTCTTCTACTTGGTCCTCCTGAGAAGGCTCACAGTTGCCAGAGATTTTATCCAGGCCCAGCTTGTTAAACCTGCAAAGAAAAGGGGACCAACCTGTCTCATACCTTACAGTTGCTTGAGAGGATACATCCTCACTCTAACATGTGAAGTTACAGAAACATGCTCATGGTTGGTAATGCTCTGCCTTTAATGAGAGAGCTTCTCCTTATTGAACAAAGGGCAAATGGGCAGAAAAGTTTTTCATTGCAAAGGTAACCTTGGGATTCTCACCTGTTGCTGCCACAGGCCAGGATCTGGTGATTCCCGGTCAGGATCATAGAGCTGTCAATACCACACAGAACTCGCTGTGCCTCATAATCTGCTGAAAGGGTCACCTGCTGGGGGGCATTATGGGATTCTTGGCTCCCCAGTCCAAGCCGACCTTGCATAAACAAAAAACAAAAAGAAAAATCAGCACTCAGATAGCTTCAAAAGAACCCACAGGAAATAATAAGGCCGAGCACTGAAACCCCAGCACATAGTGCAAAATAAGCCCCAGCTGAGTGAGCAGCATTCATGCTGTCATGAAACCCTCACTGTAATATTGCAACTTTGAGATTGCAGCATAAATATTCAGTCCTTTGGTGTGCAAAAACAAACAGTAAGCACATCGATCTCCTGTCCATTAACTATGAGCACAAACAAATCCAGTCCTAAGGGGCCACAACCAAGCAAACAAAATACACAAATTAATCAACTTCAGAAAATCTATGTAGGAATCTCTCCTGAACTGTACACTTTCTGAAACCCATCTCACAGCTTCTGCAGTCCCAGCCTCTCCCAGGAGGCGCTGCTGTAGTCAATGGTGCAGGAGTGCAAGGTGTGAGGGAAGCTCACATCCCCTGCAATCCCAGCAGGAGGTGCTGTAGGCAATGGCGCAGGAATGCTGGCTATGGGGGAAGCTCACAGCACCTCAACTCTCAGACTTTTCCAGCAAGAATGATGCAAGAGCACTGCATGTGGGGGAGCTCACAGTTCCTGCCTCTCCCATCAGGAGGTGCTCTAGGGCAGTGGTCCCCAACCCTGTCCTTGGGCCCACCAGCCTGTGGGGTTTTCAGGATATCCACAATGAATATGCATGAGAGAAACTTTGCATGCACTGCCTCCATAACATGCACATTTTCTCTCATGCATATTCATTATGGATATCCTGAAAACCCGACTGGCAGGTGGGCCCCCAGGACAGGGTTGGGGACCACTGCTTTAGTTGCAGCAATACTGACTGTAGGGGAGATCATAGCTCCTGCATTCCCAGCCTCTCCCAGCAGCAGGTGCTATAGGGAATGGTGCAGAAACATTGCATGTGGAGAAGCTCATAGTTCCTGCAGAATCTCCCAGCAGGAGGTGCTGTACAGAATGGTGCAGAAATGCTGGCTGTAGGGACTGTGAAAAAACTATGCAAATCAACACTAGTGATTGCAAACAAGTACTAGTTGCATCTGATTTGTCGAATACTAATTCAAGAAGCTAGAAAAAAGGCCAAGAAATCTCTCACCATTGTCTCCTCTGCCCCATGCAAACACTTCCCGTTCATTAGTGATGGCAAGAACATGTGAGGCACCACAAGCCAGCTGTACCATCTCGTAGCCCAGTAATGCTTCCACAATCTTCGGCTGTCAAAGAACAAGAGACCTTCAGCACGCTGACCTTAGGACACAGACCTCACCTAGCACCATCCACATCTCCTCTTGGATAGGACTATGCTGCGAGGAACTCATCTCAATAGCACGCAAGGCACTTTATGTTGGTGGCGTTGCATAAGTATACCATATTCAATGTGTGAGACCAGAGCAAATAATTCTTTGATGCCTCAGTGAACAACTAACCTGTGTGACATCATTAAAATTGCCATGTCCCAGGCAGCCGTTACTGCCACTGCCAAAGGTCATTAGGATTCCTCGGTCTAAGAGAGACAAAAAGGAAAATTAGTTTCTTACCTGATAATTTTCATTACTGTAGTACCACGGATCAGTCCAGACTCCTGGGTTTTGCCCCCCTCCCCCCCAGCAGATGGAGACAAGAGAAGTTTTCAAAACAAAACTCCGCCTTATATAGGATGGTGCCACCTACAGTCCGGCAGTATTACTCAATGTCAAAGCAGAATGGCCATCAAAAAACCACCGTAACTATGTACAATAACCCTTCAACAATAAAAAAACTAACCGGCTCATTGAACCCACATAGGAACCGAACCTGAAGACCCACTTGAGGACAGTCTATCGAAATTTCTGCAGATCTAAAAGCAAATCAATTAATAATCGAGCGGACTCTCCCTCACTTCCATGCCACCCATGGGCAGGACTCTGGACTGATCCGTGGTACACAGGAACGAAAATTATCAGGTAAGAAACTAATTGTCCTTTCCCTGTACGTACCCGGATCAGTCCAGACTCCTGGGATTTACCAGAGCTTCCTTACCTGAGATGGGATCTGGAGAGGCCCGCGCGCAGCACTCCCTCTCCAAATCCTCCTGTACCCGGTGCTTGAACATCCAGTCTGTAATGCCTCGCAAACGTATGCAAAGATTTCCAAGTAGCCGCCCTGCAAATCTCTTGCGGTGAGACCATCTGGCACTCTGCCCAAGACGCTGCTTGCAAACGAGTAGAGTGGGCACGAAGACCAACCAGAAGGGGTCTACCACGTAGCAGATATGCCGAGCTGATAGCCCCCTTCAACCAGCGAGCTATGTTAGTCTTGGAAGCCATTTGTCCTCTTTTGGGACCACTCCATAGCATAAAGAGGTGGTCTTTCAAACGAAAGGCATTTGTAACCTCCAGATAATGCAGCAAAGTCCTACGAACATCCAACTTCCGCAAGTCTCTAGACAAGGGATCTGATCGGTCCAACTCTGCAAAAGCTGGCAGCTCCACTGATTGGTTGACATGAAAAGAAGAAATCACTTTCGGTAGAAAGGAAGGAACTGTCCATAAGGAAACCCCTGAATCCAAAATCCTCAAAAAAGGTTCTCTACAGGAAAGAGCCTGGAGTTCTGACACTCTACGAGCCGAAGTAATGGTCACTAGAAAAATTATCTTCAAGGTGAGATCCTTTTCAAAGACTCAAAAGGTGCCAAACACAGAGCCTGGAGAACTAAATTCAGACTCCAAGACGGACAGGGATGCTTCACTGGGGGATGCAAGTGTTTTGCCCCCCGCAGAAAACGAGCCACATCAGGATGTGCCGCTAATGCTACTCCTTGAATGATCCCACGCAAACAACCAAGAGCAGCCACCTGCACTCTCAGAGAACTACACGACAAGCCCTTGGACAGACCATTTTGTAGAAAACACAGAATATCCAACACTGAAGCCCGGGTAGGGACAACCTCCCAGTCCAAACACCAAGATTCAAAAGTCTTCTACACTCTAACATACGCGAGGTTGGTGGAAGTTTTATGCGATTACAGGAGGGTAGTCACTATGGTGAGAGAATAACCTTTGCGACTTAGCCGTTGCCTTTCAAAAGCCATGCTGCTAGACAGAAGCGATCGACTTCTTCCAAACAAACGGGCCCTTGATGCAGAAGGTCGGGGAGAACTGGAAACCGCAGCAGCCCTGCCAACGCTAGATTGAGAAGGTCTGCAAACCATGGACGTCTTGGCCATTCCGGAGCTACCAAGATTACCTCCGTCTGGATGGATCTCTATTCGCCCTAGCACCTTGCCGATAAATGGCCACGGCGGGAAGACGTACAGCAGAATGTCGGTCAGTTAGGACAGCACCAAGGCATCTACCCCTTCTGCTCCTGTCTCTCTGCGAAGACTGTAGAAACGCGGGGCCTTGGCATTCTGAAACGTTGCCATGAGATCCATGCTGGGCCTGCCCCATGCGTCGCATATAAGGCGAAACGCTGCGTCCGCAAACTCCCATTCCCCGGGATCTAGGCAGTGTCGACTGAGAAAATCTGCCTGCACATTGCCTATGATGGCTATGTGAGATGCTGCTATGCTGACTAAATGCTGCTCTGCCCAGCTTATCATCTGCCAAGCTTCCACTGCCACTGGCTGACTCCTGGTTCCTCCTTGGCTATTGATATATGCCACCGTGGTCGCATTGTCTGACAAAATTTTGACCGACCTCCCCTGGAGGAGAGGACGGAACGTTTTCAATGCTAACCACACTGCTCGTATCTCCAGATGATTGATCGACCACTGAGATTCGTCGCGAGACCAGAAGCCCTGCACCGATTTCCCCCGACATACCGCCCCAACCAGAGAGGCTGGCATCCGTGGTGACCACTGTCCACTCGGGCACTTCCAGGGGAACTCCTCATGATAAATTGTCCGAGACCAGCCACCAATCGAGACTGGATCGTGCCGCCTCTGTAAGCGGAAGAGATAGATGAAAAAGTTCGGAGACAGGGTTCCAACGGGAAAGCAACACAGACTTTAAAGGCTGCATATGAGCAAAGGCCCAGGGTACCAGCTCCAAGGTTGAAGTGAATTGAGCCGAGGACCTGCAAATAATCTCGGACTATGGGAGGATCCTTGAGCAACAAGCCTCTCACTTGGCCTTGTAGTTTGGAGATGCGTTCTGAGGTAAGAAATACTCTCCCCCTTGAGTGTCAAATAGAGCACCCAAAAATTCCAAAGACTGGGTGGGTACCAGTTGACTCTTGGCTAAGTTGATCACCCAACCCAGCACTGCAGGAGCTGGAGCACTTTGCGAATCGCCACCCGGACAAGCAATTCCGACATCGCTCAAATCAGCCAGTTGTCCAAGTAGGGATGGACCAGGACCCCCCCCCCCCCCTCCGGAGATGGGCTGCCACCACAACCATCACCTTGGTGAATGTCCAGGGTGCGGTGGTGAGACCGAAGGGCAGACCTCGAAAATGCTGACCCAGTACCGAGAAAGCGCTGGTAGTCTGGGCGGATGCCGATATGAAGATATGCCTCCGTGAGATCCAGGGACGCCAGAAACTCTCCCTTTCGCACCGAGGAAATGACTGACCGGAGCGTCTCCAAGCGAAAACGTGGCACTCGTAGGCATCTGTTTACCCTTTTGAGATCCAGAATGGGCCGAAAGGATAAGAAAATTATTTCTTACCTGCTAATTTTCGTTCCTGTAGTACCATGGATCAGTCCAGACGGTGGGTTATGTCCCCCGTCCAGCAGATGGAGTCAGAACAAAAACTTCTAGGGGAGGTCCTATATAACCTCACCTCCCTTGCCTCAATTCTCAGTAACTAGACTAGCAAAGCCAAGAAGAGAAGAGACAGAGGGATCAAGTAAGGAATGCACTCAATAACGGTTGTCAAACAAAAACAACAACTATATTAGGAAAAAACCCTAACGGCGAACTTGCAAACAGAACTGTAAGAATAAAGGTCCTGGCACACCAGGGAGCACAGAGTTGAACAGGAGGAGACAGGCAAGCAGGGGTGTCCCACAACAAATCCCCAGACATAGGGAGGGTGTCTGGACTGATCCATGGTACTACAGGAACGAAAATTAGCAGGTAAGAAATAATTTTCTTTTCCCTGTACGTACCAGGATCAGTCCAGACGGTGGGATGTACCAAAGCTTCCCTACTGTGGGCGGGCCATAGACAGCCCTGCTCGGATGACCCTGTCCCCGAAATAACCGCCTGTCGGCGCCCGAATGTCCAGGCAATAATGTCTCACAAAAGTATGAAGCGACTTCCACGTGGCCACCCTGCAGATCTCCTGTGCGGACACCGAAGTACTCTCTGCCCAAGACGTGGATTGGGAGTGAACCTTAACCGCCAGCGGTGGAGGGCTTACCTGCTCCAAGATATGCAGTGACGATCGCTCCCTTCAGCCAACGGGCGATGGACGGTTTGGAGGCCATACACCCTTTTCTTGGGTCCCGACCAAAGGACGAACAAGTGGTCCGAAAGACTGAAATCATTCGTGATCTCCAGATAGTGCATCAGGCATCTCTTAACATCTAGTTTGCGCAGGTCACTGGGAACGGTCGAGGAAAAAGAAGGCAGCTCTACCGATTGGTTGAGATGAAAAGCCGAGACCACCTTGGGTAGAAAGGATGGTACCGTGCGCAATGAAACTCCGTCAGCTGTGAATCGGAGGTATGGCTCCTGGCAGGATAACGCTTGAAGTTCGGAAATACGTCGTGCCGAGCTGATCGCTACCAGGAAGATGGTCTTGAGGGTGACGTCCTTGAGGGTGGCGGCATGAAGAGGCTCAAAAGGTGGTCCACAGAGGACACGGAGCACCAGTTTCAGATTCCATGAAGGACAAGGCGGTCGTATCGGAGGCTTCAGGCGTTTGACCCTTTTGAGGATACGTAGGACATCCGGATGGGAAGAGAGTAACAAATCGTTCCCGCTGTGAAGGAAAGCCCCCAAGGCCGCCACCTGAACCCTGAGCGAGTTATAGGCGAGTCCCAAATCCAGACCCGCTTGTAGGAACAAGAGAATCTGCGCCACCAAGGCATGGGTCGGCTGAATGGTATGTGACACGCACCACTCCTCAAAGACCTTCCACACCCGGACGTAAGTAATGGAAGTGGATGTCTTACGTGCCCGCAATAGAGTCAATATGACGGGCTCAGGATACCAGCGACGTCTCAACTTGCGCCTCTCAAAAGCCAAGCCGCAAGACAGAAGCGATCTGCCTCCTTGAAAAATATTGGTCCTTGACGGAGAAGATGCGGTACATGGCTGAGCCGGAGCGGATCCTCCATCGCCAGGTTGAGGAGATCTGCGAACCACGGCCGACGGGGCCGCTCCGGTGCCACCAGAATTACCGGACCCTGATGAGTCTCTATCCTTCGGATAACCTTTCCCACTAGGGGCCACGGGGGGGAAGACATACAGTAGGCACTGACGTGGCCACGGTAGGACTAGAGCATCAACCCCTTCCGCGCTGTGCTCCCTTTTGCGGCTGAAGAAGCGAGCGGCCTTTGCATTTCTGACGGTTGCCATGAGATCCATGTGTGGGGTCCCCCAACGACCTACTATCAGACACATTGCTTCCTCCGAGAGTTCCCACTCTCTGGGATCCAAGTGTTGTCGGCTGAGGAAGTCCGCTTGTACATTGTCCATGCCTGCAATGTGGGAGGCTGCCAGGCGCTGCAAATGGAGTTCCGCCCATTCCATCAGCTTGTCGGTCTCCAACGAGACGTGACGGCTTCTCGTGCCCCCTCTGGCGATTGATGTATGCCACCGTGGTCGCATTGTCTGAGAGAATCCTGACTGCCCGATGGTGTACCAATGGGAGGAAACCTTTCAATGCTAGGCGAACCGCCCTGGTCTCCAGCCGGTTGATGGGCTACCGTGCCTGATCCGTCGTCCACTGACCCTGGATTGAACTCTCTCGACAAACCACCCCCCAGCCGGCGAGACTGACGTCCGTGGTGACTATCACCCAGTCCGGGTCTGAGCCAAGTGATGACGGTCCAGCCACCAGCGGAGGCTGACCAGAGTTGGCCTCGGGATTGGAAGGACCGCCTGGAAATCCCGCAACACCGGCTTCCACCGGGTTAGCAAGGCCTTCTGGGAGGACGCAGATGTGCGAAGGCCCACAGGACCAGATCGATGGTAGAGGCCATGGTTCCCAGGACCTGCAGGTAATCCCACGCGGTGGGGGCCTCAAACGCTATGAACTGGTTAATCTGTTTGCGAAGCGCATGTGCCCGCTCCGGACGCAGGAACACCTTGCCCTCCTTTGTGTTGAAACGTGCCCCCAGAAAGTCCAACAACTGGGATGGAACCACATTGCTCTTGGCATAGTTGACAATCCACCCCAGGGAGTGGAGCAGCTGTACTACTCTGTCGACCGCCCGGAGACCCTGTATCCGAGATTTCGCCCGTAAAAGCCAATCGTCCAGGTAGGGATGCACCAGGATTCCTTCCCTGTGTAGTGTAGCCGCCACTACCACCATGACCTTTGTAAAGACCCATGGAGCTGTGGCCAAACCAAACGGAAGAGCCCGGAACTGAAAATGCTGTCCCAGTATCTTGAAACGAAGGTAGCGTTGATGGGCCTGGTGGATCGGGATGTGAAGATACGCCTCCGTGAGATCCAGCGAGGCCAGGAATTCCCCTTGGTGCACTGCATCCAGCACCGAGCGGAGAGTCTCCATACGAAAACGAGGAACTCTGAGGGACTTGTTGACGGTCTTGAGATCCAGGATAGGACGGAACGTGCCTTCCTTCTTGGGAACCATGAAATAGATGGAATAATGACCCCAGCCCAGCTCAGAGGCGGCAACTGGCACTATCGCCCCCAGCGACAGGAGGCAGTCGAGGGTCTACCGAACGGCCCTTTGTTTGTGAAGGGACCCGCATGAGGAGAAAAGAAACCTGTCTCTGGGTGCGCGCACAAAATCCAAGGTGTAGCCGTGTTTTAGAATATCCAGAACCCACTGATCCGACGTGATTTGGACCCACTCTTCGAAGAAGAGAGCAATCTGAACCCCCAGCCGGGGAATCGGCTCGCGGGTCCTCCTGGCATCATTGGGCAGGTTTGGAGGAGGTGCCCAAGCCCTGTCCTTCCTTCCTTACCGGCGCCCACGAAAGGACCGGTTCCAGGTGTGCGAGCGAGAAGATGGTGCCCGGGGAGGCTGTTGTCTCGTAGAACGTGCCCGGCGCTGATTACGATACCGGTTTCTGGAGGAACTGAATGATCTCGTAGAGCACGGCCGATCCTCTGGTAGTCTATGGACTGCATTCTCGTTGAGCAACTTGATGATTTGGTCCAGATCCTCCCCAAAAAGAAACTTGCATTTAAAGGGAAGGGACCAGAGCCGGGTCTTGGAAGAGGCATCAGCCGACCAATTCCAAAGCCACAGGAGCCAACGAGCCGAAACCGCAGCCACCATAGAACGGGCCAGGACCCGTAGGAGGTCGTACAGGGCGTCTGCCCCATAGGCGACCACGGCCTCCAACCTGTCCGCCTGTTGCGCCTCCGCGTCCGGCAGAGCGCTGTTGGACCCAACGAAGACCAGCTCTCTGCGCTAACGAACTGCAAATAGCAGCCCGCATTCCCAACGCTGACACCTCAAAGACTCTTTTGAGGTAAACTTCCAACTTTCTGTCCTGAATATCCTTCAACGCCGTGCCGCCAGTAATTGGGATGGTGGTACGCTTTGTGACTGCCGAGACCGCAGAATCCATGGCGGGAACCTTGAGGAGCTCCAGGAAGTCCTCCGGAAGGGGATACAATTTCTCCATGGCCCTACTGACCCTAAGGGTGGTCTCCGGCACATCCCACTCCCTGGCTATTAATTTGAAAAAGGTGGGATGAGTGGGAAAAGCCTTGGCCAGCGGCCGAAGGCCCACCAGAAGGGGGTCTCCCTTCTTAACCTTTGGGTCAGGTCCTACTGGTTCCGGGGGAGGATCGATATCCATCTCCTGCAGGATGTGGGGAATAAGATCGTCCAACTCCTCTGATTGAAAAATGCGGAGAACCCTCGGATCGTCTCCCTCCATCTGGGTCACCAAGATGGGGTCGTCCCCGGCCGGATCCAGAAGAGGGTCCCCCCCCCCCCGGACCGGATTGCGGCGCTTGAGGTGGCGCAGGTGGGTCCCGAGAAGGTCCCGGCCCCCCCCCCCCCCAGCTAGCTGAAGACTGCCCTGGGGAAGGTTTTCCCCCAGGAGAGGAGCCGGGCGTGCCAGTTTGGGGAGGGGGGGTCCATGAGCGAGTCCCTACTCTGCAGAAAAGCCCAATGCAGTAGGATGACAAATTCAGGAGAAAACGAAGGAACCCCCGAGGGGGGGCACCCCAGGGCCTCCCCCTCCTGACATCCTGGCTCCGGTTCTGCAAAAGGGGCCAGAACAGGCGGCATCGCTGAAATCGGGGCCTCAGTGTCCTCTTCAGAAATGCCGGCATTCGAGTCAGAAAACAAAAAGTCCGCCGTTCCTGCACTCAGAGGGAACGGGGCCTGCCGCTTCCTGGCCGCGCGGTCCTGTCCTCGTGCGGCGTCCCCCTGAGGAGAGCTGTCCTCCCCATCGGGGAGGCAGCTCGCGTAGTGCCCCTCCCGCGAAAGCCGTGCCCCCCTGACGGCCGCAGGTTAGACAGGCCGCCGATCGCGGCATCGGGAGTTCGAGGGGGAGGGGCGAGCGTGCGCGGCGAAATCCTCGGCGGTTGTCTGCAAAGGTACCCGGACCGGCCCCCCCCACCGACCCGAAGGAGCCATCGGGGAATCTGGCAGCCCCGGAGAATGTTACTTCGCGGGGCCGCAGGTCAGGAATCCTCTCACTCCACAGAGGGGGGTGGGGGGAGAGGTTAGCCCCACCAACGTGCACCCAAGTGGTCAGGAGCAGCCCACAGCAACATCGAAGCACAACAAAGAAGAAGGTAAGGCTGAAAAAATAAAAAGCACACACTTACCCCACAACAGTTTAGAGAAAGAAAAGCAGAAGGGATAAACGAGGGAGACAGACCTGTCAGGAAGCCACTAGAAAGGAGAGCCAAAAAAACTCTCCCAGGCTTAATGCCGCCTTCCTGCCTTCTATTATTTATTTTTTTTTTTTTTACTTGATCCCTCAGGAATAGAACAAAACAAGAGCCTAGAAAACTAAGCTAAGGTGCTGGGGACTACACGGTCCCCTGCTCACAACTGCTGGAGTCAGAAAGATACTGAGAATTGAGGCAAGGGAGGTGAAGTTATATAGGACCTCCCCTAGAAGTTTTTGTTCTGACTCCATCTGCTGGACGGGGGACATAACCCACTGTCTGGACTGATCCTGGTACATACAGGGAACCTTCCTTTTTTGGTACCACGAAGTAAATGGAGTAACGACCTTTCTTTTTTGCCTCTGGAGGAACCGGGACAATGGCCCCTAGCTGTAGAAGGTGCTGTAAGGTGACCTGTACCGCTTTCCTCTTGGTTTCATAACCGCAGGGAGAGATTAGAAACCGGTCTTGAGGGTGACGTACAAAATCTAAAGCATAACCGTGTTTTATCACGGTAAGAACCCACTGGTCCGACGTCACCTTGGCCCATTCCTCGTAAAACAGGGTCAGCCTGCCCCTTATCACTGGCACCGAGGAATGGACCAGCGCCCCTTCATTGTGAAGACTTGGTCCCAGGAGCGGACTGGGAACTACAGGGCATGCAGGAGAGTGCGGCATTGTGCAGAAAAGAAGACCTGCACAACTCTAAACAGAAAGGAAACAAAATTTAAAATCGAAAACTCTCGCTTCACACACGCACTGAAGCAAGGAGGGGAGAGAGAGCAGTAGCGTTCACTAAAACCGAAAGTAAACTCGCGTTTTATTATTTTTTAAATTTATTAATTATTATTTTAAATATACTTGCCCGGCAGTGGTCCAAGGTCCTGATCCTGCTGGGTGGAGTGAACCGGGCTCCCCGGTGTCGCACCCAGAGCTGCCAAATGGGGGTAAGAGTGCCCTCGACCCTGCGATGCAGCTGCTTCAACACCAGTGGGGGATGGCTCTCTCAGGACCTCATTGCCCCCTGGGAGGCTGAAGACCACACTGTTCCTGAGAAATTCTCCTTTGAACTTTCTTTCTTTCTTTTTTTTTTTTTTAATTAAAGTAAAATTGTTCAAGAACAAAATCACCCGAACTCAAACTAAATCCTAGGAAAAACTAAGCAAACAGCCCAGACTGTAGGTTTTGCACCTCCACCATCTGCTGGAGACAGAAATACTACCGGACTGTAGGTGGCACCATCCTATATAAGGCGGAGTTTTGTTTTGAAAACTTCTCTGTCTCCATCTGCTGGGGGGGCGGGGGGGGCGGCAAACCCAGGAGTCTGGACTGATTTGGGTACGTACAGGGAAACCTGGTTACTGGCTAGACATATGGTTCACCAGCTGTATAGAATATGAAAAACACAAGCATGTTACAAAAACATAAGAAATTGACATACTGGGTCAGACCAAGGGTCCATCAAGCCCAGCATCCTGTTTCCAACAGTGGCCAATCCAGGATACAAGTACCTGGCAAGTACCCAAACATTAAATAGATCCCATGCTATTAATGCCAGAAATAAGCAGTGGCTATTTCTTAAATCAATTTGATTAATAGCAATTTATGGACTTCTCCTCCAGGAGCTCGTCCAAAACGTTTTTAAACCCAGCTACACTAACTGCCATAACCACATCTTCTTGCAATGAATTCCAGTGCTTAATTGTGCATTGATGAAAACATTTTCTCTGATTTGTTTTAAATGTGCTACTTGCTAACTTCATGGAGTGCCCCCTACTCTGAAAGAGTAAATAATTGATTCACATTTACCCATTCAAGTCCTTTCATGATTTTATATTTTCTATCATATCCCCCCATCAGCCTTCTCTTCTCCAAGCTGAACAGCTCTAACCTCTTTAGTATTTCCTCACAGGGGAGCTGTTCCATGCTGTTTACTATTTTGGTCACCTTCTTTCTAGTCTCTGTTATTGTCCTGTTGTTTGAAATGCATTTACAAACACAGGACTGGGATTTGCCAGAATCTCTACCAGAGATATTACATCTGATAACAGAAAGAAAGAGTTTCAAACATGAACTAAAGACATGGCTCTTCAAAAATGCATATGATTTAACTTAGATGATCAATATGCACATATACAGATAATTTCACTAAAAAAACAAAACAAAAAAACATAGCTCCCTGTATATACCCAGATCAGTCCAGACTCCTGGGACTTGCCTCCCTTCCAGCAGATGGAGACCGAGAAAGTTTTACAGGCACCGCCTCTTAACCCAGAATGCCATCTGCAGCTCCTCCTGTATGTTTATGGGATAATTCTGAAAGAATGGCACAGGTTTTCTTGTTAATCCTTTCAGTACAGTTTTCAAATTGAAAGGAAAATTGGTTCTTACCTGATATTTTTCGTTCCTGTAGTACCACGGATCAGTCCAGACTCCTGGGTTTTGCTTCCCCTCCAGCAGATGGAGACAGAGAAGTTTTGACAGACTCTGCCTTATATCCCCAGGTGCCACCCACAGTCCGTCAGTATTACTCAGTAACAAGGCAGAATGGCTCAAAACCAAACTATCTACAACTAACATATAACTTGAATTGGATCACTAACCTCAAATGGGAACAGAACCCGTGGAGTACGGTGAACAAAATTGATCTGCAGACCAGAAATAAATACTGAATGAGCAGACTCTCCATTACCTCTATACGTTAAGCGGGCGGGACTCTGGACTGATCCACGCAGCAAATATGCAGAAGATATAGCTTCTTTCAGCCATTGGGCTATTGTGGTCTTAGAAGCCATATTACCCCCGCTTTGGACCACTCCAGAGCACAAAAAGATGATCTGAAACATGAAAACTGTTCGTAGCTTCCAGATAACGCAGAATAGCCCTGCGAACATCTAACTTTCTTAAATCCTTAGAAAGTGGATCCGAACAGTCCAATTCCGAAAAGCATGGGAGCTCCACTGATTGATTCAAATGAAAAGAGGAAATTACCTTCGGAAGAAAGGAAGGGACCGTTTGCAAGGATACCCCAGAATCTGAAATCCGTAGGAAAGGCTCTCTGCAAGATAACGCCTGAAGCTCGGACACCCTCCTAGCAGAGGAAATAGCCACCCAAAACACCACCTTTAGCATGAGGTCTTTCAACGTTGCCCTTTTCAAAGGCTCAAAGGGCGCAGCACACAAGGCTGTGAGGACTAAGTTTAGGCTCCAGAAGGACAAGGGTGTCTTACCGGTGAACGTAAGTGCTTTGCTCCCCAAAGGAATCGAGACACATCTGGATGCGCAGCCAACGCCACGCCATGTATGGTACCTGGTAAACAACCCAGGGCTGCCACCTGCATCCTCAAGGAACTACATGATAAACCCTTGGCTAGCCCAGCTTGTAGGAAACCCAGAATATCGGAAATGGATGCTCAGGTAGGAACCACCTTTCGCTACACGCACCAAGATTCGAATACCTTCCACACCCGGACGTAAGACAGGGAAGTGGACGTTTTATGAGATCTCAGAAGTGTGGTCACTACCACATTAGAATAACCTTTGCCCTTCAGATGCTGCCTCTCAAAAGCCATGCCGCTAGACAAAAGCGATCGGCCTGGTCGAAACAGACGGGTCCCTGATGTAGAAGGTTCGGGAGATCCCGAAATCGCAAGGGCCCTGCCACCTTCAGGTTGACCAAATCCGCAAACCAGGAACGTCGCAGCCACTCCGGAGCTACGAAGATCACGTCTGCTGGGTGTGGTTCTATTCGTCTGAGCACTTTGCCAATCAGAGGCCAAGGCAGAAACAGGTAAAGCAGGACGTTTGTCGGCCAGGGAAGAACTAGGGCATCTACCCCCTCCGCTGCAGTCTCTCTGCGGCGACCGAAGAAACGTGAGGCCTTGGCATTTTTTAACGTCGCCATGAGATCCATGCTGGGTGTGCTCCACCTGTCACAATTGACGCTAATTGAGCCCCTGAGGCAGCCACTTTATGTGGCGAAACTTGGCCAGAGTCGGGCAGTTTTAACAAGTTTTATACGTCTCCACCATTAAAGAATTGAAAAAGACTTCTTTGTGGCATCCACTTCTTTGTTGTTTCCTTACAGATGATCTGAAAGGTTTCTTCGGCTAGTTCCCATTCTCCGGGATCGAGACGGTGATGACTGAGAAAATCTGCGTGAACATTGTCGAATCCGGCTATGTGAGACGCCGCTATGCTGACCAGGTTCTGCTCCACCCAGCTGATTAACTGTCGAGCCTCCACCGCCACTGGCTGACTCTTGGTCCCTCCTTGGCGATTGATGTAAGCAACCGTGGTTACGTTGTCGGAGAGTACCCTGACCGAGTTCTCCTGGAGGAGGGGAAAGAAGGCTTGTAATGCCAAGCGCACCGCTCTGATCTCCAGACGATTGATAGACCACCGAGATTCTTCTCAGGACCATTGACCTTGCACGGATTTCCCCAGACAAACTGCCCCCCAACCGGAAAGGCTGGCATCCATGGTAACCACTGTCCACTGCAGGACCACTAGAGGAACTCAGCGCCTCAGGTTGTCCTGCAGTAACCACCAATTCAGACTGGAGCGCGCTGAATCTGTCAGAGGTAGGGGTAGATGATATTGCTCGGAGACTGGGTCCAGCGAGAAAGCAAGGCTGACTGTAAAGGACGCATATGAGCAAAGGCCCATGGAACCAATTCAAGAGTGGATGTCATGGAGCCTAGGACTCGTAAGTAATCCCAAACTCGCAGGGGATGCTTGGACAACAAGGCTTGAATCTGGCCTTGAAGCTTGACAATGCAGTGAGGAACAATCTCCCCTGTTGTATGTCGAATAGTGCTCCCAGATAATCCAATGACTGCGAAGGAATTAGACAGCTCTTGGCAAGGCTGACAACCAACCTGAGCACTTATAATAATTGAAGTACACGGTTGACCGCCAAACGGCAAAGCAACTCCGATTTCGCTCGAATCAGCCAATCATCCAAGTATGGATGCACTAATAAACCTTCTTTTCGCAGCTGAGCAGCTACCACTACGATTAT
The DNA here is from genome assembly GCF_901001135.1 of Rhinatrema bivittatum. Lineage (NCBI taxonomy): Eukaryota > Metazoa > Chordata > Amphibia > Gymnophiona > Rhinatrematidae > Rhinatrema > Rhinatrema bivittatum. The sequence goes on along the minus strand of NC_042622.1, from coordinate 165,255,300 downwards.
CTTGGTGAATGTCCTGAGTGCGGTAGCAAGGCCGAAAGGCAGAGCTTGAAACTGATAATGTCATCCTAGTATGGCAAACCTCAGGAACTTCTGGTGGGTTGCCTGGACTCCGATGTGCAAATAAGCCTCAGTCAGATCTAGGGACACTAGAAACTCCCTCTTTCGAACCGAAGCAATGACGGACCGTAACCCCTGGAAGCGGGGGGATCTGAAGACATCTGTTGACATGCTTTAAATCGAGAATGGGCTGGAAAGCCCCTTCCTTTTTTGGAACCACAAAGTAAATGGAGTAATGGCCCTTTCGCTGTTCTGCCGGAGGAGCAAGCGTAATTGTGCCGAGGTCGAGAAGACACTGCAATGTTTCCTTTACTGCTTGACCCTTTGCTGCATATCTGCATGGGGAGACCAGAAACTGGTGCCGGAGTCGACGTGCAAAATCTAAAGTGAAGCCACGTCTTATCACAGAGAGAACCCACTGGTCCGACTTGAGTTTGGTCCATTCCTCGTAAAACAGAGACAGTCTGCCTCCTACAATCAGAACCGAGGAATGGACTGGCTGCCCATCATTGTGAAGGTTTACCCGGTCTACCAAAGCGCCGCCCGCGAAAGGACTGAGACCATGACTGCTGTCTGCTAAGATTTTGTCTAAAAGAGGAAGTGGAGGACCGAGGGGCCCGGGACCTCTGACCCCCACAGTAGCGAGATCTAGAAGAAAAAGAACCCCTTGGCCTGGGCCTATCTTCCGGCAGCCAGTGAACCTGAATCATATCCTCCAGGTCCTTCCCAAAAAGTAATTTGCCCTTAAACGGAAGAGAACCTAGCTGTGCTTTGGATGAAACATCAGCCGACCAGTTTCTTAACCAGATAATTGGCGTGTAGAGACAGCAAAGAAAATGGACCTGGCAGACGTCCTCAACAAATCATAAAGCGCATCCGCACTATAAGTAATCGCTGCCTCCAGACACCCAGCCTGAAGAGCTTCCGCTTCAGATAACAATTCATTGACCTGTAGTTGCTGCACCCAGTGAAGGCCAGCTCGCAAAGAAAAATTGCTACACATTGCTGCGCAGACACCCAGTGCTGAGACCTCGAAGATTTTCTTGAGCTGAAACTCCAGCTTTTGGTCCTGTAAATCCTTGAGGGCCGTCGACCCAGTAACTGGAATAGTGGTCTTTTTAGTGACTGCTGATACCGCCGCATCCACCTTGGGAACTCGAAGAAGGTCCAAAGCATCCTCCGGCAGAGGATATAGCTTGTCCATCACCTTTGTGACTTTCAAGCTCAAATCAGGGGTATCCCATTCTCGGAAGAGTAGGTCCGTAGTCGAGAAATGGAAGGGAAAGGAAGTATGAGGACCTCTCAGACCCCACAACACATGAACAGTAGATCCTAGACGAGATTCTTCTTGCAGAGCCTCGATACCCAATTCCCCTACAATAACGGGAATAAGGGGTCCGAGCTCCTCCTTCCTAAACAGGCAGGCCAACTTTGGGTCTTCTCCCTCAACGACATGGGACACGCGATCAGCACCCTGCTGCTGGTCCCCATCCCCTTCTATTTCCCTCGGAGGTTGGGATGGCAGGTTCTGATCTTCCAGATCAGAAGTACTTGAAGACGTGTCTGAGTCTTCCTCTGGGGTCAGTGACCTTAAGGGGCACTTTGCTTTAGCGGCCGCCCCGCCCCCCTTGGACTTGGAACGCTTTCTAGCTTTAGCTGGCGGCCCCAAAAAAAAGGATTTGCCAGCAGAATTCTTCTTGTTGGATTTCTTTGCCTTAAATGCCTTAAAATAAAGTCTGAGGAGAAGGAAGATGAGGAAGAGCCATCTGAATCCTCGACTGGCTTATCTTCCTGTGTATGAGTGTCAACCAACACATCCCCCCGATCATTTGCGTCCAGAAACAGTGATTTTCTGCGAGGCGGAGCCGGCTGCTGAGGAGATAAAGAGGGCTGGAGAATCCCCTCCCACGCCGCGACTCCTGCCGCTGAAGTAATGGCACCCAAAATGGCGCCTGTTCCTGCGTTCAGCGGGACCGGGAGAGGGGAAGGAAGCTGCAGGTTCCCGAATGCCCGAGACATCGACTGGACACGGAACATGACCCCCCCTGACGGACGCGAAGGTTCTCTCTCCCCCCGGGAGACAGGCCGAGCAAAGGCCGTTTCTCGACAGCCGTGTTCGCGTAGAGCCGCATGCGTGGAAAGTCAATCTTCGCAGCATACTTTCGCAAGGAAAAGGAAGATAAAGTTCCCCTGGTTTTGTTGTTTTTTTTTTTAACTCGGCAAAAAACAGTAGCAACGTCAGCGCAAGGGAGACACGACCTCGAGGGAAGGGAGAGCCCACACAAAAAAATACAAGAGGTCCCTTTCTTTTTTTTTTTTTTAACTTGCCGTGCAGCCTCTGGGTCCTGATCCTGATGGGGTGAGTGATCTGGGCTCCCCTGTATCACCCCAACTGCTGCTGTATGGAGGCAATAGGGTCCTCAACCCCTCAGGACCTAGCAACCCCCTGGGAGGCTGAAGGACGTCCTTTTCTATTTTTTTTATTTTTTTTTTTAACAATTCCTATCTGTCTAAGCTTGCTGTCTATTATCTATTTTTTCCTATTCTTTTTTCTTTTTTTTTTTTACTAAGTAACTAGTACAGACTGTGAGTTTTGCACCTCCACCATCTGCTGGAGACAGAGAAATACTGACGGACTGTGGGTGGCACCTGGGGATATAAGGCAGAGTCTGTCAAAACTTCTCTGTCTCCATCTGCTGGAGGGGAGGCAAAACCCAGGAGTCTGGTCTGATCCGGGTATGTACAGGGAATTATAAATTTTTCCATTCCCTCTGCTCGTTCCGTCGAATGTTAGTTGAGTATTAGAAACCTTTTTTGACTATAAATGCTTGGGTACTTGGTAATACTGAGGAGATGCAGGTGGCACACCAGGTTAAGAGGCAGTGCCTGTGAAAGTTTCTCTGTCTCCATCTGCTGGAAGGGAAGCAAAACCCAGGAGTCTGGACTGATCTGTGGTACTATGGGAATGAAAATTAGCAGGTAAGAACCAATTTTCCTATATTGTTAATAGAATGAGCAAAGAGTAACAAGAGAGGTAAAGTGTATTATGCTAACTTACTGACAAATATGTGAATATCATTGAAGTAGAACACATGTATAACAAACTACTGTTCTAACCCCTAATTAAATTGTACCTGATGTAGTGTTGACCATGAACATGTATTTGTTGATGTATAGACCTAAACTATAAATGTTGACCTAGAATACGAATGTGCCTTTCTAAACAGTTGTGATTTTCTTTTGGAATAATGGTATATAAAATGCCGAAATAAAATAAATAAATAAAAGGGATTGATTCCAGGAGCAGGAGGCAAAAGAGTTGTGACTAGCAAAGAGGTAGTCTTATCATTGCTGTGCTTACCAGTGAGGCAGGCTGTAAAGAGGTCTCCACAGGACACATGCTTTATGGTCACCCCAGACTGACCCTCCAGGAAGCGGGAAATAAACTGGGGCTGCATCTGATCTATAGATCCCGGAAGAGAGGTGAAACCAGCACCAACAGGAGGAGCCTATGTAAAATAACAAAATCCTGCTGCCATCTCCAATAGGACACACGTCATGCTATTCAAAAGACACAGGTACACATGCTTCCTCTCTGGGGAGCTCAGGTTTTCTTACCTCCCACATGATGAGTCTCCCAGACTTGGTAACGCCAGCTTTCTGGGTTCTCCCAGCAGACACCTGCACAACCTCAGTATTCAGCATGGGCAGTCGCAGTGGCGAAGTGATTCCACTCCCCCAGGTATACACAGAAGATAAGGAGGGTGGGACTCCAGGCTTCCCTGCACTGCCAACATGACCACCTGCAAGTTCAAGAACAAACCCAAAGGTCTGAGAAGTGAGTGGGCTGCTCCTTCACTCCTAGATGTCAAAGCAGAGGAACGTCAGACAGTTTCTCTTTTGATTTTGTTAGATCATCATTTCTGCTGTTGAATAAGTAAAGGTAATGGACGCCAGGCCTGCTTGAGGTTTTCCAATAGTATTGTACTCTCTCACACAGGAAAACCATCTTTGGCCTTGAGTCTCCTGGTAGGATCGGTTGTGGTCCGTAGGAGATGCCCTTGTAAAAAAATACCTGTCCCAGTGCAAGAGTGATCCATGCTGATGCACAGAGCTGTTAAAGGGATTGGTCTATGTCTTAGCCAGCACAGAGTAAACATCTTGATAGAGGAATGACATGGGGGCTAGAGAATAAGCAGAAAAGGAAAATTGTTTCTTACCTGCTAATTTTCGTTCCTGTAGTACCACAGATCAGTCCAGACTCCTGGGTTTTGCCTCCCCTCCAGCAGATGGAGACAGAGAAAGTTTTACTGACACTGCCACATAACCCGAGGTGCCTCCTGCAGTCCCTCAGTATTGAACTGTACCCAAGCCAGATGAGGAAATCTAAATAACCACATAATAAACTAACCTTCCCCCATGGGAAGGTGAAACCTGGGAATTCCAACAGTGCCCACACAAAACCCTGTGTAGGACCAACAAAGAACCTGTGCCATTCTTCAGAAAATATACAATCAACAATACAAGTAGACTCCCCGATTCCCCTCTCATGCAGTGGGTGGGAACTCTGGACTGATCGGTGGTACTACAGGAATGAAAATTAGCAGGTAAGAACCAATTTTCCTTTCCCTGTACGTACCCAGATCAGTTCAGACTCCTGGGATGTACCAAAGCTTACCTAAGATGGGTGGGACTGCGAGAGTTCTGCTCAAATCACACTTTCAAAGCCCATGGCCTCTGGGGCCTGAACATCCAAACGGTAATGCCTAGCAAAAGTGTGCAAATACTTCCAAGTCACTGCCTGACGGATCTCCTGCGGCGAAATCTGCTGACACATTTGGCCCATGATGCCGCTTGAGATTGAGAAGAATGTGCCCTAAGTCCCTCAGGAATAGAGCAACCCTGACCAATATAAGTAGAGCTAATAGCCTCTTTCAACCACCTCGTAATGGTAGCTCAAGAAGCTTTATGACCCTTTTTGGCACCACCCCATAGCACAAAAAAGATGATCTGATAGGTAGAAGCCGTTTGTAATCTTCAGGTAGTGTAATAAAGCACGCCTCACATCCAAACGACACAATTCCTTTGCATGAGGAGATGCAGGATCCAAAGCTGAGAAAGATGGAAGTTCCACTGACTGATTCAAGTGGAAAGAAGAAACCACCTCTGGCAAAAAGGAGGGAACCGTTCACAGGGAAACTCCCATGGGCTCTCTATATGACAAGGCCTAAAGCTTGGAAATCCGTTGAGTCAAATAAATTGCCACCAGAAAAACCACTTTCAAAGTGAGATCCTTCATAGAAGACCACTTCAGGGGTTTCAAATGGAGCAGTACACAATCCCTTAAGGACCACATTAAGGTTCCAGGATGGACAAGGGTTACAGACAGGAGGGCGCAAATGCTTAGCCCCCCCCCCCTAAGAAAACGCACTACATCTGGATGTGCCACCAAAGAAAATCCAGCAATGTTGCCCTGAAGACAGCCCAAGGCTGTCACCTGAATCCTGAGGGAATTAAAGGAAAGACCTTTAGTCAAACTGTCCTGCAGAAAGGCCAAAATATCAACAACCGAGGCTCGATGAGGATCTACCACAACTCAAACACTTTCCAAATCCTGACATATGCCAGGGAAGTGGAAGGATTCCTAGACTGCAAGAGAGTTGCGATAACTCCTTCCAAATAACCCCTTTTCCTTAATCGCTCCCTCTCAAAAGCCAAGCCACTAGACAAAAGCGATCTGCCTGATTCAAACAAGCAGGGCCTTGATGCAGGAGATTGGACAGGAGATTGGGCAGGAGATTGGGCAGGCCCTTGACGATTGATGTAAGCCACTGTAGTTGCATTGTCTGACAAGATCCGTACCGGCTTTCCCCTCACTAGGGGCAGGAGCGCCCTTAGGGCTAACCTCACCACTCTCGTTTACAAACGATTGATGGACCAGGAAGCTTCCTCCACCGACCACTGGCCTTGAACAGACTGGTTCTGACATATCGCTCCCCAACTGGATAGACTGGCATCGGTGGTGACGATCGGCCAGTTCGGTATCTCCAAGTCCACACCCCATCTTAGATTGTCCGGCTTAAGCCACCAGGCCAGACTGGAGCTCGCAAACTCCGTGAGGGGCAGCGGGAGCTGGAACAGCTCCGATCACAGATCCCAACGGGAGAGCAATGCGGACTGCAGAGGCTTCATATGAGCAAACACCCATGGAACCAACTCCAGGGTAAAAGCCAAAGACCCTAGAACTTGCAAATAATACCAGACCTTGGGTAGTTGCTTCTGCAATAAGCTGCAAACTTGAATTTGTAACTTGGAAATCCGATCTTCAGAGAAGAAAACCTTCCCCAAATTGCTATCGAAAAGAGCCCCCAAGAATTCCAAATGCTGCATAGGAATTAGCTGGCTTTTGCCAGCGTAGATGATGGAGGACCACGTCCATCACCTCCCAACAAAGGGTCTCCAACTTGGCCCGAATCAACCAGGCATCCAGATAAGGATGGACCAGGATCCCATCCCTTGGAGCGCCGCCGCTACCACAACCATCACCTTGGTAAAGGTCCTGGGTGCCGTCACCAGGCCGAAGGGCAGAGCACAAAACTGAAAATGATCCCCCAGAATCATGAATCTCAGATATCTCTGATGTTCGGGCCAGATTCTGATACGCAAGTAAGCTTCGGTCAAACCCAGAGACACTAGAAACTCCCCTTTGCGCACCGAGGCAATCACGTAATGTAGGGTTTCATTTCGGAAATGCAGAACCTTGAGAGCGATATTGACCTTCTTTAGATCCAGTATGGGCCGGAAAGTGCCTTTCGTTTTGGGGACTATGAAATAAATGGAATATTGGCCCAACCCCAGCTCGTGCAAGGGGACATGCACGATGGCCCCAAGTTGATGAAGCCGAGCAACAGTTTGCCGCACCACAAGCTTCTTTTCTGGATAAGAGCAGAGAGATATGAGGAACTGGTCTCTTAAAAGACGAGCAAATTCTAAAGCTTAGCCTTGACTTGTCAAACTTAGGACCCACTGATCCGAAGTGATCTTGATCCATTATCCGTAGTACAGAGCCAGTCGGCACCTAATTACTGGGACTGAGGAGTTGACTGGCCTCGCTTCATTGTGCAGATTTGGCTTCTCCACCGCTGAGGGAGGAGGTATCCCTGCCCACCCTGTGTCCCAAAAAAGCTGATTCCAAGAGGACTGCCTGCTCGAGGGCTGACTCTGAGAACTCCCCGAAGACCTGGACAGACAAAACCGCCGACTGGATCTAAACCGGGAACGAGAAGGCAGGGAACCTTTCACCCTCAGCTTGTCCTCTGGCAACTTGTGGACCTCATTTTCCTTGAGAGATTTGATCATCCTTGCCAAACAGCAATTTTCCTTTAAAAGGTAGCGACCCCAATTGGGATTTGGATGAAACATTGGCTGACCAGTTCCTCAGCCAGAGGAGACTCTGAGCTGACACCGCAGACATCATCGTTCTGGAGGAAGTCCAGACGAGATCATATAAAGCATCAGCACTGTAGGCTACCACAGCCTCCAGCTGCTCGGCTTTTCTCAAGTCCTCCAAAGAGAAGGGCCTGCCCACTTGTAATTGCTGCACTCAGCATAAGCCAGCCCTCAGCATAAAACTGCTACACATAGTCGCTCGAACACCTAGGGCAGACACCTCAAAAATCTTCTTGAGGTGCACCTCCAGCTTCCTATCCTAGAGATCCTTCAAGGCCGCAGCACCAGCCACCGGAATGGTCATCTTCTTAGTAACTGCCGATACAGAGGCATCCACCTTTGGGATTTTCAGGTGCTCTAGTGCGTCCTCGGGCAAAGGGTACAACTTATCCATAGCCCTGCCAACCTTCAAACCGGTGTCAGGAGTATCCCACTCCCAAAACAGCAAGTCGCTGACAGACTTGTGGAAAAGAAAAGCCCTTGTATGACCATGAAGGCCAAACATGACCGGGTCCACTGCTCCCAGCTCAGAGTGCTCCTGCGGGATGTCTACGCCCAGCTCCTGCAGAACCGCTGGTATAAGAAGGGCCAACTCCTCCCTGTGGGAACAATCGGATCACTTTAGGGTTGTCACTGTTGGTCGTTGGGAGGTCTAATACCTCCTGCTCCAGATTCCGGTCCACCAAAGTCAGATCTGAACCCAAGGGACCCTGCGCTGGAACAAACACCATCCAGGGATCCTCGGGGAAGGAGTCTGGGGCAGACGTGGGGGCTGAAAGCCTGGAAACCCACTGAATCATCGTGGGCCCAGTAGTCCCAGGGGGCTTAGGTTGTTTAGCAGGAGCCACTGGAGCTTCCTGAGCAGCCCTACGCCCATGGACTTAAGCACAAAGTCTGAAGAAAAGGAAGAGGAAGAATCTGAGTCCTCCGGGGCCGCCTTCTCACTTCCTGAAGGGGCCCCTCCGTGCCCCTGGACCCCTAACAGAGGTCCCTGGCACCGGCAATAAGCTGGGAGGAAAATCCCCCTCCCCCTGCCAGGTCCACGCAGCAGCCCTGAAGGAGGACAAAATGACCTCTGTTCCCACACTCAGCAGGAAAGCCTCACTGCCCGACCGCCGCTTCAGAGATAGCTACCTGGCCTCCCGATTATCGCGAGTGCTTGTCTACTGCTGCGCTCCCCAAAGGATCCTCCCTGCCGGGGAGGAATCAGGAGCACCTCCCATCCTGGGACAGACACGCACGTCGCCACACAAGGAACAGGCCACCTTACGCGGCATGACGATGAGCCCCTGGAGTCGCGAACAGAAGCGTCGAAGGAGGGGGGGGGGAACAAGCACATGACCACCCGCTAAAAAGAAACAACACAGTAGCACCGGGGAGATAAGCCATGCCACGGCTATTCCTTGTTACTGCTCTCGCTCACCTTCTGAGAGAAATTTTTTTTTTTTAAATAAACTTTAACACTCAAGCAAAAAGAAACACTTCCCTGAAGAGAATGGCAGGAGGTTTGAGCAGATCAGCAGGTCGAAGGCACTGGGACCCCCAGGTTTCAGCCCTGACCTGCAGAGAGTTACTGAGCAACAAAAAGGGTCCCCGACCCTGTGCTCGCCTACCTCAAGAACCAGGGGGGATGACCCTACCAGGATCTACCAACCCCCTGGGAGGCTCTCCATACTCTGAAACCAGAATTTGAAGACTTTCCCTTTTAATTTTATTTTTCAGTCAGACTGCGGGCTTTGCACCTCCACCATCTGCTGGAGACAGAGAAATACTGATGGACTGCAGGAGGCACCTCGGGTTATGTGACAGTGTCAGTAAAACTTTCTCTGTCTCCATCTGCTGGAGGGGAGTCTGAACTGATCTGGGTACATACAGGGAACTGTGACTTTCTAGATAGTCTTGGTTCCATTTGTAAACCAGACTACCAATGGATATAAAAATCTGTCTAGCAAGATGTATTTCATGCCTTCCACATGCGAGCAATTTATTCTGAAATACAACACAGCATGGTCAATTATTCAGAAAAACAACATATCCCTTCAAACTTCTATTCATTTTCAGATATTCAAATTCCGCTGAAGTTCCACTGCACACAAACTGAAGCACAAAAATGATCTAGAAAACAATTTCAAAAGAAATGATTTGTGACAAACAATTGTGGTTGAAACTATGTTATCATGTAAACAATCTGTAACTAAGGAGCTACCGACATTCCAATCATCTCAGTTAAATACCAGTGTTCCCAATGCCCAAATATCAAATTTCACAAGAATCAGACCAGCAGTTCTCGAGGTATGCTGTACTGAAGTTGACTATCCCTACGAGCTTAGCCGCCTCCTCCTGTGCACCCCAAAAATCATTTGCTAACTTAGAAAAGTACAAATGTCAGATGTCCCCACAAGTGTTTACCTCACACAAAATTTGGTTCATTTGTTTCCTAAGTAAAACAGGTCAAAAACACTGCCCCCATCCCCCAAATAAATATGAGGAAGATACCTTGTTCCCAAAGGACACATGAATGTAGATGGTGTGAACAGTGCTCAAAATGACAGCTCCTCTCAGCATTTCTGCTTACCTCTTGACCTGGCACTGGGAACTCTCCTTCCAACTCTGCCATGGGAAACGGGTGACATAGCAGCTAATGGCTTCTCCACTCTGCCAAGCACAAATCCACAGCCAGATCAAAAACACTGCTGCTCACTGCACAGCCCCTGGGGGTATGGCACTAAAGGTGATACCTGCTAACTGCAGATAGATACTCTGAAAGAGATGCATCTTCCTCTCAGCCTGCAGTATCTTACTTACTACATAGGAGAATACGGAGGTGGGACAGATTATGGAAAGCTGTGTGAGAGCAGGATGGAAGGAGATGAGCTTGTGCAGAAAGTTCAACGGCTCCTAAGCTAGGTGGGAGAACATACTCACCGTCTCATTTTGACACTGCCCAAGTCTGTATAGAGATTCAGCAATGCCCGGATGCAGATGGGTTGGGCCATGATCTCGTTGAGCTGTGGTCGTTTAGAAGGATCCAGATTCAACATGCTTAGGATGAGGAGGCGCAGATCTGGGCTATACCGGTCAGAGATTGGTGCAAATGTTCCACTCATTATCTTTAACACCAAAGCAGGGAGGTTCTGGGCATAGAGAAAGGAAAATTGGTTCTTATTTGTTAATTTTCATTCCTGCAGTACCACAGATCAGTCCAGACTTGTGGGTTTTGTACCCCTGCTAGCAGATGTTTTATTGAAACTGCTATATAACCTGCAGTCCCTCAGTGTAGACCTATATCCATGCTATGATGCAAACAAATCAACAAATTTTAAACAGCTCACTCTATGCCCAATGTACAGGAGGATGGTGACGCTTCAATCTCCTGGAAAAGAGACTCTGTCCCAGAATAAAGTGAGAACAGCATAGTGATCTGCCAACAACCCTGAAATAAAAACAAAACAAAACAAAACCGAGCAGACGATGCCCCCTTCATACTATGGGCGGGTCTCTGGACTGATCTGTGATACTAAAGGAACAAAAATTAAACGTTAAGAACAAATTTTCCTTTCCAATATGTACCCAGATTAGTCCAGACTCCTGGGATGTACCTAAGCCCACTAAACTGGGTGGGACCTGGAGAGTCCCACTGACAGAACACTCTCACCAAATCTGGCCGCAGTCGGAGCTCCAAGATCCAAATGATAGTGTCTGGTGAAAGTGTACAGAGACTTCCAAGTCGCTGCCCTGAAAATCTCCTTCGGCAACACCTGCTGGACCTCAGCCCAAGAGGCTGCCTGCGAATGCATCGAATGAGCCCTCAAAAACATTTAGGCACTAGCCGATCCTTAGAAACATACACCAAACTGATTGCCTGCTTGAGCCAACGCGCAATCGTAGCTTTGGAAGCATGACGCCCCTTCCTTGGACCATTCCAGAAAACAAAAAGGTGATCCAAAGTGTGAAAATCATTAGTGACTTTCAAATATCGTAACAATACCCGCCGGACATCCAATAGCCTCAATTATTTTACATGAGGTGCAGAGGCATCCAAGTCCAGAAAAGTCAGTAGTTTCCCATCTGATTAGCATGGAACCCAACACTACCTTTGGCAGAAAAGAGGGCACTATGCACGATACCCCTGCCTCTGAAATCTGCATGACAAAGCCTGTAGCTCCAAAATTCTCCTCACCCAACAAATGGCCACCAGTAAAAACACCTTAAGAGTTAAATCCTTCAAAGATGCTCTCCTCAGTTGTTCAAATGGAGCCGCACATAAAGCAGTAAGCACCAGATTCACATTCCAAGACAGACATTCTCATTGGTGGCCGCAAGATCTTTGCTCCTCGAAGAAAACGTATGACATCTGGATGCGCCAACAGGGAATAACCCTGCTGCTACCTGCACCCTCAGAGAATTAAAGGTCAGACCTTTGACTGAATCCTCCTGCAGGAAAGTCAAAATATGCGACACTATAGCTTGTAATACCTGCACATCTCTACCCATACATCAGAACTCAAAAACCTTCCAAACTCTCACATAAGATACAGATGTGGAAGTCCTCCTGGCCTACAGCAAGGTAGTAATAACCACCTTGGGATAACCCTGCTGTCTTAACAATCTCCTCTCAAAAGCCAGGCCGCGAGACAAAAGTGAGCTGCCTGGTCCGAAAATATGGGACCCTGATGGAGAAGATTCCCTAGATGGTTGAACCTCAGGGTGTTGCACCGGAGGTGGACCCTTGGGCCGAGGTGGGGTTGACGCAACCCGTAGGAAGGGTCCTATGGGTCCCCACCGTCAGCAGGCGGAGTGGGCTGATGGACGGAGGCCTGCTGGCGCTTCACCAATACCAGCCCTCGTTCACCGCGGGTTGAGCCTTTGGGTGCCGGGGCGGGCTGGGCTTAGGTGGGCCTCCATATGTCGTCAACATTGGAAGGACTGAGGTCAGCCCAGAGGCAGCAGCAGAGGAGAGAAGTCTGTACTGGATGAGGCGGAGTCCCGGAGACCCGCGCGCCAATAGAACCAAAGTCAGACAGGGGGCGCCAGAGCAAGAACAGGCTGAAGCCGGAATAGGCCAAGTCCAAGATGTAGATTGAAGAGGTGTCATAGGGCAAGCTTGAGTCAGGGCTGCCGGCAATCTGGAAGCGGTGGCAAGCAAGGCTGAGGTCTGGACGAGGAGAGAGTCAAGACCGTAGTCAAACAATGCAGAGGTCCGGGTCTTGAGAGAGGCAACGGAGTAGTCAAGCAATGCAAAGGTACGGGTCTGGAGAGAGGCAATGGAGTAGTCAGGCAATGCAGAGGTAAAGGTCTGGAGAGAGGCAACGGAGTAGTCAGGCAAAGCAGAGATACAGGTCTGGAGAGAGGCAACGGAGTAGTCAGGCAATGCAGAGGTCCGGGTCTTGAGAGAGGCAACGGAGTAGTCACGCAATGCAGAGGTCCGGGTCTTGAGAGAGGCAACGGAGTAGTCAGGCAATGCAGAGGTCCGGGTCTGGAGAGAGGCAACGGAGTAGTCAGGCAATGCAGAGGTCCAGGTCTGGAGAGAGGCAACGGAGTAGTCAGGCAATGCAGAGGTCCGGGTCTGGAGAGAGGCACCGGAGTAGTCAGGCAATGCAGAGGTCCAGGCTTGGAGAGAGGCAACGGAGTAGTCAGGCAATGCAGAGGTATGGGTCTAGAGAGAGACAAAGGAGTAGTCAGGCAATGCAGAGGTCCGGGCTGGAGAGAGGCAACGGAGTAGTCAGGCAATTCAGAGGTCCGGGTCTGGAGAGAGGCACCGGAGTAGTCAGGCAATGCAGAGGTCCAGGCTTGGAGAGAGGCAACGGAGTAGTCAGGCAATGCAGAGGTATGGGTCTAGAGAGAGACAAAGGATTAGTCAGGCAATGCAGAGGTCCGGGCTGGAGAGAAGCAACGTAGTAGTCAGGCAATGCAGAGGTCCGGGTCTGGAGAGAGGCAACTGAGTAGTCAGGCAATTCAGAGGTCCGGGTCTGGAGAGAGGCAACAGAGTAGTCAGGCAATGCAGAGGTCCGGGTCTGGAGAGAGGCAACAGAGTAGTTAGGCAATGTAGAGGTCCAGGCTTGGAGAGAGGCAACGGAGTAATTAGGCAATACAGAGGTCTGGGTCTGGAGAGAGGCAACAGAGTAGTTAGGCAATGCAGAGGTCCAGGCTTAGAGAGAGTCAATGGCGAAGTCAGGCAGGCAGAGGTCAAGGTCCAAGAAGGCAATCCGAGGATAGGTTGAGGATCAGGAATACAGGAATGAGGAAACCAGGAACAGGAGTCAGCGAGGATCAGGAATCAGGAACGAGGAGAGTCACTAGCAGGCAACGAGTACTCGACCAGTGAGGAGACCTGATGCAAAGGCAATCCTAGGAAGCGGAGCCTGGGCTTAAATACCAGAGCTCTGCTGACATCATCCGGGGCCGCAGCTTGGGTCCTGCCGCGGGCCCTATTTAAGATATAGTGGTGCGCGCACGCGCCTAGGGAGGGGTGCAGTGCTGAGTAGTGGCCTCGCTCTGCGGGCCACGCGGAGAGGCCCGACGCAGAACACTAGGAGCTGTAGCTGAATTGGAGGCACCAGGATCTGTAGCTGAGCCGGAGGTACCAGTGGAGGCCCGAGGATGGAGCTGGCGGCCTACCGCCGCCAGGGACAAGGGATCAGGCCCTGGATTTACTTGAGAGAGGTGAGGAGGCCGAGCCGTGGGTCTGCTGCGGCCGGCACGCGTAACACAGGAGCCCACACGAACCAAGAATGGCGCTGCCACTAGAATCACATCTCCTGGATGTCTCTCTATCCTCCATATCAACTTGCCCACGGTGGAGAGGGGGGGGGGGGGGGGGGGGGGGCGGGGAGGGAGACACGTTGAGAGGCCATAACAGAACCAGAGCATCAATGCCCTCCACACCGTACTCTCTTCTTCGGCTGAAGAACCGAGGCATTTTCGTATTTGTTCTGGTCACCCTTAGGTCCATATGAGGCAAGCCTCATCTCTTGTGAATGAGAGACATCGCTGCCTCCAACAGCTCCCATGCTCCTGGGTCCCATGCTTTGTGACTCAGGAAGTCAGCCTGCAAATTGTGTACCCGGGCAATGTGAAACGCCGTTATTCTTTCCAAGTGCTGTTCCACCCAAAGGATCAACTCTTGCGCCTCCAGAGCCACCACCCAACTCTTGGTTCCACCCTGTCGGTTGATATAAGCCCCTTTCATCACATTGTCCGAAAGAACCCTCACTGGGCATCCTCATTAGCATGGAAGAAAAGCAAGCAAAGCAAACTGCATCACTTTTGTCTCTAACCGACTGATAGACCAAGAAGCCTCTTTCTTCGCCGCCTGATCCTGACACATGCCTTCCCAGCCCAAAAGGCTGGCATGAGTGGTGATAACCACCAAATCCAGAACTTCCAACAGCATCCTACATTCCAGACTGGCTCAAAGTAGTCACCAGTAAAGACTGTCCCTGCCTCCCCCACCTTGAGTGGAATATAAAACTCTCCCAATAAAGGATTCCACCAGGAGAGAAGAGCCCTCTGAAGAGTCCTCATATGTGTAAATGCCCAAGGGACCAATTCCAAGGTTGATGCCATGGAACCCAGAACCTGCAGATAGTCCCAAACCCTAGGCAACAAAAGCATCAACAGTCGACAAACCTGCCCCTGAAACTTCAGAATCCCCTCTTCCATGAGGAACACTCTCCCCTCTCGCATGTCAAACCGCGCTTCAAATACTCCAGGACTGAGAGGAAACAAGTCGGCTGCTCAGAATATTCATCACCTAGCAACTGCAACCAGCACAGCACCTTTTGCTCCAACCACCAACAGAGATGCTTCAACTTTGCCCTTATGAGCTAGTCATCCAGGTACGGATGCACTAGAACTCCTTCCCTTCTTAACGCTGCCGCCACTACCATCATCACCTTGTTGAATGTATGCGGCGCTGTTGCTAGAACAAAGGGAAAAGCTCAAAACTAATGATGTTCCCTGAGTATCAATGAACTGCAGAAACCTCAGGTGTTTCTGCCTGATGGCTATGTGTAAATAAGTCTCCTTCGGGTCTAGAGATGCCAAGTACTCTCCTCCACTCACCACCACAAAGACTGACCTTAAAGTCTTCATGCAAAACTGCGGAACTATGAGGGCCGCACTTACTCTCTTTAAATCCAGAATGGGCAGAAAGGACCCCTTCCTTCTTTGGTACTGGTCCTAAGGTCCTCAGCTACTTCAACCGATCCACTGTCCCTCGCACCGCTATCTGCTTTTTGAGAGGACCGCAAGGGGAAATGACAAAGGTGTCTCTGATGGGATGAGCAAAATCTAAAGCGTCGCCATCTCTTACCACCTCAAGTATCCACTGATTCATGGTAATCCTGGTCCACTCCTCGAAAAAGAGCGATAAATGCCCTCTGACAGCCAGAACCGAAGAGTGGGCCGGCCTTGCTTCACTGCGAGGGTTTAGTACCCCCTGAATTGATACTAGAATTGGGTCTTCTGCCCACTGCTAAAGGACTGCCCCAGGACGAAGATCTGGCAGGGATTTGCTGCTGCAGACCTCCAGAACTCTTAGATTGATGAAATCTCCTGTTGTTCCAAAACTTAGCCCACGCAGGCTTTGTGCCCTTAGGCTTGTCCTCCGGCAACTTGTGCACTTTGGATTCCCCCAGATGCTTCATTATCTGCACCAAGTCTTCTCCAAACAGCTTTATTTTAAAAGGAAGTGCACAAGCTGCAACTTGGACCAAACATCTGCCGACTAATTCCATAACCACAGCAGATGCCTAGTGGATACTGCTGTGAAGAGGTCCTGACGATCATAAAAGGCATCAGCTCCATAAGCTACTACCACCTCCAGACAGTCAACCTGCTATGCTGCAGCTCCCCCCGAAACCAGCAACTCCTGCAACTGCTGGACCCACCGCAGACACGTCCTCTGTCCTTGTGGACAGAGTGGAAACCTCAAAACTCCTGAGATGAAGCTCCAACTTCCAATCCTGCACATCCCTTAACGCGGCCAAGCCCACTACCAGAATAGTTGTTTTCTTGGTGTCTGCCAACACCAAAGCATCCACCTTAGGAACAGCCAACAACTCCATGTTGTGTCCGTCGGTCTCAGACGGCTTCGACACTTGTGCCTCACCTTTTTCTCTGCTCTCCCCGCTAGCCTTGGGAAGATGGCTGCCGCCGCGTCTGCAAGCCGCGTCCTCCGGCGTCCCCAGAACAGCTATGGCAAAGCCTCACGCCATGTTTCTCCTAAGGGCCTCCTAGGGTGCGCGTGCGCACACCACCCGCGTCTTTATCCACGTCATGGCGGGAACCTTGGGGGTGTCCCCCTCGAGTGACGTCATGCCATCCGGGTATTTAGCCTACGCTTGTTTGCTACCTCGATGAGTTAGCAAGGATCGAGAATGGATTGGACTCGTCTGGTCTAAGCTACTCTGCCACTTCCTTGCTGCCGCTGGAAGCTCTCTCTGCCCTTCAGGGTATTCTCTAACCTGGGTACCCACTCCTCGGGGGCCCTTTGCTTTCTTTCAGGTGCCTTACTGGGATCAGGTACTCGCTCCTCAAGGGCCTGCTCTTCCTGCCTCAATGCCTGTTACCATCGACTTCTGCCTGGTGGAATCATCAACCTTACAGCTACCATCTAGTGAGTAATCTAATTCTCAGTCTGACTCATCTACAGCTCTGCCGTGCTGGGAAACCTATACCTGGATATCCCTATACCATCTTGGTGAGACGGGTTCCATCTGCCGAGGATCCCTGGACTGCTACCTCTGGATCAACTCACTACTGCCACCTCTGGTGGCATACATCAGCTGTACAATAAAAGACAAAACTCTGTGTTTGTGCGTCCTGAGTCTAGCCCAGTACTGTGGTTCCCCATGGGGCTCCTCCCTGTGGGCGTGGTCATCTCCCAGAGTACCCAAGAATCCACTCAAACACCTCGAAACCATAACACTCCAAGGTGTCTTCTGGCAAAGGACAGAGCTTTGCCACAGATCTTCCAACTCTCAGGCTGGATTCAGGAGTATCCCACTCCCTGGCTTCCAGCTTCTTTATTGACTTATGAAAGGGGAATGCCTTCGTGGCCCTCAGGCCATCCAACACTGTTACTGTTTGTAAGGTTTTGGGTGGACCCTTGAGGAGCGAGTACCGGTTCCTGATAGCGACCTGAAAGAAATGAGAGAGGCCCCCAAGGATAAAGTCCAAACGTTAGAGAGGCAGAGTAGCTAGGTACGGAGAGCGAATGCCATCGGTAAAGAGATCCCTTGCTAACTCGATTAGCTAGCAAAAATTGTAGGCTTTTGTATCCGGGATGCATGATATCATGACAGGGGGACGCCCCTGACGTTCGTGCCAAAGACAGAATAAGAAGCAGGGCCCCGCGGCACATGCGCCCTATGGTACCTGGACAACATGGCAGGATGTAGCGCCCAAGCCGGACCGGGGACGCCGGAGAGGACGGCAGGCAGATGCCGCGGCAGCCAGACGTCCATCAACCGCGGGAGGAGTTGCAAAAAAGGTAAGGTGGGCGGACTGGAGATGTCGGGCAGCGACAGTCGTAACAAACACTGGGTCTGCTCCATCCAAGTCAGATTCTTCCTGCATCATCTTGATTCCGAGATCCTGGAGAACCCGTGGAAACAATAGCCAGATTTCTTTTCTGCGAAAAAGACGAACCACTTTGGGATCATCCCCTCTAGCAACAGGAATCTCCTCCAGATCCTCGACAAGTCTGGTGCCTCCCACAACGGATCCTCCCCAGGGACCTCCCCTAGGGCATCCTGCAGATCCTCAGGATCATCCGTATTACCATGCAGACCAACGGATCCTGAGGCCAGGCTCAAAACGCACCAAACCCCATCGGTGTGCCTCCGTTTAGGGGAAACTGACTTGTCTGGCGATTTAGATCCCTCCATGGAACGAGGCCAGGAGTCCCTATGCCCCCCTGAAGCTTGCCTGGCCAGAAAGGCCTTGTGCATCAGAAGAACAAACTCTTAAGAAAAGACCCAAGAGTCATCCAAATGCCGGTCCTAAGAGAATCCAACCCTGTATCCAGGGGGAAATTCTCCCCTTCAAAACCCCCCTGATCCATTCCAGGACCCTTTCCAGCCGGGGACAAGTGTGGTGGAGAAGTACCAGGCTCTCCCGAGGTCGCAGGGGTATCGTATGGAAACACCCAAGATGGCCACCAACACCCTCATGCTGGGAAGAGAGGTCCTGGGAGCAGTCCTGGTGCAGCGCACCAAAGAATGGGAACGAACCCAAGGAGAAGGCTCTGTTGACACACCCTCCCCACCAGAAGCACAACTGACACAGAGATTTTGCTGGTTCAGCCACGAACACAATCCCATGCAGGCCTGGCACACTGAAGCATGTGGCACAGCAGAAGACTGCGCGGTTAGCACTCAGCTTCCCTCTGTCTCAAAGATTCAGCGCCGCGAGTTTCCCTTGCTGAGAGATCTGTCTGTGCTCTGCAAATACCCTCGGTAACCAGCCCTGTATCCCCAAACTTTGCAGCGACTGTCTGTCCAAGAAAAAGAAATACAGAGCCACTGGGTTTTTTTTTTAGGTAACTTTACAAAATACTTCCCTGCTTCCTTCATGGAGTGGACAGGATCACCAGCAGGTCAGAACGCTGTCTCGTTTGGGCTGAGGGATCTGCCCCACTGTACTCCAGACTGAGCTAAAAGAAGGGTTACCAACCCCCTGCTCATCCACTTCGACCAGAGAGGATAGCCTCCACCAGGACCTCACAACTCCCCAGGAGGACTCCACTTGGAAATCTTCCTTCTATCTCTTTTTTTTTTTTTTTTTTAACTCAGACTGCAGGTTTTGCACTATCTGCCCTCTGCTGGAGACAGAAATACAGTGAGAGACTGCAGGTGGCATACTAGGTTATATAGCAGTTTCAATAAAACTGTCTATCTTCATCTGCTAGCAGATGGACTGATCTGGATACATACTGGAGAGAAAGATACATGTGCTGTTAAAATTCTCTTCAGATCCCTGCTTCCAAATGGCATCAGAGATGACCTACCTCCCAGATCTGCTATTGTAAAGACAGGGATCCAGACCCCATCAAGCTGCTCACTCCCAGGAATCCTATTCCACAGATACAGGGACCCAAGCCCCATCCAGTCTGTTCCTTCCAGGCATGTTATTTCACAGATATAGTAACTCAGGCCCTAATCAGCCTATGTCCTCTGCTATCATACAGAGCAACATTCAAGGCTGCGCAATCCTTTCTATCTCAACATGAATCACAACACTGTATTGATTTGCAATACTTCTGACACACTACTCCATAGACTTCACTTTCCTAAACATAACAATATTTCCTAATAATCTTGCTACAAAAAACTGATACACTACCAAGAGATATACATAAGCAGATAATTCTTACAGCAGCTTCAAATGCTCTCTTGAGACTGGCAAGTTCATAGAGAACACAACCCAAAGCCCATATATCACTCTTCTGGTTGTAGGGTTTCCCTTCACACAGCTCTGGAGAAATGTAGCATGGAGTGCCAACAACCTGAGGGACAAAAGTAGGTTGAATAACGCATAATAACCTGAAGAACCAAGGCAGAAACACTTACTCAGAATATGACATCAGTACAAGCTGTTATACTACACGCAATGATAAACAAGGGTCAAGGATCAATCAAAATATTCCAGCATATTCCTTTCCAAACCTATTAATAACCCTGCAGCTATCCTGCAGAGGCACGTACCGTGTAGGCTTTGCTCTTACTACTGAGGATCTTGGAGATGCCAAAGTCCCCAATCTTCACAATAATTTGGTGTTTGTCCAGCAGGATGTTCTGAGTCTTAAGATCACGGTGCAGGATGAGCTTTGTGTGAACATGGTGGAGGGCAAGCAGGATCTGTACAAAGAAGTGCAGGATGGTATCCTCATCCAACAGGGAGTTACAGCGCTTCTGAATATACTGTGCTAATGTGCCTCCTACAAAAAGAACACCAAGAAGAAGCATTTATCAAGCAGGGTCTGCACAGAAGGTCCTGTAGCATCAAATGCATCATTCCTTAATGCATGCCATCAGATACCCAAGTAAGCAAAATTAATTCACATTTTTATCACCTCTCGCTTAAACTACTGCAGAATGCTCTTCACAGGCTAGCTAATGAAAGATCTTTCTCCACTGAGTCTATTCACAAGTCAGCTGCACAACTTATATTCCTTCAACACTTACTTGCCTACAAATGCATTTACTCTGCATCTTCTCATTACTTATTTTCTCTCTCCCTACACCCTTTCTCATGAACTCCACTCATCAGGCAAGTCACCCTTACCTTTCTCCTCCATCGCTAATTCCCAACTCTGCACTTTCTACACTGCTGAGCCAATTGCTTGGAATAGACTTCCTGAATCAGTGTGCCATGCTCTCCCCTCTGGCCATATTCAAATCCAGTCTAAAAACTCATCTTTTTTTAGGCTGCTTTTAAATCCTAACCACCTCTCTACAATAAATACACTTTCTAAAAACTCCCATTCCTCATGTATGTCTTTCTTGATTAGATTTTAAGCTCCACAGTACAGAAACTGTCTCTAAGGTGAATCTGTACTGTGCATACAGGAAAATTGGTTCTTACCTGCTAATTTTCGTTCCTGTAGTACCACAGATCAGTCCAGACTCCTGGGTTTTGCCTCCCCTCCAGCAGATGGTGACAAGAGAAAGTTTTACTGTCACTGCCACATAAGCCAAGGTGCCACCTGCAGTCCCTCAGTATTAATTTGTACCTAAGCCAGAAATGAAATTAATCAAACCAGACTCCCCTAAATGAGCAGGGGAAAAAGGAAGAAACCCTTAGAAACGAAACTGTGCCCACACCAGAAAAATCATGTAGGACTAATGGAACCTCTGCCATTCTTGGGAACGAACAGAAAAGACACACAGATCGAGCGGACTCTCCCAACTACCCAAATCCTCCAGAGGGTAGGACTCTAGGCTGATCTGTGGTACAACAGAAATGAAAATTAGCAGGTAAGAACCAATTTTCCTTTCCCTGTACGTACCCAGATCAGTCCAGACGACACCGGCCGCCCCCCCCCCGTCCTCGAAAATGCGGCGAAAATACCGGGAGGAGAGAGCTGACCCGCTGAGGAAAACAAAAGTAAAAACAAAAGTTAGAATTTTTTTTTTTCCAAACCTGGCCCCGGCAGTGATCCAAGGTGCTGATCCTCAGGGTGGAGTAAGCCGGGCTCCCCGGTATCGCACCCTAGCTGCCATAGAAGAATGTGAGGGTCCTCAACCCTGGCTTGCAGCTGCCTCAAACCAGCAGGGGATGGCCCTCTTAGGGCCTACCGACCCCCTTGGGAGGCTGATCACCCTGTTCAAATTTAGAAACCCTAAGTTCCCCCCCCCTTTTTTTTTTTTGTCAATTAGCAAAGTTAAAATAAACACGAACAAAGAGATAGAAAGAAAAATCCCCTAAAAACTATTCTCACAGCCCAGACTGTAGGTTTTGCACCCCTTCCATCTGCTGGAGACACATGAATACTGCCGGATTGTAGGTGGCACTATCTTATGTAAGGTGGAGTTTGTTTTAAAAACATCTCTGTCTCCATATGCTACGGGGGGGGGGGGGCAAAACCCAGGAGTCTGGACTGATCCGGGTACGTACCAGGAATGAAAATTAGCAGGTAAGAACCAAATTTCCTTTCCCTGTACGTACCCAGATCAGTCCAAACCCCTGGGATGTACCAAAGCTTCCCTAAACAGGATGGGACTAAGAGAGTCCTGCTCGAAGCACACTCTCACCAAAGCCCCTGGCCTCTGGAGCCTGGACATCCAAACGATAATGCCTGGCAAAAGTGTACAGCGACTTCCAAGTAGCCGCCCTGCAGATCTCCTGCGGAGAGAACAGTTGATACTCGGCCCAGGAGGCTGACTGAAAACGAGTAGAGTGCACCCTAAGTCCCTCTGGATCTGGGTGCCGCTGACAGATATATGCCAAACTAATAGCTTCCTTTAACCACCACGCAATGGTAGCTTTTGACACTTTATGCCCATTTTTGGCACCACTCCATAGGACAAAAGATGATCTGACAAGCAGAAACTGTTGGTAATCTCCACTTACCGCATCAAGGCGCGCTTCACGTCTAAATAGGAAACAGCGCTTCACGTCTAAATAGGAACAGCTCTGAGGGATCCAAAGTTGAAAAGGATGAGGGTTCTACCGACTGATTTAAGTGAAAAGACGACACTACCTTAGGTAAAAAGGAAGGAACTGTCCACAAGGACACCCCATCGTCCAAGATTCTCAAAAAGGGGCTTCCTACAAGATAAAGCCTAAAGCTCAGAAATCTAATGAGCCAAACAGATAGTCACCAAGAAAACCACCTTCAATGTGCGATCCTTCAAGGTTGCACGCCTCAGAGGTTTGAAAGGAGGTGATCACATACTCTTTAAGACCACATTCAGGCTCCAGGAAGGACATGGCTAATGGACCAGAGGGCATACATGCTTCACTCCCCAATGAAAAACGCATCAAGTCCGGATCATCCGAAAGAGCAAGTCCGCGAACCATACCTCGCAGACATCATAACGCTGCCACCTGGACTCGTAGAGAATTGAAGGATAACACCTTGACCAAATCGTCTTGGAGAAAGGCCAGAATATGCCCCACTGCGGCTCGCCTAGGATCCACTCGCTAAGTGGTACATTAGGTCTCAAAAACCTTCCAGACTCTCACATAAGCTAGAGAAGTGGAGGCCTTCCTAGACTGCAAGAGAGTAGTGACAACTGCATCAGAATAACCTTTGTCTTTCAAACGCTGCCTTTCAAAAGCCAGGCCACTAGACAAAATCGATTTTGTCCGTGGTGACCACTGTCCAGTCTGGAATGACCAGAGGTACTCCCCGCCGTAAGTTGTCCGGGTTGAGCCACCAGGACAGGCTGGAACAAGCTGACCCCGTCAGAGGTAATCCAATGTGGAACTGTTCTGAGACAGGGTTCCAGCGGGAGAGTAAAGCTGATTGTAAAGGTCGCATATGAGCGAAGGCCCAAGGGACCAAACAAATGATCTAAACAAATGGGGCTCTGATGTAGGAGATTCAGTAGATAAGCGAGCCATAAGGGTCCGTCCTCTGCCAGGCTGACTAAGTCCGCAAATCACGTCTGCCTCAGCCACTCTGGAGCTATCAGAATCACTTTGCCCGGATGAGCCTCTATGACCGCAACATTTTGCCTACTAGAGGCCAAGGAGGAAAAATGTACAGTAGGATGTCTGTTGGCCAGATGAAAGGCTTCGTCCGTGAGTTCCCATTCTCCGGGATCTAGGTAATGTCGACTGAGGTAGTCCGCTCGAACGTTGTCTATCCCGGCAATGTGAGAGGCCGCTATGCTGAACAGATTTCGTTCCGCCCAAGCGATTAGTAACCAGGCTTCCAATGCTACCGGTCGACTTCTGGTTCCCCCCTGACAGTTGATGTATGCCCCGTGGTCGCATTGTCGGACAGAATGCATACAGACTTGCCGCGGAGAATCGGCAGGAACGCCTGCAGTGCTAACCTTACTGCTCTGGTCTCTAGTCGATTGATAGACCACCGAGCCTCCTGTGCAGACCACCTGCCCTGCACGGACGTCCTCTGACTGCTCCCCAACCGTAAAGGCTGGAATCCGTGGCTGGAATCCGTGGTGACCACTGTCCAGTCTGGAATGACCAGAGGTACTCCCCGCCATAAGTTGTCCGGGTTGAGCCACCAGGACAGGCTGGAACAAGCTGACCCCGTCAGAGGTAATCCAATGTGGAACTGTTCTGAGACAGGGTTCCAGCGGGAGAGTAAAGCTGATTGTAAAGGTCGCATATGAGCGAAGGCCCAAGGGACCAACTCCAGAGTCAAAGTCATGGAACCCAGCACCTGTAAGTAATCCCAAACAATCGGAGAGGGATTGGCTAGCAGGGCCCTTACTTGCCGCTGAAGTTTGACCCTGCGTTCCTCTGTGAGAGACACCATACCCTGCCGAGTATCGAACAGAGCTCCCAAAAACTCCAAGGATTGGGAGGGGACCAGATGACTCTTGGCCGGGTTGACTACCCAACCCAGCGACTTTAGCAACTGCAGTACACGAGTGATCGCCTCCTGGCACCGCAATTCTGACTTCGCCCTGATCAGCCAATTGTCCAAATACGGATGTACATGGTATCCCTCCTTGCGGAGCTGCGCCGCCACCACGACCATGACCTTGGTGAACGTCCTGGGTGCCGTGGCAAGGCCGAACGGCAGAGCGCGGAATTGATAGTGGCGCCCCAATATGCAGAACCTTAAATAACGTTGATGATCTGCGTGTATGGCGATGTGCAGGTAGGCTTCGGTGAGATCCAGTGAGGCTAGAAATTCCCCCCATCGCACAGACGCAATGACGGACCGTAGAATTTCCATTCGGAAACGAGGAATCCGTAGGCATCTGTTGACCCTCTTGAGATTGAGAACAGGACAAACATTTACTTCCTGGTACCCAAGAAGGAAGGAACCTGAGTACCGGCCCATCCTTATCTCCTCCGACGGTACCAGCACAATGGCTCTGAGTGCGAGAAGCCGCTGAAGCGTCTCTTGCATCACTGCACGTTTTGGTTCTTGACCGCAGGGAGAAACTAGGAATCGTGGACGGGGCCTGTGTGCAAAATCTAGCGGGTAACCGTGTTTTATCACCGAAAGAATCCACTGGTCTGACGTTACTTTGGCCCACCCCTCAAAGTACAGAGTCAATCTGCCTCCCACCACTGGGACCGAGGACTGAGCCAGCCGCCCATCATTGCGAAGTCTTTCCACTCAGTACACTCTGTCCAGAGCCAGGTCTACCGAAACGCCGGCCACGAAAGGACGGAGTGTAGGATTGCTGCCGGCTGGCATTGTGACGAAAGGAAGAACCCAATCCCCGAGAAGTCCGGGGCTTCCGTCCCCTGCGAAACTGAGGCTTGGTAGAAAAGGTTCCTCTCGACTTTGGTTTATCCTCCGGCAGCCGGTGCATCTTATTCTCACCCAAGGACTGAATCGGGTCCTCTAGCTCCTTACCAAAGAGAAGCTTACCCTTAAAAGGCAGGGAACCCAGGTGAGCTTTGGAAGAAACATCCGCCGCCCAGTATCGTAACCACAACAGACGTCGGGCTGACACCGCCGACACCATAGACCTGGCCGACATGCACAGCAAATCATAAAAAGCATCCGCGCTGTAGGCAATGACCGCCTCCAGACGACCTGCCTGAAGAGCTTCCTCCTGTGACAAAGAGTCATTGGCTAGTAACTGCTGTACCCAACGTAGACCTGCCCTCAATGAAAAATTGCTACATATTGCTGCCCAGATCCCTAGGGCAGAGACCTCAAAAATCATTTTAAGCTGGACTTCCAGTTTCCGATCCTGCAGGTCCTTAAGGGCCGTGCCCCCCATAACCGGGATGGTGGTCTTCTTCGTGACCGCCGCCACTGCTGCATCCACCGTAGGAACCCGCAAAAGCTCCAAGGCCTCTTCGGGCAAGGGGTATAACCTGTCCATCGCCTTTGCCACCTTCAGCCCTAACTCCGGAGTGTCCCACTCCTTAAACAGCAAATCCGTGGCTGAAAAATGAAAAGGGAAAGATGAAGGTGGCCCCCGGAGACCCAGGACCACAGGGTCCGTGGCTCCTAGGAACGACTCCACCTGAGGTAGCTGAATCCCTAGCTCCCCCCAAATAGCCGGAATGAGAGGCCCTAACTCATCCCTGTGAAACAGGCAGACCACCTTCGGATCATCACCGTCCGTCCCATGAACCCCTTGGAGCCCGCCCTGCTGCCTCTCGTCCTCTCCCTCCAATCCCCGAGGAGGCTGAGAAGGTAACTCCCATTCGTCCGTGTCCTCTGATTCCTCTGAATCCGAGGAAGACTCAGGGTCAGACAGCGGGGTCCTTAGGGGCTTTGGTCCCTGGTCAGCCGAGGCCCATGCATCAGGAGGGCCCCGAGGTCGCTTCGTAGGAAGGGGCTTGGATTCCATGGAAGGATATTTTCTTTTATGTGCCCTCCGGGCCTTAAAGGCCTTATGCATCAGAAGGACGAAATCCGAAGAAAAGGAGGCCTCGGAAGACGTATCATCCATGTCCTGTGCCGCTGGAGCATTCACAGCTACTCTGACACTAGGCGCAGGTCTGTCCCCCTTGGGGACCCTGCGCTGAGGAGACAGACTTGGGGGAAGGTTCTCCTCCCCTGGAAATGCCTGCGCTGCAGCTTCCCCTATCCCCGAAGGCGACAAAATGGCGGCCACCATCGGGATCGCCGACCCCGAGGGACCCAAAATGGCGCCCGTTCCCGCGCTCCCCGGGAACGGGCCAGGGATCGCAGCAGGCATCTCCCCATAGGCACCCATCAGCGTCTGGACCTGTAGGATCACCCTTTTCGGCGGCGCGGAGACACCCTCACTCCCGGATGCACAGGTAGCACAAAGACCCTCGCGCTGCTCCGCAAGCCCGACATGCGGTTGGACGCGGCATGGTCGGGCAGGCAAACAAAAACAACACCAACCCCCCACCCCGAAAACGCGGCGAAACGGCACCTAACTATCCCCCCCCCCCCGAACGGAGGGGCAACGGGGGACGAAACGCCGAAAATAAGAAAAACTTTTTTTTTTTTTAAACGGTACCTGTCCAGCCGCCTGGGTCCTGAATCCACTGGGGGGAGTGAGCCGGGCTCCCCAGTATCACCCCCAGTGGTGGGATGCGTTGGTAAACACAGGTTCTCAACCCCCAAAACGCAGCCTCTGTAACCAGGGAGGATGGTCCCTTCAGGACCTCACAACCCCCCGGGAAGCAAAAGACCTGAACCTGCAGGAACACACTGCAGTCGGTCTCCAACTAACTTGTTTCTAAAACTTCTTTAATTTTTTTTTTTTTTATTTGGTTAAAGTTTGTATAAATGGTTGCCTAACTCTAACAAAAAACGTAGGCTAGGCTCCACCAGACTGTAGGTTTGGCACGTCTTCCACCTGCTGGAGACAGAATACTGCCAGACTGTAGGCGGTACCAGCCTATATGAGACGGAGTTTGTTTGGTAAACTTCTGTCTCCATCTGCTAGCGGGGGGGCCAAACCCAGGAGTCTGTACTGATCCGAGTACGTACAGGGAACCTTCATTTCTTTTTTTTCAACAAAAACTTTAGACAGGACACAAAGAAAGTATAGCACAAGAGTTAAATCACTTCCCTGTGGATGGCTTGAGGCTCCACTAGTCCCTCAGGGCGAGTGACATGGATTCCTCGGGTGCGAACCCTGTCCGGCCAGAAGGATAAGCGAGCTAGAGAAGGGTCCCTGACCTCCTGCTCATCTGCCATGCAAACTGGAGAGGATGGTCCCACCAGGACCTAACGACCCTCCAGGAGGCAAGCTGCTAAGGATTCTATTCTTCCATCGCTGTAAATATATATATATTTTTTATATAAGAACATAAGAAATTGCCATGCTGGGTCAGACCAAGGGTCCATCAAGCCCAGCATCCTGTTTCCAACAGAGACCAAACCAGGCCACAAGAACCTGGCAATTACCCAAACACTAAGAAGATCCCATGCTACTGATGCAATTAAAGCAGTGGCTATTCCCTAAGTAAACTTGATTAATAGCCGTTAATGGACTTCTCCTCCAAGAACTTATCCAAACCTTTTTTGAACCCAGCTGCACTAATTGCACTAACCACATCCTCTAGCAACAAATTCCAGAGTTTTATTGTGCATTAAATGAAAAAGAATTTTCTCCGATTAGTCTTAAATGTGCTACTTGCTAACTTCATGGAATGCCCCCTAGTCCTTCTATTATTCGAAAGTGTAAATAACCGAGTCACATCTATTCGTTCAAAATCTCTCATGATCTTAAAGACCTCTATCATATCCCCCCTCAGCCGTCTCTTCTCCAAGCTGAACAGCCCTAACCTCTTCAGCCTTTCCTCATAAGGGAGCTGTTCCATCCCTTTATCATTTTGGTGCCCTTCTCTGTACCTTCTCCATCGCAACTATATCTTTTTTGAGATGCGGCGACCAGAATTGTACACAGTATTCAAGGTGCGGTCTCACCATGGAGCGATATAGAGGCATTATGACATTTTCTGTTTTATTAACCATTCCCTTCCTAATAATTCCTAACATTCTGTTTGCTTTTTTGACTGCTGCAGCACACTGAGCCGACGATTTTAAAGTATTATCCACTATGATGCCTAGATCTTTTTCCTGGGTGGTAGCTCCTAATATGGAACCTAACATCATGTAACTACAGCAAGGGTTATTTTTCCCTATATCCAACACCTTGCACTTGTCCACATTAAATTTCATCTGCCATTTGGATGCCCAATCTTCCAGTCTTGCAAGGTCCCCCTGTAATGTATCACAGTCCTCTTGTGATTTAACTACGCTGAATAATTTTGTATCATCCGCAAATTTGATAACTTCACTCATTGTATTCCTTTCCAGATCATTTATATATATATTGAAAAGCACCGGTCCAAGTACAGATCCCTGAGGCACTCCACTGTTTACCCTTTTCCCACTGAGAAAATTGACCATTTAATCCTACTCTCTGTTTCCTGTCTTTTAACCAATTTGTAATCCACAAAAGGACATCGCCTCCTATCCCATGACTTTTTAGTTTTCGTAGAAGCCTCTCATGAGGGACTTTGTCAAATGCCTTCTGAAAATCCAAATACACTACATCTACTGGGTCACCTTTATCCACATGCTTATTAACCACTTCAAAAAAATGAAGCAGATTTGTTAGGCAAGACTTCCCTTGGGTAAATCCATGTTGACTGTGTTCCATTAAATCATGTCTTTCTATATGCTCTACGATTTTGATCTTGAGAATAGTTTCCACTATTTTTCCCGGAACTAAAGTCAGGCTCATTGGTCTTTGCACCTCCACCATCTGCTGGAGACAAGAGAAATACTGAGGTACTGCAGGTGGCACCTCGGCTTATGTGGCAGTGTCAGTAAGACTTTCTCTGTCTCCATCTGCTGGAGGGAAGGCAAAACCCAGGAGTCTGGACGGATCTGGGTACATAAGGGGAACAAGAAGCACTTTAGAAATGTTAAACTAATAGTAATAGTAAGTAAACAAAGCTGAACGAAGAGCAGCATAGGATACAACACAAACAGCTCACTTTGTTTTACAAGCCCTATAACTAGTGTAAATCCACTTACAAAAGTTATCTTTTTCTTTCAGATATCTTGAAGGATGTGAATCCAGCATTTCATCAGTGCATTTACAGGAATTATGAACAAAATGTTCAGTGATAACTATTGTTATTTTAACCTGTATTTTGTAACCCTTCTTTTGCCTGCCCTACTGCCAAACACATCGAGGTCTTACCTATACCTTGGTCAGACCATTTTCTTATTCAGTTTGAGTTAAAAGTTCAAACTCTTATTCCTAGAGCAAATAATCCCTCTTCAATCTAGAAGAGGAAATATATTTCCCCAGAATCATTCATTGAAGCTTTATCTTCTAGATTACCTTTGCAGATTGCTTCTACCTGTACAGATACTATTAATACTTGGAATCATACGATTTTAACTATGTTAGATTCTTTAGCTCTGTTGAAAAAAAACCCTCCAAAAAAAGAAAAAATTAACGCTCCTTGGTATTCCCAAACTTTACACACTCTTAAATCTCTTATCAGATTAAAGGAACGTAAATGGAGACACAACAAATCTGTTCAAACTAAAAATGATTATTATTATACATTAAGAGGCTACAATAAAGAAATTAATAAAGCCAAAAAAACTTTCTTTTCTAAAAAGATTTCTGATGCCCATGGGAATCCTAATATTCTCTTTAAGATTGTAAAATCCTTAACTACAATCAACAACTCAAATGGTCCGTGTTATAGTTTTACTGATTGTAATAAAATAGCTGTCCACTTTAAAAATAAAATAGAAACAATTTCTAAGGAATGTCAACATTTACCCTACCCCACTTTCAAAGATCCATCTGATCAATTGTCATGATCTGAATTTGAACCTATTTCTGATACTACAATTCTGAAAATAATTCAAAAACAAAAAACAACTAATTCACCTTTTAACCCTTGCTCAGGATCATTATTCAAAGCCATTGCTCCTTCTACTTGCAATTTTCTAGGTGACTTGGTTAATCAGTCTCTATCTTCAGGTACTTTTCCTGATAATTTGAAAAACACTGCTATTCTCCCTATCAAAAAAAACAAATGTAAAGATCCCTCAGATTTTAACAATCTGAGGCCTATAGCATTGATCCCTTCTTTAGCCAAATTCATTGAATCAGTGGTTTTAAACCAACTTTCTGACTTTTATCCGACAATGATCTTTTGCATTCAGGCCAACATGGCTTCAGGAAGGGCCATTCCACAGAGACTTTACTTCTCTCTTGTTTTGACACAGTTTTTCGTGGTTTCGACGCATATACTGATTACATCCTTATTTCTTTGGATATTTCGGCAGCTTTCGATACATTGGATCATCACGTACGGTACTTTTATCTGGTTTAAAATCTCTAGGTATTCAATCTACCGTCCTCTCCTGGTTTCAATCATTTCTTACCAATCGTCATTTACAAATACATACCAATAACCACTGCTCGGATTCTTATCTATCATCTTCTGGTGTACCACAAGGCTCATCTTTGTCTCCCATACTTTTTAATATATATTTACTCCCTCTTTGTCAGATTCTTACAGCATTAGATTTATTTAAATTTATTTATTTAAAATTTTTGTATACCGACGTTCGTTTAGCAAACATCACATCGGTTTCCATGTAACATAAAACTGGCCAACAGGGCTTTACAATGAAACTGATAAGAGAACTGGGGGTTGGTAAGGGGGGGAAACGTGATGGGAATAACTGTACAAGGGAAATATAAGCGAGGTAACATGATTATAAGCATGGGAACATGATTATATATAGGCAATAGAATTATATACAAATATTATCTACAAGTAGGTTGTTTACTTTCGCATTTATGCAGATGACATTCAGCTGCTTGTCCCTTATAAAACTTCTTGTTCCGATACTCTTTCATTAATCTCACTGTATCTCTCCACAATAAATTCCTGGTTAGATCACAATCGTTTAAAACTGAACCCATCCAAGACCACACTTACACATCTTTCATCTATCAGTAACTCTTCCATAGGGCCCCCCACACATCTAATTTTCAAAGGAATTTCCATTCCAATTAATACTTTTAATAAAAGTTTAGGTATCATAATTAATACAGATCTTTCAATGGCTAATCATATCTCCAATACCACAAAAAAATCTTTCTTCAAATTACATTTATTGAAAAGAATCAGACCATTCCTTTTTTTGCAAGACTTTCGCACAGTCTTGCAATCTTTGATTTTCTCCGGTTTGGATTATTGTAACTCATTATTTTTAGGTTTACTAGATTCCGCCCTTTATCCATTACAATTAATACAAAATGCTTCCGCTCGGATACTCTCAGGTACGTCTCGCAGAAATCATATCACTCCAGATTTATTTTCACTTCATTGGTTACCGATTACCGTAAATACAGAGTCCATTATAAGGTATTGACTATCATCCATTCTCTTATTTATAATACATCTTCCACATGGCTTTGTTCCAACCTTCGAATTTACAAACCAGCTAGACAACTTAGTTCACTTTCAAAAAATTTCTTAGATGTGCCAACAATCAAAAAAGCAAAATTTGAAATAACTAGAAAAAGGGCATTCTCTGTAGCTGGCCCTATACTATGGAGTTCACTTCCAGATTCTTTGTGTCTTATTTCTTCTACACAACAATTCAAAAAAACTTTAAAAACATATCTATTTCAAAAAGCATACAGCTCATTTATTAACCCTCATAATTAGAATTTTCATCCAAATTAACATTTATTTATTTATTTAT
This sequence comes from Rhinatrema bivittatum, assembly GCF_901001135.1. Lineage (NCBI taxonomy): Eukaryota > Metazoa > Chordata > Amphibia > Gymnophiona > Rhinatrematidae > Rhinatrema > Rhinatrema bivittatum. The sequence continues at coordinate 165,222,935 of NC_042622.1, read as the reverse complement.
TTGGTTTTTTTATACCGGTGTTCCTGTATGAAATACAGATCACATCGGTTTACATTGAAATGCATTATCTTCACTTATCATGCCAATACACCTTCATACCTCAAAACAACTTATAGTTCTATTTTATTATAAGGTTAGGTTAACAATTTTTTAGTTTGTATTTTTATTTTTGTTGGATGCTCTGTTTTATTTTATTATTGTGTATGTTAGCTGTGAACCGTTTTGATTAATTCTTTGAATTGTAAAGGCGGTATACAAACATTTTTAAATAAATAAATTATGTTTTTCAATGCTATATCACATCTCTGACTGAGGACCCTATGGTGTATGTATAAAGTCCGAGTGCTGCAATGCTGTAAAAGCCTACAAGCGACAAGTGGATCCTGGAGTCCCACCTGGAGCATACTCCATGACAATCATGAGCGCCTTGTCTTCCAAGAAGTTCTCATAATACTCGATGATGTTAGGATGGTTCAGCAGCTTCAGCACCTGACACTCATTCTGTGCTGCCAATCTTTCATCTTTACTCATCTGCTCCACAGGGATCTGTTTAATTATCACCAGCTTCTGGTCAGCTTTACGCAAGCACAGATGCACAATTCTACAATGCAACAAAATGTTATGGTTGACAAAAAAAAGACTCAAAGACCTAGGTTTCTTTTCAAATTATGGGCAATTAAATTATATTGCCTGTCATCTTCTGGTCAACAATCGGAAACCCCCCCCCCCTCCCCTATCATTGGAATCCCTTTTATGATTCACATATTTCTTGATAATATTTTCTTTCGCTCATTCTAGTCTGACTTGAGGAAGGGAGCATTAGCTCTTGAAATCTGGTCAAGAAATGTATTAACTTAGTCCAGTAAAATGGTATCACCTTATAAATGTTTTGCATTTTATTTAACCTTATTTTTGTGCTATGGTACTGACAGTCCAGAGTAGGCTACAATACTGGTGGTGGCTTGGGTGTTATTAAGAAGTGGGGCAGGACAGAGAGATAGGAATAAGGAAAGGAACAAACAGGCTACTACAGATCACCAACAGGAGATTATAAAAGCCTTGACAGTGTCAGGAAATTTTCTCTGCCCCAGGATAACTCTGAACCGTGCTCCAACTAACTTTGTATCCTCCACCCTCAGTCCCCTGAACACTGTACCCCCACATAAAACCCCCTCTCTCCCAACACTGCACTCCCACCCAGACCTATTTAACACCCAACACCACACACCAACCCAAAGACCCCCCTTCACCTCCCAACACTGCACCTTCACCAAAAGACCCCTCTCTCCCGACACTGCACCCCACCCAAAAAACCCTCACCTCCCATCATTGCACCCCACCCAAAATCCCCTTTGACTCCAACAATGCATCCCCACAAAAAGACCCCTCTTCCTGCCCCAATACTCCACCCCCAACAAAAGACCCCTCTTCCCTCCCCACCCCTGCACCCCACCAAAAAGACCCCTCTTCCTGCCCCAACACTGCACCCCCACCAAAAGATCCCAACACTGCATAAGATCATAAGACTTGCCATACTGGGTCAGACCAAAGGTCCATCAAGCCCAGTATCCTGTTTCCAACAGTGGCTAATCCAGGTCACAAGTACCTAGCAGGATCCTAGATTCTATGCTGCTTATCCCAAAAATAAGCACTGGATTTTTGCAACTCTACCTTAATACTGGTTTATGGACTTTTCCTTCAGGAACGTGTCCGAACCTTTTTTTAAACGCAACTATGCTAATAGCTTTCACCACATCCTCTGGCAACGAATTCCAGAGCTTAATTATGGTTGAGTAAAAAAGATTTTCTCCTATTTGTCTTAACAACTTCATTGTGTGTCCCCTAGTCTTTGTACTTTTGGAGTAAACAACTGATCTCGTTTACTCGTTCCATACCACTCATTATTTTATAGAGATATCTGGACAATGCTCCCACCCAACAATGCACCTCCACCAAAAAAAAAAACCTTGCTTCTCCTTAAAATAGTATCTCCCACCCAAAGACCCCTTCAACCTCCTCCCAGACCCAACATTACATCTCCATTAAAACCATGCCCCCCGACCCTTCATCACATCCGCTAACTCTCTCCCCGATATCACACCCTCACCCAAAAGCCCCTCTGCCCACCACACGCAACCGCTCGTATTTCTCCATCTTCCCCTAGGGCCAGAAACTTCCCGCCGTCTCCATGGCGACACTTTCGTGTTCGCCGGGTCAGGAAAGCGCAAGACCCATGCGCAAAGCTTCTAGCGCCCAGAGCGCAGGCGTATTACTGCAGCCAGTAGGCGGCTGTTACAGAGCGCATGCGTAGAACGATAATCTTGGGAGCAGAGAGCTGTTCTACGTGGACAAGCGAAACTAAACAGCTACGCGTCTGGGTGACGTCATCCGGTGACGCTGAGCCAGACTGCTTGCTGAAGCTCAGAAAATAGTAGAATGTACCACTGAATATACGTGTCAACTTTCCCGCGTCCAACTCCTTAGTCGATTTTCATTTGCTCTGCGGAGGGGTTGAATTTTGCCTCGCTCTCGCTACATAAGGAAGCCTTCTTAGACTCATTTTGCCATTTTGTACTTCTCTTGACGTAAAAAACAAAAGGACTTTCAATTTAGACTTAATTTTTTTCAGATATGGATCCCAAGAAGAAAGATGGATAAGCTTTGTATCCAATGCAGCCACAAGGTCGCCATCAAAGAGGACCATGGCTCCACCCCCTGCAAACTCTATAGTAAGATGCCTCCTACAGTGAACTGAGATTCATTCATCAGATGCTTCAACTTGAAGCCAAACACACTTTGGGCCTTCCTGCCCACAACCTGACCCACAAACAGCAGGTCTCTTTCAAGCCACAGGTCATTTGAAGCCTTGCAGTGTTCATTGTGGCACTAACAATTTGCCGCTGACTGGCTACAGTGCCAAAGATCGCTTTCTATCAGAGAGGGGCACTAACAACTCCGTGGCGCAGAGGTACCCATCCTTAGCATAAAGACATTCAGATTTGATGTGGAAGACAAGTCATCATCCTGTGCTGAGACTTTCTCCTTCAGCACAGAGTGATACGGTATGCAATTGGCACAAGGTCTTTTTTTTTCTCGGTGCAGAAACACCAGTCATGCTAATCTTCCATATGGCTCCTCTTTCACAGGAAAGTGCTGCTTGAAGCATAAACACGCTCTAAGTAGTACCTCATTTGTCTCATCTGATTACTATCAAGTTACCAAGCAAAGTAAACATAATCGAGCCAACCCACCAACAACTTTGAAACCTCAAATGATCCCTGGGGTTATGACACGATCTTCACCTCTGCAATTTACCAGTCCCTATTCTCAAGTGCAAAAGATGAGGACTGACTTTATGGCTACTTATTTAAAAAATATATCACTTCCTAAGAAGCCAGTACATGCTTCATACCTTCCTCCTGCTTCATCTTCATATGAACCTTCATTTTGGCCTTCTCGCATTCAGGTCATGCCCTCTCTTCCATCTCAGTCTTTCTGACAATATATGGATAAGTCTTTCCATTCAGATTCTGCCACTGATTTTTCAGATAAACTCTTGTCACCGGACATCCCTTCTGCTCCCTTTCTGGTCCTCACTGGGTGAGCTTCTCCACCTGACAACACTTCTTATCCCAGCCTTCCTACTTAAAATGTCAAAGATCAATGGCTTCAAGTGGGACAAGGAAGATTTGCAGATGCAAAATGTCTGGCCTCCTAGAAGAACATTCTTTTTCACTGAACATACAATTAAGCTCTGGAATTTTATTGCCAGAAGATGTGGTTACGGCTGTTAATATAGCTGGGTTTAAAAAAGGTTTGGATAAGCTGCTATTAACCAAGTTAACTTAGGGAATAGCCGCTGCTTGTTCCTGGCATTAGTAGCATGGAATCTATTTAACGTTTGGGTACTTGCCAGGTACTATAACTTGGTTTCCCTGTATGTACCAGGATCAATCCAGACCACTGGGTTATGTCTCCCAGCAGATGGAGTCAGAGAAAAAACTGAAAGGCACCCCCTCTTACACTGGTGTGCCACCTGCGATCCTTCAGTATTTTCTCTGTTCCCTGTACGTACCAGGATCAGTCCAGACGGTGGGTTATTCCCCCATCCAGCAGATGGAGTCAGACAGGGCTTCGAAGGGTGCTGTCATAAGTACCTGTGCACCCTCTGCAAGAGCTCAGTATATCTCTGACTCCAGCAGATAGGAATAGGGGAACCTGGTGCTTCCCCTCCATGAAGGATTTTTCTTTCAGTGGTTTCTTTCTTTAGTTGTTTTCTCAGGTTGGATCAAGTTAATTAAAAAAAAAAAAAAAGGGAGGCGCGAGGAAAGTGTTCCTTCTCCGGGGCTTGCAGGCAGGGCTGTTTCAGTCTCTCTCCCCTTCTCCTCTCTTCCCTTCTCCTCTGCCTCCAGGTAAGTGGTTATTTGTGATTTTCTTCTTTTCAGCTTGGGAGCTGCTGTTGGTTGGGAAAGCTGGTGGTGCCAGCCTCTTCCCCCTCGTTGCTGCAAATTGCCCTGCGGCCCCGAGACGTTCATTCCTCGAGGCCGCCGCAGCAGAGAGGGGACATTCCTCTGCTGCTGATCCGAGGGCACTCGGGGGAGCGCAGGGCTTCTTTCCCGCTTCCCGCGTCGATTCTTTCTCCTCCGTCGGCCCCCCCGCGCGGCTCGCCCCTCCCCCGGCTGCCTGTCAGCATGCCCCGGCCGTCCCGCTGCTCAGCCTGTGGCGAGCTGGGGTCGAGGATTTCTAGAGAGGGAGTCTGTTCCAGGTGCCTCCCTGGTGGGGAGGGCACCTCCGGGCCGCTGGACGTCCTTTCTCTGCCATCTGTAGCTCCCTGGCGCAGAGGGCAAGCCTCCGCTGGGTCCAACAGCTACTCATCTAGTAAGCCTTACTACCCGAGGAAGCGTGACAGGCGGACAGCCTAGAGTCCACCATAGCTTATGGGGTGGACACTTTGTATGATTTGTTCCGCGTCCTGGCAAGATCCATGGTCTCGGTGGTGTCTGCACGGCGCCTCCTATGGCTTCGCAACTGGTCGGCGGATACCTCCTCCAAGTCCAGCCTAGGGTCTCTTCCTTTCAAGGGCAAGTTCCTCTTCGGTGAAGATCTCGACCAGATCATCAAGTCCCTGGGGGAGAATTTGGTCCACCGGCTGTCAGAGGACCGCCAGCGAAACTTCAGGTCCTTTACTCCCTCCAGAACTCGGTCCCAGGCGCAGCGTCGCTACCTCGGCTACAAACAGCAGGGGCCCCGGACACCGTCTTCCAGATCCCAGTCCTGGCCCCGTTCCTTTCGCGGTCACAGGCCCGCTCGGGAGGGGACGAGTCAGGGGGCCTCGTCCAAGCCCGCTCAATGATGCCGAGCCCAACCACGCCTCAACTCCGCGGATCGGAGGACGGATCTCTCGCTTTTACGAGGAGTGGGTCCGCATCACCTCGGACCAGTGGGTCCTAGACATCTTAAAGAACGGCTACGCATTGGAGTTTGCCCACCGCCCAAGGGACAGGTTTCTCTTTTCGCCTTGCGGATCGAGCCTCAAGAGACTGGCGGTACAACAGACCTTGGACAGACTTCTGAGCCTTGGGGCCATCGCTCCCGTCCCCTTCGGAGAGGTGGGCTCGAGCCATTATTCAATTTACTTCGTCGTGCCCAAAAAGGACGGGTCCTTTCGCCCAATCCTGGATCTCAAGGAGGTCAACAAGTCCTTAAGGGTCCTCCGTTTCAGCATGGAGACCCTGCGCTCCGTGATTGCGGCAGTACATCAAGGGGAATTCCTTGCCTCTCTCGATCTGACAGAGGCCTATCCCCACATCCCCATTTTCAAGGCCCATCAGAGGTTTCTTCACTTCAAGATTCTGAATCAGCACTTTCAGTTCCAGGCCCTCCCTTTCGCGCTGGCGACCGCCCCATGGACGTTCACAAAGATCATGGTGGTAGTGGCGGCTGCTCTGAGACGGGAGGGAATCTTAGTCCACTCCTACCTGGACGACTGGCTCATTCGAGCGAAGTCTTTTTCCCAGGGACAGTCGGCGGTCTCCAGGGTCATCCATCTCCTCCAGTACCTTGGCTGGGTGGTGAACTTCGCCAAGAGCTCCCTCGCCTCCTCGCAGCACTTGGATTTCTTGGGAGCGCACTTCGACATGCATCAAGGCAAGGTCTTCCTACACCCAGACAAGGCCCAAACCCTCCGAGAGCAGATACAGCGCTTTACTGTGTTACCAGCTCCCACGTCCTGGGACTATCTGCAGCTCTTGGGTTCCATGGCCTCCACGATCGATCGGCCCTGCTTTCTCGCTGGAAACCAGTCTCGCAGGTTTACCAGCTGGTGCTCCCTCTCCCCCTGTTTGCCAAGCACAGCCTGGGCTGGTGGCTGGACCCGCGGCATCTGGCCCAAGGCATTTCTCTCGAGATACCGGATTGGGTGGTGGTCACCACCGATGCCAGTCTATCCGGCTGGGGGAAGTATGCCACCGGAGCTCAGCGCAGGGGCAGTGGACGAAGGCGCAAGCAACCTGGTCGATCAATCGGCTGGAAACAAGGGCGGTGCGCCTGGCTCTCATGCATTTCTTACCCTTGGTGCAGAGTCGAGCGGTGAGGATCCTATCAGACAACACAACCACCGTAGTGTATATCAACCGCCAGGGAGGCACGAAGAGCCGGCACATGTCACTCGAAACGGCCCGCCTGATGTCGTGGGTGGAGAAGCACGTAGTGCGCCTGGCATCGTCGCACATTGCGGGCGTAGACAACATTCTGGCCGACTACCTGAGTCGTCAGCAACTGGACCCCAGAGAGTGGTCTCTCTCCGACGAAGCCATGCATCATCTTCTGCATCGCTGGGGGGGCGCCCCACCTGGACCTCATGGCGACGTCTCTCAACACCAAAGCAGCTCGGTTCTTCAGCCACCGGCGAGAGCGCGGGGCAGAAGGAGTAGACGCTCTGGTGCTTCCCTGGCCGGACCACGTTCTACTCTATGTCTTTCCCCCCTGGCCTCTCGTGGGCAAGGTCATTCGGAGAATAGAGCTTCATCGAGGTCCCGTCATTCTGGTGGCTCCCGAGTGGCCTTGGCGCCCTTGGTTTGCAGATCTGCTCCATCTGGCAGCGGACTGCCCGATCTGGTTGGGCCATCTTCCACGATTGCTCCATCAGGGGCCAGTATTTTTCGATCAGGCAGAACGCTTGCATATGATTGAGAGTCACTTTGGACTCTGCTCAGATTTTTCTTTTTTTCACAGAGCTGTCTTGCTGGGTGTGTTGGCTCAGACCCTGAACACGCTTAGTATGGCCGGAGGTAAATTTTAAGTTAAGCATTCTGTTTCTCTACACCCCCCCCCCCCCCAACACCCCCGTATCCAATTCAAGAGATACTGGATTTAAAGAAGGTAAATGCAGCTCTCAAGGTTCCCCATTTTCCACATGGAAACTGAGGTCCAACTCTAAGGTCCGTCATAACAGCGGTACACAAGTCAGAGTTCTTGGCATCTCTTGCCTTGACAGAGACTTATCTGTACATAGGCATCAGGCCGGAGCACCAGAGATTCCTGAGGTTCATAGTCCTAAGGGACTGACAGCTACGTCCTCACGAGTGGTCCCTGCACCGCAGTATAATACTCAGTTCCCTGTACGTACCCGGATCAGTCCAGACTCCTGGGTTCTGCCTCCCCTCCAGCAGATGGAGACAGAGAAGCTTTTGACTGACACTGCCCTATACCTCGAGGTGCCACCTACAGTCCATCAGTATTTCTCTTTCTCCAGCAGATGATGGAGCTGCAAAATCCTACAGCTGGCGACGGCTCTATGTATCTTCACCAAGGTGAGGGTAATGGGGGCAGCTGCATTGCAAAAAGAGGATGTGTTGGTGTATCCGTATCTGGATGACTGGCTTATTCATGTGAAATCAAATGACCTCTGTCAACAATCAGTACAAAAGGTACCGATGCGCTTGAAGTCTCTAGGATAAGTGGTGAACCTAGCCACGAGCCATTTAGTCCTCTTACAAACTTGGAGTATCTGGGAGCTCATTTCAACACACTGTCAGAGAGAGCGTTTCTCACGGAGAGAGACTGCTGAAATTGCAGAGTCAGATTAGGCTTCTGCTAGAGCTTTCGGTGCCCGGGGTCTGGAACTATTTACGGGTCTAGGTTCTATGGCACTGACACTGGAATTAATGCATTGGGCGTTCGCATCTGCAGGGGGCTCTTCTCCCACTGGAGTCCGTTAATGGAAGAGTTTCATCTTCCTCATCCATTAGAGGGGGAAGCCAGGGATAGTCTTTTGTGGTGCTTGCACCAATCTCGAGCATGGTGCAGAATTGGAGATTCTGAATTTGATAATAGTCACCACCAATGCAAGATCAGTTTGCGCAGGGCAGTGGTTGAAACAGGAGACCTCATGGCCTATCAATCAGTTAGCGACAAGAGCGGTGCATTTCGCATTGCTTGCCTGTTCGCCAAGGTTACGCGGCCTTCCAGTATGGATCCTATCAGATAATGCAATGACAGTGGACTTCATCAACCGTCAAGGCGGATCCAAAAATCAGGCAGCAGCTTGAGAGGCCCGGGATTTGATGCTTTAGGCAGAACAGCACTTGGAGGAGGTGAGCAAGTTTGCTTAGAAGCTTGCTTAGAAATTTATGAGTGTTGCTGTCCTCTTGGCTTAGGTCAGGACTGCAGGTAGCACACTGGGTTATGTACAGTGTCAATGAAACTTTCTCTGTCTCCATCTGCTGGCAGGGAGGCAAAACCCAGGAGTCTCAGCTTGGGCAGCTGAGAGGTGTGTCTTCATCATAGTGGTTTATCTTCCAGGAAAGATCAACACTATGGTGGATGCATTGAGCTGGCAGCTACGTCCTCATGAGTGGTCCCTGCACGGCAGTATAATACTCAGTTCCCTGTACATACCCGGATCAGTCCAGACTCCTGGGCTCTGCCTCCCCTCCAGCAGATGGAGACAGAGAAGCTTTTGACTGACACTGCCCTGTACCTTGAGGTGCCACCTACAGTCTGTCAGTATTTCTCTGTCTCCAGCAGATGGTGGAGGTGAAAACTCCTACAGTCTATGACAGATAGTAGATTTAAAAAAAAAATAAATAAATAAGAGAAATAGAACAAATAAAGAAGAAGGAAAAGATTTCTGAGCCTCCCAGGAGGGTTGGCAGGTCCTGGTGGGACCATCCCCCCTGGTAGTTGAGGCAGTAGAGCAGAGGGTCAAGGACCCTGCACCCTTGCACTGTAGGCAGTGACCAGGGTGATACTGGGGAGCCCAGCTCGCTCACCCTGCAGGGGACAGAACCAGGGTTCGCATTTTGGAGCCTTAAAGTTTATTTTTGAAAAAGATCTTCTGCCTACCAGGAATTCTTCATTCCCCCAACACTTCTGCCGCGGCATCTCTGTTCCCCCAGCGCTGTCTACTGCTGCTGCCCTTCTGCCTCCGTTCCTTTTATTTTCTTAGTGGGACTCCGTGGTGCGGCCTGCCATGCGTGTGGAAGCTTTTGCTCGACTTTCACATGATGGCATTTGCTCTGGGTGCCTCCCCAGGGGGGAGGGCACCTCGGGGGCTTCCATGGGTGGCACTTTGATTGCACGCCGGGAGCCTGGGAGGCTCATTCGAGCGTGGCATCCCTCACCAGATCCATTCCCGCTGAGCGCGGGAACGGAGGCCATTTTGTCAGCCTTTTGGGCGCCTGCACGGACTGCGGAGGGGGAGGGGAATTCTCAGCAGCCAGGCGCCTCCGGGGAGGAGGGGCGAATTTCCTGCAGATTCAGAGATTTCTTCGGAGGAAGGCCCCAAGGGGGCTTCGGATTCTTCTTCGTTCTCTGAATTTGTCTTGCTGCTTCATAAGGCTTTTAAAGCCAGGAAGGCAGCTAGAAGACATTCTGTTCGGAGTGCTCGTTTCAAGCCTGCCAAGGTGCCCATAGCCCCTGGCAAGGAGGGGGTCTCGCCCGCATCTCCTGGCAAGGAGGAGGTCTCAGCCCCTAAGAGCCTAGGCTCTCGCAGGGAGAGGGGTTCGCGAAATCCAGGTTTCCCCTAAGGACTGCGCCTTCTCAGCCTGCAGGGGACTCGTCGTCAGAGGCTTTGGCGATGGAAGACCAGCAGGCATAGGAACCTCAGGGGGCAGATCTGGATCTGGGTGACCAGAATCAAAATCAGCAGTTGGAGGGCACTCCGATGGTTGAGGGGGATGACCCTAAGGTGGTGTGTTTGTTCTGCAAGGATGAGCTGGGTCCGCTTATTCCCACAGTTCTGGAAGAATTGGGTATTGAGGCCCCTTAGGAGGCCACATATCTCTGCCGGGGCCGGCAGGTTCCGGGGGTCTAAAGGCCCATTCGTTGCACTCGCAAGCTACTTCTTGGGCGGAGAGCCAGCTGGTTTCCCTGCAAGAAATTTGCAGAGTGGCCACTTGGAAATCCTTACACACGTTTGCTCGGCATTATCGTCTCGACGTTGAGGCACCTATTTTTGGGTTTTTTGGCAGACAGGTATTCTGAGCGGGATTGTCTCGGTCCCACCCTAACTAGGGAAGCTTTGGTACATCCCGCTGTCTGGACTGATCCGGGTAAGTACAGGGAAAGGAAAATTGGTTCTTACCTGCTAATTTTCGTTCCTGTATTACCATGGATCAGTCCATACTCCCTCCCAGTCTACTTTTTCAGTCCGTTCATAGACTTTTTCCTTTTACAGTGCTGGTAAATGCCTTTTTTTTATCCTACAGAAGTATAAAATAAAGGATTCATAAGGCACTGGATGTTACTTTCACAATTGTTAAGAGCTATGTATAACACTGTTCCAAATTGGCGTTATATTATTACTGTTGAATTGTTACTTACTTGACCTTATTCGATTTCTTTTTCTGCTTTGTTAATGTTTATACTGAGGAGCGCAGGGTGAGCTATGCCCATATATGGTATACCTTTCAGTTATTTTTTCTCTGGTTCCATCTGCTGGACAGGGGACACAACCCGCTGTCTGGACTGATCCGTGGTACTACAGGAACGAAAATTAGCAGGTAAGAACCAATTTTCCTAACTTTACGTGCGTGGCCGTTTTAAAATTCAGCTTTGTATGTTTTGATTCATATAGTATCTGCAGCCTGGCTAGGACACTCAGGCTAATAAAGTAGCCTCAAATATGGACCAGAGAGGCAGGTCATCACCAAATAAAGCAAAAACATCTGTTTGATCAAGGGGAAACAATAAAGTTTAGATTTAATCACCTAGACTTGCTTTGCAATATCTTTCGCCACACACACATTTCTGTAAAGTGAGAGGACACCGAGGTCTGATTTTTTTATTATTTTACTGTAGAGTTAGCAGGATAGGCCCTTTCTTCCCCAGGGAAGGAGGGAGGTGTTATTGTAGAATACTGTGATGTAGTGAGTGAACATGGCTACTGTACATCAGACTGAAGAATTCCTCCAGTACTTCCTTATAGAAGCTGGAGAGGTTGCTGAAAGTCATAGCTATGAAGGAAAGGGAGTTCACAGAGGCTTTGGGTGGCTTTAAACATCTATTACATCTCGATGCACATGTATATCTCTATTTTAATAAATTTAAAGCTCCTGATCCACTTACATTAGCAGGTCCAGCCAGATCTGACTCCAGCATTGACCCTAGAAGAGATTCCGGGCCATGACGTATGGACTATTAATGAATATTTGTAAACCTCTCCACACAATTCTGTATTCAGGGCAATTCTGCACTGACTTAAAGGGAGCACAGCTCTCCAAAACCAATCAACAATGTACTATGTTATTTATTTCTATGTATTTACAAAAAGAAAATCTTTAGGGACCTGTTTCTTTTTAAGAAAGAAAAAGCAAAGAGATGATATGCCCTCCAATGACTGTTCTTTTGCTTGGTTGCGTGATTAGATGAGGTGAAGTGGAGAGCCTGATAAGTTGAGGCATAGAGTTTCCAGCACAGGAGAGAGTAGCTAGGAGGGGTGAGACCCTCCATCATGAGCACAGTATCAAGGCAAGAGCTAGGGGGTACTTTTATCTGCAAAGTTAGCAATCTAGCTTCAAAGGTTGGCATCGTGGGTAATTTAAACCTATTGGGAGGATCAGCATTAAAGAGACAGAAAGCTGTGATTAGAAGTTTCCACAGCAACCAATACTGGGATTTGGGGAAGAAGCCTCCAGCAACTTGTCTGGGCTGCAAGAACAAAGTACAATGCCAAGACAGGACTGAATCATGGCAGGAGAGAGAGGTGGAGGCCGCCTGTGGGTTCCCTAACTAGAGCCCAAAGGCAGCTGAAGGTTTGAATGGCTTATTTTCGGAGGCTATTTGGGGGAACATTATGGCTTGACAATTTTGTATCACATACATTGTTTTGCAAGACAGAACAAAAAGTCTATTTTTAATGACGAAAAACTGTTCTGTATGCTGGAATGTTGTATGTGTATTTCAGGTTGAGTGGTGGATCACAAGAAAGCAATGAAGCTCCTCAGTGTTATTATTTGTAAGGGTTTTGGGTGGATCCCTGGACCTGTGGCAGATGACCACGCCCATGGGAGAAGTCCCGTGAGGGGCCACAGATCAGGCTCAGCGTAGGAGACACACACTCACTAGTTCTTTTATTATACAGGATTGGTGAACCACCAGAGGTGGCAGTAGTGAGCTGGAAGTAGCCCGGTTGGGCTTGTAGTCCCTCAGGCTCTGGAACAGCGATCCCACAATGGCTGTGCTGTAATAGAGAGAACTGAGATTGTGAGTAGTAGCAGGATATGCAGAGTTCAGGAATAGAGCCTCGTTGGTAATGTACTCACGCAGCGGTCTCTCAGCATAGAGCACAGGAGCTGGAGTAAAGGCAGGCCCTCGAGGAGCGAGTACCTGGTTCCAGGAATAGCTCTGAGAGACAGAGATGGTAACTCACAGATGTTGTAGGCAGCGGTGTCTTCCTGGCAGAAGTGGAGTCCAAGTAGCGAGTCCAGGAACATGGGCTCTCGAGGAGCAAGTTCCGGTTCCAGACTGCGACCTGAAAGATAAGAGAGAGAGGCCCTCGAGGAGCGGATACCCCAATAGAGTAGGTCCGAAGGAGGCAGAGTTGCAAGGTACGCAGAGTGAATCCCATCCGTCGGAAACCTGGATCGGTAACCTTTGCTAACTCGATTAGCTAGCAATCGCGTAGGCCTTTTATATCCTCAATGCATGATGTCATCACAGGGGGATGCCCCTGAGGTTCGCGCCACTGAAGGTACTTGAAGCAGGGCCGTGCGGCACGCGCGCCCTAAGGCAGCTGAACATGGTGGGAGGCAGCGCCCAAGCCGGTCCGGGGACACCGGAGAGGGCGGCAGGCAGATGCCGCGGCAGCCAAATGTCCGTCAACCACAGGAGGAGTCGCCAGAGAAGTAAGGAGGGTGGAGTGGAGACGGGCAGAGACAGTTGTAACAGTACCCCCCTTCAAAGGGCGGTCTCCTCTTCAGGTACCAATCTTCGGTTTAGAAGGATGCCCAAGGTGAAACTGACGGAGCATCTTTTTGTCAAGGATGTTGGCCTGAGCTCCCAAGAGTTTTCTTCGGGGCCGAAACCTTCCCATGATAGAAGGTATTCAAGTGTATTGCCTCGTCTTCGGACATCAAGTATCTCTTCAACCTTGTATTCTAGGTCGTCTTCTGCATTGATAACAGGTGGTACCTGAGTCTTGGAAGTAAATTCGCTGAGAATGAGCGGTTTTAAGAGTGAAAAGTGGAAAGTGTTATGGATGTTGAGTCCAGGTGGTAGCTTCAGACTATAGGTGATGTTGCCAAGACATCGGAGGATAGGAAATGGTCCAATGTAGCAAGGAGTGAACCGAGTGGAGGGAAGCTTCAGTCTGAGGTGTTTGGTAGATAACCAGACTTTATCTCCAGGTTTGAAGACTGGCGTTTGCGAATGGTGAACGTCATAGTACTTCTTAGCACGGTCACTCGCTTTATTCAGCATGTCCTTTGTCTGAACCCACAAGTTATGGATTTCATCAGCAGTAGCTTGAACTGCTGGGGACGTCACTGAGAGCTTCAGTGGAAGTGGCGGTGTTGGAGAACGTCCATATACCACTTCAAAAGGTGTTGATCCAGTTGATGTTGCTGGATGAGAGTTGATGGCGAATTCAGCCCATGGTAGCAGTTCGGCCCAGTTATTCTGATGGGAACTGAAGTAGGCACGAATGAACTGCTTCAAAGTTCTATTCATCCGTTCTGTTTGACCATTTGATTGCGGATGGTAGGCTGAAGTGTAATCTAGAGAGATGTCAAATAACTTGCACAAGGCCCTCCAGAATTGTGCCATGAATTGTGAACCACGGTCAGAGACAATGTGGCTAGGTAGGCCGTGAAGGCAAAATATGTGCGAAATGAAGAGCTTCGCAAGCTCCAAGGCTGAGGGTAAGCCAGGAAGCGCTATGAAGTGGGCCATCTTGCTGAAGCGATCAACTGTTACCCAGATGGTATTCATTCCTCCAGAAGGGGGTAAATCGACTACAAAATCAGTAGCGATGTGTGACCAGGGCTGTTCTGGAACTGGCAGAGGTTGCAGCAGATCCCACCGTTGACCAGAAGCGGGTTTGTTCTTGGCACAATTTGTACAGGATGCCACATAGGAATAGGTATCTTTCTTGATCGTAGGCCACCAATACAACTTCTGTATTTTGAGCAGGGTACGGCGTTGACCAGGATGGCCAGCCAGCTTGGAATCGTGCGCCCAAAAGAGCACCTTCTTCCTGAGGTGTTCTGGAATGATGGTCTTACCAGCGGGCACAGAATGTGTAGTCGCCAAGATGACTTTCTTCGGATCAATTATGTGCTGAGGTTCTTCGGGCACATCCTCCAAGAGAAAGGAGCGTGACAAGGCGTCTGCTCTGGTATTTCTGTCTCCGGGGAGATACTTAAGCACAAAGTCGAAACGATTAAAAAAATAAGGCCCATCTGGCTTGACTGTGGTTAAGACATTGTGCATGGCGGAGATACTCTAGATTTTTGTGGCCTGTGAATACGGTTGTTTGATGTTGAGTGCCTTCGAGCCAAAGCCGCCATTCTTCGAATGCAAGCTTTATTGCCAAGAGCTCTTTATCGCCGATCCCATAGTTCTTCTCGGCCAGGGAGAATCGTCGTGAGAAGAAGGAACAGGGACGTAAGGCTTTCGAGTCTCCTGTCTGGCTCAATACGGCCCCCACGTTGACATCTGAATTATCAACTTCAACGATAAAGGGCTTGTTGGGGTCAGGATGCCGTAAGCATGGTTCCGTTGAGAAGGCAGTCTTCAGATTCTCGGATGCGGAAATGGCCTCCGTAGACCATTTTGAAGCGTTGGCACCCTTGCGGGTCATAGCGGTCAAGGGTACTGTTAAAGAAGAGTAGTTCTTTATGAAGCTTCTATAATACTTGGTGAACCCCAGGAATCTTTTCAGGGCCTTCAAGCTAGTAGGTTGGGACCAATTTTTGATACTCTCAAGTTTGTGAGGATCCATCTGGAAGCCTTCTTTAGACACAATATAGCCGAGGAAAGGCACTGAGTCTTTGTGGAATTCGCACTTAGAAAGTTTGGCATAAAGCCAGTGTTCACGGAGTCGGCGGAGTACTTGTTTGACATCTTCAATGTGAGTGGGCAGGTCCTGGGAGAAGATTAGAATATCATCCAGGTAGACCACAACACTCTTGTATAGCAGATCCCGCAAGATGTCATTCATCATGTTCTGAAATATGGCGGGTGCGTTGCACAGGCCGAAGGGCATCACTAAGTACTCGAAGTGGCCGTCTTGAGTGTTGAAGGCTGTTTTCCATTCGTCGCCACTACGAATGCGAACTAAGTTGTAGGCTCCCTTCAGGTCGAGTTTTTAAAATATTTTGGCCCCTTGAAGCCTGTCAAACAGCTCCGAGATTAAAGGCAAGGGGTAACGGTCTTTAATCGTGATCTCGTTCAGACCTCGGTAATCGATACATGGACGTAGGGTACTGTCCTTCTTCCCCACAAAGAAAAAGCCTGCGCCGGCTGGAGACTTCGATGGTCTGATAAACCCCTTCTGAAGATTCTCTTCAATGTATTCGGACATTGCCTTTAGGAGGTTCAGTATTGGGTTTCAGTCTTATGGCACAGTCATAGGACCTATGCGGAGGAAGAATGTCAGCCGCTTCTTTGGAGAAAACATCCCCATAGGATGCGTATTGGGGCGGCAGTCCTGGCATCACCGGAGTCGTAGGCATGCAGATGACAGGAGCAATCTCCTTAAGGCACCTCCCATGACACTCTGGGCCCCAACGGGAGAGTTCCAAGGATGCCCAGTCAAATTGGGGTTAGTGTGCTTGCAACCAGGGTAACCCCAGGATGATAGAGTGCATGGCCTTTTCCAACACAAAGAAGGAAAGCGATTCCGTATGGAGAGCTCCGGTGCGGAGAGTCACTGGTACGGTTTGGCAAGTCACGTTGCCCGGTAAGGGCTCTCCATGGATGGAGGATAGGAGTAGCGGAACTTTCAAACTGACAAGGGGAATCCTCAGGTGTTCCACTAAACGTTGGAGAATAAAATTGCCTTCTGCCCCTGAATCCACCAGGGCAAGAGTTTGAACCGTGGACGGTCCACAGGTCAAGGAGACTGGGAGAGAGAGTGGAGGAGAGGGCGTAGTGAGGCCTAAGAACAGTCCTCCTGCAGGACTTAGGCCCATCCGTTTCCCAGATGAATAGGGCATGTAGGGATATCGTGGCCGGACTGACCACAGTACATGCAAAGACCGCGCCTCTTCCAAAGTCTTCTCTCTTTGGAAGTCAAATGCCAGTGACCAAGTTGCATCGGTTCATTTTCACTGGCAGCAGAAATTATTGGAACCATCCGAGATGCAGGTTTAGCACTAGCCTGTTTCAACCCAGGTATTCTATTAGGCCGGAGTTCCTTCACCTTGTCACGAAGCCGGTGATCAATCTGGGTGGCCAAAGCCACTAGTTATTCCAGCGAGTCAGGTGTTTCGCGAGCGGCCAGCTTGTCTTTTAAACGTGTATCCAGGCCTCTGAAGAAAAGAGTCTTCAGGCATTTGGGGTCCCAGCAGAGTTCTGTAGCAAGAGTTTTAAACTCTATCGCAAAATCAGCCAGTGGTCTGTTGCCTTGCTTCAGGTCCACCAAAGCAGAGCCGGCAATGGTAACTCGAGCAGGATCATCAAAAACGGATTTAAATAAGTCCAGAAATCCATCTATGTCCTGCAATATAGGATCCTTGCGTTCCCACAGTGTAGACGCCCAAGACAAGGCCCTTCCATCCAGATAAGAAAGGATGTAGGTAGTCTTGGAAAAAGCTGTAGGGAACTGAGAAGGCTGTAGAGCAAAATGCATGCAGCACTGGTTTAAAAAGCCCCATGTCTTCTGAATCTCTCCCGAGAAACGAACTGGAGCCACCAGTGGTACAGCAGTCTTTAAAGTTTCCTCCTGTAACTGACCTTCATTGCTGGAAGCAGTGCCTTGGGTCTTCTGTGTGTGCAGCTGATGAATATCTGAAGTGAGTTTCTCCAAAGCGTCTTGCTGCTCTGAAATGCACAGGGCAAAGCCCGGTATGGCCTGCAGGGCATTGAGCTGTGCTGGATTCATGGAGTTAGCAATCTGTTATTATTTGTAAGGGTTTTGGGTGGATCCCTGGACCTGTGGCAGATGACCACGCCCACGGGGGAAGTCCCGTGAGGGCCACAGGTCAGGCTCAGCGTAGGAGACACACACACAACTAGTTCTTTTATTATACAGGATTGGTGAACCACCAGAAGTGGCAGTAGTGAGCTGGAAGTAGCCCGGTTGGGCTTGTAGTCCCTCAGGCTCTGGAACAGTGATCCCACAATGGCTGTGCTATAATAGAGAGAACTGAGATTGTGAGTAGTAGCAGGATATGCAGAGTTCAGGAATAGAGCCTCGTTGGTAATGTACTCACGAAACGGTCTCTCAGCGTGGAGCACAGGAGCTGGAGTAAAGGCAGGCCCTTGAGGAGCGAGTACCTGGTTCCAGGGAATAGCTCTGAGAGACAAAGATGTTAACTCAAAGATGTTGTAGGCAGCGGTGTCTTCCTGTCAGAAGTGGAGTCCAAGTAGCAAGTCCAGGAACATGGGCCCTCGAGGAGCACTGGTTCCAGACTGCGACCTGAAAGATAAGAAAGAGAGAGAGGCCCCCGAGGAGCAGGTACCCCAATAGAGTAGGTCCGAAGGAGGCAGAGTTGCAAGGTATGGAGAGTGAATCCCATCCGTCGGAAACCTGGATCGATAACCTTTGCTAACTCGCTTAGCTAGCAATCGCGTAGGCCTTTTATATCCTCAATGCATGACGTCATCACAGGGGGACGCCCCTGAGGTTCGCAGCACTGAAGGTACTTGAAGTAGGGTCACGCGGCGCGCGCGCCCTAAGGCAGCTGAACAGCATGGCGGGAGGCAGTGTCCAAGCCAGTCCGGGGACGCCGGAGAGGATGGCAGGCAGTCGCCGTGGCAGCCAAATGTCCATCAACCGCAGGAGGAGTCGCCAGAGAGGTAAGGAGGGTGGAGTGGAGATTTCGGGCAGCGACAGTCGTAACACTCAGCCAGCATGAATGGAGCTTAGGCAGCGCAGTGCAGCTTCCACAGGGATACAAAGCTCTGATCCAGGTTCTAAGGGGGATTTTGGGTCAGTACCTGCTTTCTAACAAGTGATATGCTATCAAATTCTTATCAAGTGGCTCCCTCCAGTTCTGCTAAACTCAACAAGGCACTATAATCATGAACAAGGTGTTCCCAGGTATCCCTTCCAGCTCTGACCCAGCCTGAGACTGAGGCATTCTCTCTCTGACATTGCTGTCCTCATAGGGCTCATCTGACACTGCTGTCCCAGCTTCAGCTTGAGGCTGAGAGATAAATGGATTGAAGTCATTATGTCTGTTCTCTGATAACTTTCTTCTCTCATGTAATGATTTGCCCAAAGATTCATAGTGAATGGGGAGAGGGGGAAGGAGTGTAATGAGGTGCAGGGTACCTTACAAGCCAGATTCTAGCACATAGCCCAGTCACTAACTGCACCATGGAGACTTCCTGCCATTCCTCTCCTACAATGATTGCTTTCATTGTGTCCACCTCACAATTAAACAAAGGAGAGACAGGCAGAGAGGTGCCAGAGAAGCTGAATGCTAAGAGCACTGAGATCTTCCTATGCTGAGTATAGTGGAAATGCATCCCTTATTCACGGATGTCAGCAAAAGCTTATTAATTGAATAAGCATCTCCCAGTAATGTGGGTAAACAGGTACAGTAAGGGAAGGCCACCGGGTCAGAAAACACAGAAGCAATTGCTGCACTATAACCTCACCTGCCCTGAAGCGGCTTGAGGAAAGAAAGGTGAAGGCATCTGGTTCATACAATAGAAGAAGGGACCTATGTAGTATCATATTATCTCTGGATGGTTCTTATGCTCCTCACAGTGGGTTTGACAGTTACTTAGTTTTGATTGTAAATATTACTACCCTTAACATAAGGCTTGGGAGTAACCAGCACAAAGCAACAGTTACTACCCTTATCAAAAACATGGGAGTAACCTGCATGGAGCAGCAGTTACTACCCTTAATAGAAACATGGGGGTAACCTGCATGGAGTGGTAGTTACTATCCTTAGCAGAAACATGGGGATAAACTGCACAGAGCAAAAGGTACTATCCTTAACAGAAACATGGGGGTAACCTGCATGGAGCGGCAGTTAATACCCTTAACAGAAACATTGGTGTAAACTGCATGGAGTGGCAGTTGCTACCCTTAACAGAAACATGGGGGTAACCTGCATGGAGCGGCAGTTACTGCCCTTAACAGAAACATGGGGGTAACCTGCACGGAGCGACAGTTACTACCCTTAACAGAAACATGAGGGTAAGCTGCATGGAGTGGCAGTTGCTACCCTTAACAGAAACATGGGGGTAATCTGCACGGAGCGACAGTTACTACCCTTAACAGAAACATGGGGGTAACCTGAATGGAGCAGCAGTTACTTCCCTTAACAGAAACATGGGGGTAACCTGCACAGAGCGACAGTTACTACCCTTAACAGAAACATGACGGTAAGCTGCATGGAGTGGCAGTTGCTACCCTTAATATAAACATGGGGGTAACCTGCACGGAGCGACAGTTACTACCCTTAACAGAAACATGACGGTAAGCTGCATGGAGCGACAGTTACTACCCTTAACAGAAACATGGGGGTAACCTGCACAGAGCACCAGTTACTAGCCTTAACAGAAACATGGGGGTAACCTGCATGGAGCGACAGTTACTACCCTTAATAGAAACATTGGTGTAAACTGCATGGAGTGGCAGTTGCTATCCTTAACAAACATAGGGGTAACCTGCACGGAGCGACAGTTACTACCCTTAACAGAAACATGAGAGTAAGCTGCATGGAGTGGCAGTTGCTACCCTTAATAGAAACATGGGGGTAACCTGCATGGAGCGGCAGTTACTAACCTTAATAGAAACATGGGGGTAACCTGCACGGAGCGACAGTTACTACCCTTAACAGAAACATGAGGGTAAGCTGCATGGAGTGGCAGTTGCTACCCTTAATAGAAACATGGGGGTAACCTGCACGGAGCGACAGTTACTACCCTTAACAGAAACATGAGGGTAAGCTGCATGGAGTGGCAGTTGCTACCCTTAACAGAAACATGGGGGTAACCTGCACGGAGCGGCAGTTTCTACCCTTAACAGAAACATGGGGGTAACCTGCACAGAGCAACAGGTACTATCCTTAACAGATACATGGGGGTAACCTGCATGGAGCGGCACTTACTACCCTTAATAGAAACATTGGTAGAAACTGCATGGAGTGGCAGTTGCTGCCCTTAATAGAAGCATTGGGGGTAACCTGCACAGAGTAGTGATATAAAAAACTTGCTGGGAAGATTGAATGGACCATTTGGTCTTTTCTGTCGTCATTACTATATTACTTTGTCTGCAGAGATTCCACTTTACTACAAGACCAGGCCGGTTACTGGATGATCTCCATTAGAGTGACAAAATAAATTTGTCAGCTTCTGGTCTGGCAGTGCTGTCATATCTGACAGTATCCCAGACCCAATGATAGCTCTCCCATATCTCTAGTAGTACCCCGGTCTCAATGTTCTCAATGATAGCACTCCCATTTCTTTATAGCAGTACCCCAGACTCAGTGATGACACCCCCATATCTCTGGCAGTAATCCACAATCTGCGGCAATACCCCCCAAATACTCTGACATTACCTCAGTATCACACCAAAACTTTCAACTGATCTTGAAGTTGGTCCGGCAACAAATACTGAATGTGCAGCAGCTGTCCTGGATGAGATGAGATAGGATGAAAGGTGCCAGAGTCTGAACTACGATTTCTTGTGTCCTCAGTAAAGGAATTATTTCATTTTTTACTTCACTAGATGTGATGCGCCCTCCCTCCATTCATAACTACATAAGAAGTGCTCTCACACCCTGTCCCCATCCCCATCCATCTTCATCCTGCAAATACTGGAGAATGTGGGTAGTTAAATAAAACATTTGTATTGTTATTATTATTATTATTACTGTGCACGCGCAGAATAATCTCAAACTCAGTGCACAGTCATTATATCCATGGCCCGGGACTTGTTTGCAGTTCTTTTCTTTTGTTCATGGACCTTGTCACAGCATTTCTTTTGTCCTTTGAAAGAAGGTTTGTGTCAGAGCAGGGGATAAATGCCACGAGTGGGTGTGAGCCTAGCCCGGGGAAACTGTCACTGGGAGGCACAGAGCAGCAGCTGCAGTGGCCTCAGTGCTTTTCTTGTATCAGACGCTCACTCAATAGAGGCTACAAGCTCCTTTTCCTTTGGAGCTGCCAGTGCTGTGTGGCTGGGGGCGGCATGGCTCTCCAGCAGTCCCCTGTTCTCTTGGTGCTCTGCTCCTTCCTGGCATTCAGAGCCCTTAGCAGGATCCTCAGCCGTCTACCGCTCCCCCAGCACGTGGCGAGGGATGGGACGCGGGCCTGGCGCTGGAGGAACCTGAGTGTGTCCATGGTGCACTCCCTGCTGACCGGCACATGGGCTCTTCTCTGGTGAGTGCACGGGGCAGGGAGGGTCTTCTTTCTGGGGATCTGAAAGTCCTGGTGGGTTCTGTCTGTCCTGCTGCTCCTTTTTATTCTGGAGTTGAGCCTAGCTTTCTGGATTAGCAGCTAAGGAATAACTATCCTTCCCTGTACGTACCCGGATCAATCCAGACAGTGGGTTGTGTCCCCCTTCCAGCAGATGGAGTCAGAGCAAAATTGTAAGCACGGCCCCTTATAGGTTAGAGCGCCCTCTACCCTTCAGTATTACTCTGACTTCAGCAGATGAAGGTGGCACCTGCGGTTCCCCTGTACTCTTGATAGATTTTATTAGTATTTTCTTTCTTTGGATGGATCATATTTAAAAAAAAAATAATTTAAATATAGAGGATCTGAGAAAGAGCTTGCCTTACTTTCAATCGTTCTGAAACTTGCAGGCAGAACTTTGGTACTTCCAAATTGTCCATGTATTTCTGTTTCACATTGGGGTAAGTTCTGTACTTTTTCCTTTTCACTGGAATCCTCTTCACTATTTTGCTGCTGGCCGGGGGTGCACGTTGGTGGTCCAACCTCTCCCCCCTCCCCCCCCCCCAGCCTGCTGCTCTGAGACGTCGTTTTCCTCAGAGCAGCCCTAACAGAGAGGTGCCATTCCTCTGTGCTAATTCTATCAGCCTTTATTACCTTGCCAGCGCAGGCTCTGCTTGTGGCTGCTGACAGTTTCCAGAGGGTGTTTGTTGCACCGGACCTGATTTCTCCGATGCCATGCCTGGCGCGATGCTGTGCCTGTGGAGAGCCCAGATCGCGGCTCTCGCGTGAAGGCCTATGTGCAAGGTGTCTCCCTGGCGGGGAAGGTACTTCGAGCCCCCGGGTGGGGGGCGTTCTACTTCGCGCACTCGTGCACGCAGGGCTTCAGGAAGGCCGGCCCCGTTCCCGTCCAACGCGGGAACGGCAGCCATCTTGCCTCCTTCTCTGCCTGCTCCAACGCAGCCAGACTCAGTTTCTGATGGCGGATTTCCACTGGCGCCGCCGATTCTGACTCCCGCGAACCTCCCAGACCCAGAATCTCCATCGGGGCACCCTCCTGAGAATCTGCCACTGGGCCCACCTCCCCCTCAGCCTTTCTCCACGGACTTTATTCTTTTGATGCATAATGCCAACCTGGCTTGGATGGACTCAGCCTCCGCCCCTCCTCCTTCCAAGGTGTTTAGGCTGGATGAGTCTGGGAATGCTGGGGCACCACTCCAAACACCAGGGCTCCCACGAGGCTCAGGACCAACTTTGCCCCAGGGATCTACAGGACGGGGAGTACCTCCAGCATCAGGGGCCCCATCACAAGGGTCCTCCCGGGTATGGGTGGTCTCTCACCCTCCCATTCACAATCACCCTCATCAGAATCCGGATACCGACCCAGACCTGGATGATCTGATGCCTGCGATGCCAGTAGAAGGTGATGACCCCCGTGTGTTACGTCTTTTTCAGAGGGATGAGTTAGATCCCCCTTATTCCCCATGTGCTAGACGAACTGGACATTGAGGCCCCACAAGATACCTCAGGTCCCAGTACAACGATAAAGAAGGGTGATCCTGTCCTGGCGGGCCTCTGTCTCCAGCCAAGATGTTCCCTTTTCATCCTATGCTCCTCCAGTTGTCCAGGGAGTGGGATACTCCGGAAGCTTCTCTGAGGGTCAGCAGAGGGATGGACAAGTTGTACGCACTTCCTGAAGGCTCATTGGATTTCCTCAAGGTCCCCAAGGTGGACGTGTCAGTGTCAGCTGCCACGAAAAGAATGACTATCCCAGTCACTGGGGGAGCAGCTCTCCAAGACATACAGGATCGCAAGCTGGAGGTATACCTAAAGAGAGTTTTTGAGGTGTCAGCTCTGGGGGTCAGAGCAGCTGTCTGTAGCTCTCTTATGCAAAGAGCAGGCCTCCAGTGGGTGCAGCAGCTGCTCAGTGCTCAAGAACTATCTCCACAAGAGGCACAGCAGGCAGAACGACTGGAAGCGGTCATAGCTTATGGGGCAGATGCTTTCTACGACCTACTCTGGGTACTGGCTAGGTCTATGGTCTCAGTAGTCTCGGCTAGATGTCTGCTTTGGCTCCGCAACTGGTCGGCGGATTCTTCCTCCAAGACTCAGCTGGGCTCCCTGCCATCCAAAGGAAAGTTACTGCTTGGAGAGGAGCTGGACCAACTCATCAAGTCCCTTGGTGAGAATAAAGTACACAAGTTACCCGAAGATCGTCCTCGGAGTGTCAGGACTTTCGGTGCTACTCGCACCCGATTCCGGGATCGTCATTTCCACCAATCATGGACAGTTCTGCAGAGGACTCCCTCCTTCAGGTCACAGTCCTGGTCCCATTCCTTTCGGGGACAAAGACCGTCTAAGGATAACCCCTCGCAAGGGGCTCCCACCAAGTCCTCTCAGTGAAGTGCTGCCGGCTCATTCCTCGACGCCCAGGATAGGGGGACGGCTATCTTTCTACTACGAGAAGTGGGTCAAAATCACCTCCGATATGCTTTAGAATTTGCTCAACCTCTAAGAGACTGGTTTGTCTTCTCCCCTTGCGGACCACTGCACAAATAACGCATAGTTTGCCAGACGCTAGATCGTCTCCTGGACTTAGGGGCCATTCTCCCGGTGCCCTTGGAGGAACAAGGGTCAGGCCATTATTCCATCTACTTCGTGGTCCCCAAGAAGGAAGGATCCTTTCGTCCCATCCTCGACTCAAGATGGTCAACAGATCCCTGAAGATTCCATGTTTCCGGATGGAAACCTTACGCTCCGTGATAGCGGCGGTACACGAGGTGGAATTTCTAGCTTCCTTGGATTTGACAGAGGCCTATCTACACATACCTATCTTCCAGGATCATCAGCGCTATCTCCGCTTCAAGATCCTTGGCCTACATTTTCAGTTCCAGGCTCTGCCATTTGGTCTTGCGATTGCACCACGCACTTTCACCAAGGTGATGGTGGTCGTAGCGGTGGCACTAAGGAAGGAAGGAATCCTAGTACACCCCTACCTGGACGACTGGCTTATCCGAGTGAAATCCAGGGATCTGTGCCAGCGAGCGGTCAACAGAGTCCTCCAGCTCCTCCATTCTCTCGGATGGGTCATCAACCTGGCCAAGAACAGTCTTGCCCCTTCACAGACAATAGACTTCCTAGGGGCTCATTTCAATACCAGACTGGGCAAGGTTTCTCTTCATCGGGACCAGGCACAAGCCCTACTTGCCCAAGTTCAGCGCTTCAGTTGCCTTCCACTCCCCACGGCATGGGACTATCTCCAAGTGCTAGGGTCTATGGCTTCCACTATAGATTTAGTTCCTTGGGCCTTCGCACATCTGCGTCCTCTACAGAGTGCATTGCTCTCTTGCTGGAAGCCGGTATCTCGGGAGCTTCAATCACGACTCCCGTTGCTGGACTCAGCCAGGGACAACCTGCTCTGGTGGCTCCATCTGGATCACTTACTGCAGGGAGTGGACTTGGAGGTTCCCCAATGGGTGATCGTCACCACGGATGCCAGCCTCTCCGGCTGGGGGGCAGTTTGCGAGAGACTGTCGATTCAGGGTCGATGGATGTCCAAGCAGGCACAATGGCCGATAAATCATCTGGAAACCAGAGCAGTCCGTCTAGCGTTGCTGTTTCTTTCCCCTGGTCCAGGGGCGAGCGGTGCGGATACTCTCCGACAACGCGACGACAGTAGCGTATGTCAACCATCAGGGAGGAACAAGGAGCCGTCACGTATCCCGGGAAACAGACAAGTTGATGGCGTGGGTGGAACTCCACCTCACCCAGCTAGCGGCCTCCCACATAGTGGGAGTGGACAATGTTCAGGCAGACTTCCTAAGCAATCAACACTTAGATCCCGGAGAGTGGGAACTGTACGACGCAGCAGTTCAGCTGATTTTCCGTCGATGGGGAACTCCTCATCTAGACCTCATGGCCACTCAGCAAAATGTGAAAGCTCCGCGCTTCTTCAGTTGCAGAAGAGAGCATGGCGTGGAAGGAGTGGATGCCTTGGTTCTCCCAGGGCCACAAAACCTTCTAGTTTATGTGTTCCCGCTGTGGCCCCTGGTGGGGAAAGTGATTCGAAGAATAGAAGTCCCCCAAGGGGCGGTAATTCTCATGGCACCAGAGTGGCCCCGCAGACCATGGTTTACGGACTTAGTCAACATGGCAGTGGATGGACCTCTTCGACTGGAACAGCTACCTAACATTCTATGTCAAGGCCCAGTATTTTTTGACCGGGCAGATCGCTTCTGTCTTGCGACCTGGCTTTTAAAAGACTCAGGCTGAGAAGACGCGGTTACCCAGATGCATCGTACACTGTCAGGATTACAAAAAACTTCTACATCCATTGCATATGTGCGTGTCTGGAAAGTATTTGAGAACTGGTGTGACGCCTTGCAGGTTTCTCCGAGTCGTGCTTCGGTAACCAACGTTCTCTCCTTTTTACAGCAGGGCCTAGACAAAGGCTTGGCCTACAATTCCCTCAGGGTCCAGGTGGTGGCCCTTGGCTCTCTAGTGCGTCACTTGGATGGAGCTCCTCTCTCGTCTCATCCTGACATTGTACGATTTTTGCGAGGAGCAAAGCATGTCAAGCCACTGGTTCACAGTGTCTGTCCCTCGTGGAGCCTGAATTTGGTCCTCCGGATTCTATCTGGCCCGCCTTTTGAGCCATTGGCAAGAGCTACCATAAAGGATCTCATTCTCAAGACAATTTTTCTAGTATCTATCTATTCGGCTCAGAGGATCTCGGAACTTCAAGCGTTGTCGTGCAGAGAGCCCTACCTCCGTTTCTCGGACTCCAGAGTATCTTTGCGCACGGTTCCTGCTTTCCTGCCGAAGGTGGTCTCCGCTTTTCACGTGAATCAGACTGTGGAACTCCCATCTTTTACGGACGAAGACTCTAGAGAACTTCGACAACTTGATGTTAAGCACATATTCGCTATTTGGAGGTTACTAATGATTTCCGCTTATCGGACCACCTCTTTGTCCTTTGGAGCAGTCCCAACAGAGGAAACAAGGCTTCTAAAACCACCATTGCTCGTTGGTTAAAGGACGCAATCTCTTCTGCATATATCGGGGCTGGTTGTGTACCTCCGGAAGGTATCAAAGCTCATTCACTTGGTGCTCAAGCCGCCTCCTGGGCAGAAAGCCAGGCTGTCTCTTCTCAGGAAATATGCAAAGCGGCGACCTGGAAGTCGTTGCACACATTTGCATGTCACTGTCACTTGAATGTACAGCCACCGGTGTTTGGTTCTTTCGGTGCACACGTCATTCGAGCTGGGCTATCTGGGGCCCACCCTACGTAGGAAGCTTTGGTACATCTCACTGTCTGGACTGATCCGGGTACGTACGGGGAAAAGAAAATTATTCCTTACCTGCTAATTTTCGTTCCTGTAGTACCACGGCTCAGTCCAGACGCCCTCCCTAAGAATCTATGGGATAGGGATTGCCCTCAACTTGACTACTTGTTTCACTTTGTGCTGTTATGTGCCTACCCGTTCATTTTTGCAAGATTTTTTATCAGTTTTTTACTCAATGAAAGTTTTTCAAGGTTCAATGTTACTTGATTCATGATTCATCCAAATGTTCCTTAATGACTTTGATATTCTTAATACTGAAGGGGCGCAGAGGGCGCTCTAACCTATAAGGGGCCGTCCTTACAATTTTGCTCTGACTCCATCTGCTGGAAGGGGGACACAACCCACTGTCTGGACTGATCCATGGTACTACAGGAACGAAAATTAGCAGGTAAGGAATAATTTTCTTTTGTTCCTGCAATGACTCTTCCTATCTTTGCTTTTTTTTCACAGTATATTTCAGGCCCCTGAAATGCTGACTAACATTTCGGATGGAGGAACAGCTCTGGCTTCCTTGCTCACCTGTGTCTCCTTGGGTAGGTTCCCTGCCAGTAAATGCCATGACTTTTACACTTTAGCATTAGCAAAAGTATTCCAAGAAATGTTTAGGAATTTATTATTACTGAAAAAGTACACATGGGTGGAATGGATAATAGGATTTTATTTTCAGAAGAATTGCACAGGGATGTGATAAAATTTCATGGCACAGTCAAAGTGTTAAAATCTGCAGCTGGCACTGAAGGATTATGGGTGGCGCACTGACAGCTCTATTCCAGGATATAGCCTGTTTGGAATGTGCCCAGGTGAGACTGGGGCCAGCAACCCTCATCAATTAGGAAACTGGCCCCTGCTGGCCGAGTCACTTCTTTTCTCCCACCACTAGAGGGCGATCACCACTTGGGGCAGTTCCATGAGCTCTACCCATTTTCCCACTCTCAGCACTCCTGGGGGGTGAGCAGTGGTCACCTGACATGGGCTTGAGCTTTTCTTTTTCTCTTGCAGGTTACTTTACTGCAGATACTGTGGATATGGTGGTGAATGGCCAGTCTGGAGCATCCTGGGAGTTTCTGCTGCATCATGCACTGGTAAAATAAGTGGGCACGAACCAGGCCCAGACACTACAAAGAGCAGACGTCCAGACTGATACCAGCCCCGAGCTGTTTCCTTGTGTCCTGAAGGTTATTAATAATTGTCAGACAGGAATATAGCCAAGAAAGTCTAGAAGGGATCCCCAGACTTTCTCACTATAATAAACCAAGGACTATCTCTTTGAAAACTGCCCTGAGTTTGCCCCTTCCATGTCTGCAGATGGGGGTTAGGCTTGGGAAACTATAGTGGAATATTCAATGAATGCCTGTAGTTTTCTCCCCATCTCGCCAAGTTACACGCCCAGGAACGCTTCCATTTAAAGCAGCTAAATCAGGCCTGCTGAGACTAGGTGGCTATCCGCTCTGCGCAGGGGGATCTAACTGATTTTCTAAGGGTATCGGTAAAGAGGAAAAACTGATAGCCAGGAAAGTTAAACCTTTTAACTGTTTTCTAACTTACCTGTTCACCAAACTCCATAATATCAGTAATAAAAAAAAGGGCTTTCTAACTAATAGGCACTAATCAAAGAGTGCGAGACTGCTAAGCCCGGGAACATTTTTTAATTCAAAATCTAGGATCTTCATATTCAGAGGCATTTAGCTGAATGACTCAGCAGTTATCCAGCTAAATGAATATTTGGGAACTTAGCCAGCTAAAGTTAAGCCGGATAACTTAGAGGCATTCTGGGGATGAGTTATGTTAGCCAAATAACGGGCCAATACAGTAAGGACGTGTAAGAAACAGTGCGGCAGTGCTGGGCGCACCCTCGTTTGCCGCGCGCACATCTTGGTTCACATACCGCTCGATTCAGTATTCAAATTAGACGAAAATCCAAGCGGCGTCCAAAGCGCATCAATGAAGCAGTAGGCGTTCGCAATCCATCTTACTGTATACAGCGGTATACAGCGCCTATACAGTATCCAGGGTGCGCTGGTACCTGTCATATGAAATGTCATTCCACCAGGTAAGTGGATGGTTCTTTTCTACAGACTCCGCTGCCTTGAGCGCCCGGCTGGACGTCCAAGCCGTGACCTTGGATGTCCGGCCGGGCGCTCAAGGCAGTGGAGCCTCCGATCATGGACGCTGCGACCTTGGACGTCCGAGGTCGTGGCTTGGACGTCCAGCTGGGCGCTCAAGGCAGCGGGAAGGTCCATGAACGGACGCCGCGACCTCTGTAAACAGCTGTTACTTCCATTCTAGAGCCTTGAGCGCCCAGCTGGACGTCCAAACCGCGACCTCGGATGTCCGGCTTGGACGTCCAGCTGGGCGCTCAAGGCAGCAGGAAGGTCCATGAACGGACGCCACGACCTTGGACGTCCGAGGTCGCAGCATCCGTTCATGGTCCTTCCCGCTGCCTTGAGCGCCCGGCTGGACGTCCAAGCCGCGACCTCGGATGTCCAAGGTCGCGGTGTCCATGATCGGAGGCACCACTGCCTTGAGCGCCCGGCCAGACGTCCAAGGTCACGGCTTGGACGTCCGGCCGGGTGCTCAAGGCAGCGGTGCCCACAGGCGGGAAGGTCCATGAACGGAAGCCGCGACCTCGGACGTCTAAGGTCGTGGCGTCTGTTCATGGACCTTCCCATTGCCTTGAGTGCCCGGCTGGTTGTCCAAGTCAGACATCCGAGGTCGCGGCTTGGATGTCCAGCTGGGCGCTCAAGGCTCCAGAATGGAAGTAACAGCTGTTTACAGAGTCAGTCTTCGTCCTCTTCTCCCCATTTATCACCTCGGTCAGCTGAGTCACGTCTTGGCTGGCGAAAGAGATCGATGTTATTCCACTCTCCACCGCTCCATTTGCAGCCGTGGAGAAGGGATTGCTGTGCCTCCAACTCTGATTCTATGCCTGCGGTGGCAGGACAAGCGGGCCCAGATCGGGCCTTCCCAGCTGACCTGGCCCACCCAGCACTAGAGTGAAAGGAACATGTTTTAAATGACTTCCATGAATGTCCGGCCGGACGTCCGAGGTCGCGGCTTGGACGTCCAGCCAGGCACTCAAGGCAGCGGGAAGCTGACTGAACACCACACTAACACCAGGGTCAGGGTAGGCGGTAAATTTGCAGGTTAAAGACGCGGCAAATAAGCTGGTCAAAAAGGCGATAATCTGGGCGCACGTTACTGTATTGGAGGCAATAGCTAAATCGATCATTAACATATCCTATACATGCGGCGGGCGGAGACGGATACGCGTCCACTTCAGCAAGCGGTAAGGATGCGTAAAACCGATACTGAATCGCGGGTTCTCCTTATTCGTCCAAATTGTGCGTCCAAGGCGGGTTAGAAACAGGGTAAGCGCGGCCGCACTTTACTGTATCGGCTCGTAAGTTATCTAACTCCGATGTTCAGAGGTCAACTTATCCAGCTAAGTCTGGTCATGCTAAAGAGCTATCCTAAAGTTAGCCGGCTATCTTCAATAATGCGGCTGCACTACTGACTATCCCTCCAGATGGATACGTTTATCCATCTGTCTTTGCTACCCAGACAGTGACTGAATACGGACCTCTAGGTCTTTTCAGTATTGGGCTCATATTGGGTTTTTTTGTTTGGGGGGGGGGGGGGGGGGGGGAATCCATATGGGTGCTTTCCTCTGCCTCTGTTCTTGGTGAGAAAGGGGACCAGGGTGTCTGGGTGTTTTTGTATTTATTGATACTGAAGTTTGATTAGTATTTTGTGAGCAGATCTCATTTGAAGGTGGGCCGTAAACAGGTTAGATTGCATTCAAAATTAGCCTCCACTTGTAGACTCTCAGGTTCTTTACAATCTGCATCCCTAAAATGCCCTTTTTATGTCTTTCCAATAACCCTTGCTTTTAGATGAACCCCTCGGGCAGGTAGTCCCCGATAAGGGCCCAAAGGCCCACACCTCAAACCAATTCTCCCAGTTAAATCTTCCCATAGTGTTAAAATATCTGAATGTCTGAGATCACCTGAATGAGGGGGAAGAAAGATCTTCCAGGCCCTGCGCATTGTCAGTTTACATGTACAGCACAGATAATCCCTCAGATACCGTATGTACACTGCAACAATAACTACGCTGGAAGCAACGACGGTTTCCAGCATAATCTTTACTGAAGCAGAGTGCAATGATTAAACGTACTTTGCGGTGATAACTCCCGGTCACAATGCTGCACTGTTAGGTTTTAATAAATCTGTGAAATCACCTTTTGTGTCCAGTCCTGAATTTCACCCTTTTCCCTTCCTGCATGGTTCAGGGCAAGACTTAGCTGGAAATACAGAATCGTATTCCAACGTCTTTTGTCTCCCCCCTCTCCAGTGGAACGTCTCCCATTTCATAGCGCTTGGATGGTACTGGTTATGCTCCTCTTCTCCAATTACTGCCAGTAGATAGAAGGGGAGCCTAGGAACGATCTAGGAGGAATCCTCTCTTCTTCCTTTTTTTGGACAACTGTAAGCCATCCCTCCTCGGTGATACTGATGATCCCCGAGTTCCTTCCAGGCAAAGTAACCCCTTCCTTTAGAGGTTAAACCAAAATACACTCGAGCCCCTACAGCAGGGAAAGACTCAGTAAAACCCAAGGGGGGGGGGGGCCGATGCAATATTTGTGCGCAGAAAACGGGCACTCTGTGTTGAGCATCCGTTTTCCTCACACGCGCCCAGCCACTTCTCCTGGGTGCGCGATGCAATATTTAAATTAGGGTTTGCGCTATAAAGGAGGGACAATGCATGCGTCCCTAGCACCTCTTCAGCATTGGGTGCACAGGAAAGGTGGCTGTCAGTGTGGGTTAGCAAAACGGATGCTCAATCTATGAGCATCCGTTTTCTCCCGCTGCCGGCATAGATGCCCACAAGATACATGGCCTGGACATCTATTGGTCATCCAGAATTTTTTTTTTTTTCAAACCAGATCTGCTTTACTTGCTTCCTCCTACTTAGTATCGCAACAATACTGTTAGGAGGAATCACAGAAAGCAGGATATTTCTTTTTTTTCAATGTGCCCTTGAGCGTGGCATACCTTAATGCTAGCCCCGGGCTGGTGTAAAATTTGCCGCGTTGCAATGGGGACGCGTTGGCTGCGCAGGAAATGTTTTTTGCATTGCGGGGATCAGCTAATAGCCTCGTCTATAGGGAATTTTCATGTGATGAGCGCTCTTCGCTATGCCGTGACCTGGACGCACTAATCCCCGCATTGCATCGGGGGTGCTGGACGCTCGTCCAATCGCGTCTTAATCTGTGCGCTAGCTGCTAAACACGGTATTGCATCGGCCCCCAAAAGAATGCAAAAAAAAAAAAGGTAAACCAAACAACTGAGTCATGGAGGGTGGAAAAAAAACCTCCCATCTCGGAGGAAAGATAAGTTGTATGAGCAGGGTCCTTAAATAAAGGTAAGCTCATCTGAACCAGGACTCATTCCCGGAGCCCTCAGAGGCATTACCCCTCAAACAAAAATAAGCCAGGGACAGCCATGGCCTGCTGTCCCCTGTAAGGGTAACACAACCTGCCACGATGTAAAATAGTGGCATTGATTAATCTGGAACAGAATCTTACCATGGGGAGGTGGTAACCACCCACACTACCATCCTGTTCCTCCCACACTACCATCTTGTTCCTTCCACATTACCATCCTGTTCCTCCCCCACTACCATCCTGTTCCACCCACACTACCATCCTGTTCCTCCCACACTACCATCTTGTTCCTCCCACACTACCATCTTGTTCCTCCCACACTACCATCCTGTTCCACTCACACTACCATCCTGTTCCTCCCACACTACCATCTTGTTCCTCCCACACTACCATCCTGTTCCACTCACACTACCATCCTGTTCCTCCCACACTACCATCCTGTTCCACCCACACTACCATCCTGTTCCTCCCACACTACCATCTTGTTCCTCCCACACTACCATCCTGTTCCACTCACACTACCATCCTGTTCCTCCCACACTACCATCCTGTTCCACTCACACTACCATCCTGTTCCTCCCACACTACCATCCTGTTCCACCCACACTACCATCCTGTTCCACTCACACTACCATCCTGTTCCTCCCACACTACCATCCTGTTCCTCCCACACTACCATCTTGTTCCTTCCACATTACCATCCTGTTCCACCTACACTACCATCCTGTTCCTCCCACACTGCCATCCTGTTCCTCCCACACTAGCATCCTGTTCCTCCCACACTACCATCTTGTTCCTCCCACACTACCATCCTGTTCCTCCCACACTACCATCCTGTTCCACTCACACTACCATCCTGTTCCTCCCACACTACCATCCTGTTCCACTCACACTACCATCCTGTTCCTCCCACACTACCATCCTGTTCCACCCACACTACCATCTTGTTCCTTCCACATTACCATCCTGTTCCACCTACACTACCATCCTGTTCCTCCCACACTGCCATCCTGTTCCTCCCACACTACCATCCTGTTCCACCCACATTACCATCCTGTTCCACTCACACTACCATCCTGTTCCTCCCACATTACCATCCTGTTCCACCCACACTACCATCCTGTTCCTCCCACACTACCATCCTGTTCCTCCCAAGACAGAAAGTGGTCTCTGCATAGAACAGGAGTGAAAGTTATCTGCCAGCATGTCCATTTCTCCCCACCCGCTCCCACATAAGTCGTGACAGTCAGGGGGAAGTGCTCTAAGGCCAGCAGGCGTTAGGTGACTGTGCTGGAGAACCAGACAGGAGCTGAAACGGAGCAATCCTAGTGAACTCCTTCCATTATTCTGCAGTTGGTAAGAGGCCCCTGGCCCCTAGTGTCCGGATTGCCCTGCAAATCTCTAGCATGTGTACTCGTAGAGAGGTTAGTAGTTGTGCTGCTTGATTTTAATCTGAAAGGATAAGGATAATCTCTCTCAGAGGCAAGAATTAAAAAACGGAAATCTCTCCAAATTAAATCATTTCTGGTTATGGGCCTATGAATCAAGAACATCTTTAGAGAAAAACTGTGAAAATGTCTCTGTGACCCTCTGGCCCAATAAAGTATTTTATGGCAAGATAAAAAAAAAGCAGGTAACTGGAGTGGGCACTCACCTCCCACTTCCAACAGGCAGGTTTTCATCACTGTCCAGCCATTTCTAAAGCCACATCAGATGCTTGTCCTTCCTCCCCGCCTCTTTCCAGTGCTGTCTGCTATTTGCTCTGTTCCATGTGGAAAGTATTTATTGAACTGTGGAGCCTCCCCCCACCCCCCTCCCATTGAAGGAATTTTAAACTCATTCTGATCCTCTTTAATTTCCTTATAAAATCTACCACTAATTTATTAACAGTTGTAAAAAAACGAACCTAAGCAGCGAGTTCTCAGGTGCCCGCTTGCGTTCTCCCCAGTTTGTCCTGTACGGATTTCGGAGGCAACTCTTGAAGGAAACATCCCTTCTGTTTTCTGGGTATCTCATCCGCCATCTCCTGTACTGGAGTATCTTCTGCACGAATTGGTGTAGCCGATATCTGCCGCATTTTTATCTTTCTCCCTACGGTGGCCCACTACAGAGAAGGCATTCCCAAAACTCTTCCCCGCACCCCTGTCTAGATTCTTCTATCACCTGCCCCCTCATGTGAGGGGCAGATGATAGCCCAATACATTATATACCACCCTACTCCACCACCAAATAGCAATACAGATGTTTAACATTTAGACACCTTAGACATGTGGACCTCTTCACATTATGTCTCAAAAGTTGTTTCTAGAACTGTGAGAGAGAAAGAAAATAAAATACTGGATCCTGCTCCATCTCTCAGCAATGTGATGCACCTCATCACCCAAAACGGACACGGCTCTAGGGGCCCTGGCAGGTTGCTAAGTCTGTGGATGCTTGGACCAGGCTCTAGTGATCATGTCATGTGTCAAGGACCCCCCTGCACTCTCATCACTATCTGGCAGGAGATTGTAGGCCAGCTCTACCTCTGGAAAGGAAAAAAAAAGGGCAAACACTTTATTTTTCAAACATTCAAGAGTCAATTCTTTGGATATTGCTCATATCCTCTTGATCACATCATTCATATTTTCAGAGATGTAATTTGTTAAGGATCTATTTACTAACCTGTGACATGCAGCAACATATATTAGTAAATAGATCCACTGTCAATAATTAGAGCTGCAATAAATAACGCACATCATAGGCTAGTAAACAGACCACTCAGCCTCACTTCTTTCTCTTCATCAAAGTGCACTGATTTTGTCTTACGGTAACTCCCAGCCTGGGTCAGTCCCCCTCACTGTGCCGGGTGCTGTGCTGTTTCCTATTAGTGTGTGCCTTTTGGAGAGTTGAATCTTTGACATGGTTACATCTCTGTCCGATTTCTCCAGGGATTTCAGTACCTGAACTTTCAGTATTTGATCCCATAGAATCTTCACTAGTGATCCTGGCCTAGTTCTTGAAACTAGCAGGGTAGGTCATCTTGCCACCTCACCCCATTGCAGGTTACTGCATTGGTAGTTTCCTACCTGCACAGGAGCAAGTTGTGATAGTGCGGGTACTGGTAAGGGTAACCCCCAGAACAGGGGCAGGACTGGACCCAGGATCAGCTGGATTGAACAAGATCTTCTGCCTGACCAGCCACTTCTTGCTCAAGTTGAGCTCTCAGGTTCTGACAGCTGGCAGAATCTGGCACGGGAACAAAGAGTGACCACAAACAAACACAGAACAGAGAGTACACCAGGAAACAAAACCAAGACAGGATACAGAACAAACAAAACCAGAAGGCCACACACCGGGGTCGAATACAGGGCAAAGAGAACAATAGGAGCACTCACAAGGCAAGAGGTAAGAGCAGGACAGAAGATAGGAAGACCACAACACATAGTAAGGAGAACTCCAATCTGAGGTGAGCTACTGAGGGTGAGGCAGGCTTTTAAGGCTGTGGCAGTGCAGAGGACACAGCCACCAGCAGGGCTTACTGAGCAGCAGGGAACAGGGCCCCTGCTGGTGGGAGGGGAGCACTGCAGTGCACACAGGTCTCCCCAAGGGACCCCCTAGCTTTAGTGTGGCATGTTTTGGCTTGGAGTTGGACAAGGTCTAATTTTTTGTAATTGCCCTATCTTTACCCAGTATTGGCCGCAGCTCTGTGCCGAGAAAACCACATCTTCTGACCCACAACCAGTGGGGTTGGGAGGGGGGGGGGGTAATGAACATGATAATTTAACCCAGTGAAAGCCTTTGAACTCCTTTACGAGATCTGATGTCGTCCCTTATAGCTTGCTACAATCTCAGCATTGCACCTTCTCCAGGCTTCTCCTTTCTGGTTGCGGAAGGTGAAGGTGGCGTTTCACCTGCTTCCCTGTAATACCCTGTGATTCTTTTTTTTTTTTTCTCAATTAAACGCTGTCGTTTCCTGAGACAATCTGGAGCCCTGACTCGCAGGGACAGTAGAGGGCGCTCTCTCCCTTCCGTAATTTAGGCTCCTTGCGGTCTCCGTGCATTTTAGTGCAGCTCCCATTTTCCAGCCAGTGCTGCCACGTAACATTTCTTAATTGCCTACTGCAAAGGCGGTGAGCAACATGAACACGAGAACAATCAGAGAACGAAAAGCATAATAAATACAAATAATAATGTAAAATACTAAACACCTCAGAACAACAAAACATGCAACTCATTCAAGCCAGTAGGACTCCAGCCTTTTCCCCACTGTGCAAAGACATAACTTCCCAGGGAAACCCTCAACCCACTTCTTTGGACATTCTGAGGGAGAAATTGTAGTTTAACTTGGTCTGGAAACCGCTCTGGATTTCTAATCTTGCATGCCGGCCGGAATCGTTTTAAAGCTCTCCCATTACCTGCAATCAGGGATCCATCCTGCTTCCCCAACTTTCCCCAAAATCACTGTTATGTATGCATTTTCTGTTGCCTCTTTTCATGACATGCTTCATGGCGTGGCACAGCCCCAGTTTTGTTCCTTATGCTGCAGACACCTGGCACACCCTTCTGGAGACGTCTCCACCCTGTCTGGGTTCTTAATCAGCCCTTGCATCTGGGGGCCTCCTCCCTACATGACTCTTCCAGGCTTTCCTACGCCTCTTATGGGGATACCCAAGCACTCCCTCACTCCCCCAGCAGTGATGCAGTTCAACCCATGGCTTATCCCCAAAGCAGGGTACCTTAGCCCAGTGGTCACGCCAGGTCGCTGACCTGTCATTTTGTTAAACTTGCTTCCTTTTCCCTCAGTGGAGGCCACCACTGGCCTTTACCTTGTAGCTTTTTTTTTTTTTTTTTTTAGAAACTTCTCACTCACCTCGACCATGTGCCAGACAGAGCTCAGGCAACTATTGCTGAATTTTCTCTTACTAAATCTACCTTTCTGTATAGAAGGCTGTTTGTCAGGGTGGAGACAGAGAAGTGAGTCTAAGTGGCCATCTTGGCCCATAGCTCACCTGCCCCCTTGTTAGCTTCTTTCTGATGACAAATTGATGCATTAGCTGCTTATGATTCTCCAAGTTTTAAAGCTTCTTTGCTGTAAGAGAGGTGGTCTGAGGGCTCTGAAGGGGCACGGCTACCCCATGACCTCCAATTAGGTGGCCAGCTTTGGGGATCAGGATGGGGGCCTAGGGAACTGCCTCCCTTTCTCGTCCATCCCTCAGTCCTAGTTCTGGCCCCTGGTGTCCCTAGCTGAGGGACGTTGCTTTTCAAAGCTTCCTGTCTGCTGCAGTTTCTTAGCAAGTTCCAAGAAACCAGTGAGAGTTGATGCTAGTTCCTGTTTTACCTGTCCTGAGAGCCCTGGCAACCAGGTGTCAAACCATAGGAGGGGAGGAATCACTGAGCAAGATGAATCTCTGGGAGAAGGGGGCCCTGTCTTCTGGACACATCTGTAAGTGAGCAGTAAAGAGAAAAAAGGTCAAATTCTGGCATTCCTATTACAGATGTTGATGTCTGAATGCAAGAGCTGGGAGATTTCCTGGTAACTCAAGTGGCTGGGGTTTATTTTTAATTAATTAATTAATTTCTAATTTTGTAGTCAGGATACAGAAATACAAACACAAAGGAACGCTGGAAACATAGTAATAAACAAACAGAGGCAACAAAAACTATACAATGTTTCAGCGTCTATATATATAATTACACAATCCCCAACAATAGTCTCTGAGTCCCAACAATTTGTCATCACTAACAATGAAGGAACACTTATGTTCACATAAACGACAAGACATACCAATCACCTTACATCACACAACATCCATAAATAAAACAAAGGGAGAAAAAAAGCACCCAAGCAGAGACTAAACTAATAGATGTAACAGTACTAATATGAGTAATAATATAATAGCATCAGTGCCACTGAGGTACAAATCCCAACAGTTTTAAATGTTCCCTAATAGAATCAGGTCATAGCTCATAAAAAGATGCCCAAGCTTGTTTGTAGTCCCTGGGTAAACAGTAATGCAAAAATATCACATCTAACTATTCCATGTGCATCCAGTCTGCCATAAGGTGCGTTCAGATATTAAAGATAGGGGGTTCTGGTACAGCGGCCATTTGCTGCTGTGCCAGGGGATTGCGCGCCGGCAGGGTGCCAATGCACTCAACTTGCTCCTGGTCCTTTGCAGGAGCAAAATGTAAGTTAGAAAAATGGGGGGGGGGGGGGGGGCGCTAGGATAGGGATAGGGGGCGGGTAGGATAGGGGAAGGGGAAGGGATTTTAGGGTAGGGGGTAGGGAAGTTCCCTCCCAGTCCGCTCCTTAATTGGAGTTCTTTTTAAAAATCTACCCCTTAGGGTATAATAAAAATTACACTGTATTGGACTTCATGGTTGCCAAATACTTGTTTGATATCCAACAAGGCACCATCTGCATTCTGTAAAGCAAATTTAGGAACAATATTGTTTATACAGGGCACATCTACCGAATAAGGAGAGTGGTAACTCCATCCAAGCTTGTATCTGTGAATTCAGTTCAGTAAGTAAACATTTTATATTAAGTTCATAAAGCAAAGACTGATCCTGTGGAACTCTAATCCCCAAATATTTAATTTGGTTAGGAGCCCAATTTGAAGGAAATTCCCCTTGCCATGTAAGTCAAAGAGATTCTTGAATAGCAATAGCTTTTGTTTTAGCAAAATGAATCCTCAAACCAGCAAAATCGCCAAAGGTTTTAAATAAATTTAAGACATGGAGTAAGGATGTTTGTGGATTACCCAAAAATAGTAATATGTCATCTGCAAACAGGCAAACATGAAATTCAGAGGTTCCCAATTTTAAACCAAGAATATGTGGGGAGGTCTTAATTTTAAGTGCAAGTGGCTCCATTGTCAACAAATACAATAACAGGGAGAGAGGACAACCTTGTGTAGTGCCTTAAATTAAGGAAAAGGATTGTGAGATTGCACCATTTACCCTTAATTTAGCTTGGGGAGCAGCATATAGTAAATGAATCCAATTTAAAAAGGATTCTCTAATTACAAATTTCTCCATTACCCAAAACATATAAGTCCATTGTACCTTATCAAATGCCTTTTCAGCATCCAGGCTTACTACCACCCCCATACGATTTTCAGGAGATTTCCCATATAAGGCCTCCAAAAGTTTGTGAATATTACAGACTCCATATTGTCCCTTGACAAACCCAGTTTGGTGTTTAGCAATTAGAAATGGTAGGACCACACTTAACCTTGTAGCTAATATAGAAGCCAAAATCTTGATATCCACATTTATTAAAGAAATTGGCCTGTAGGAACCAGAAGAATCAGGAGCCTTCCTTGGTTTAAAAAAAACTAGGGAAGTAATTAGTGCCCAAAGAGAAATCGCCCTCCTCTAAACAAAAGACATACGTATCTAGTAAATGTTTCGAAAGGGAGGGAGATAATAGTTTATAAAACTCCGAGCCCAGGCCATCAGGTCCTGGAGCTTTAACTAATATTAGAGATCTGATAGTGTCCTCAATTTCAAAAATAATAATAGGAGCATTCAGTCTCTGAAGTTGCACTGAGGAGATAGTCGGT
Source organism: Rhinatrema bivittatum (assembly GCF_901001135.1). Lineage (NCBI taxonomy): Eukaryota > Metazoa > Chordata > Amphibia > Gymnophiona > Rhinatrematidae > Rhinatrema > Rhinatrema bivittatum. Next base: position 165,182,580 of record NC_042622.1, on the reverse strand, counting down.
AAAGAAAGGCCTTCAAAAAAACTTGAGCGAATCTCTTCCGAACTAGGACATGCCTAGTATAAGTTTTTATAAATTTACATTAATGTATATGTGAGCTGTGCAGCAGTGGTTACCATATCTCCACTAGCGGTTTTCAGGGTGCAAATAAACTGACTCGATTTCAGCTCCATGTACTAGGCGCGTTAACAACTTACCCAGCTTGTTCCCCTATCTGAATAATTTACTACAAAACCAGTAATATTTCCTAACCATCCTTTGATGTAGTAATTGATTTAAAATGCACCTAACATCTGCCATTTGAGATTTTATCTCCAAACCTAGAGAATCCATATGCTTAGCCTTAAGATTAGAGAGTTCCCTCGTTACATGCAAAATCTCAAGTTCAGATGCTCTACACTTATGAGCTTCTTAGGTGATTATTTCTCCTCTCATAACTGCTTTGCCAGCTTCCCATAAAAGACTTGAAGAGACATCAGGAGAGATATTATTCTCAAAATAATCCTGCCACTTCTTAGTCAAGAATATTATTAATTCTGGGTCAAAATATAAAGAAGGGTTAAGTTTCCATTTAAATGCTCTAGATGGGGGGGGGGGGGGAATCCCAAATTTACTTGAAAAGATATTGGAGCATGATCCGATACAGTAGCCACTATTAATCCTAGGGAATAAAAAAATCAGCTATCAAAAAGCAATCTATCCGGGAATAGCAGTTATGGACATCTGGAAAGAACGAAAAATCTTGCCCCCCAGGATGTAATGTTCTCTAAATATCCAATAAATGCAACTCCTGCAGAAGAAATGGGACCCCAGCTGTATATGGAAATTGCCTGGTCAGACTAGGAGGCTTAGCATCAACTAGAGGGTCTGCCACTATACTGAAATCTCCCCCCAAAATAACCATCTATTCAGAAAACTGACTCAGCATTGCTACCAGCTCAGTAAAAAAGGAATGGATGTACATATTAGGAGCATATACAGTACAAAATACCATTTTTTTTACTAAAGAGAGAGCCACTCACCTTCTGGATCTGAAATTTGCTTTTCCATTAGGAAGGGAAGATCTCAATGTACAAGTAGGGCCACTTCCATCCGTCTTCTATTAAAGGAAGAAAAGTAAACCTGTCCTACCCATTGAGACTTTAACTTCTTGTGTTCTGTGGAAGTCAAGTGAGTTTCCTGTAAAAATGCAATCTGCGTTTTAGCCCTATGGAACAAAATTAACAATGTCTTTCTATTAATGGGAGAGTGGATGCCATCCACATTAAGGGAAAAAAAACATTGATATCACCCATTAAGAAGCCAATAAAAACACCAGACAGAGTATAACATTTTATGTTGCCTGGACATCCCCCATCTCAGATGTCCCAGCCAAAAGAAATTAACCCAATAATAAGTTTCTCTGGCCCTCAGAAAAAGTATAACACCAATGAAAAACGCAACTTGTAAGCACTGAAAGAAAACAGACATAGGCCATTCATTCCACAAACACATACACAGAACAAAAACGAATACAAACAGAACTGGAATTAGCAGTGCTCCTAGGAACCGCATCTTTCATCTTCACCCTCTGCAAGGAAGATGCGTCCTGGAGGGTCCACCACAGTATAAAAATATATAGGACAATATAAAGGAAATAAGCTTCAACTCTACCTCCCTTCAGCATGGTTACGCAAACTAGGAATGCAGGGATAACACGTTCCAAGGGAGATCAATCCATACAAACTATACTACCAAAATCCTCCCAGTCATAGCGGCCCCCTAGGCTTCAATAATCTCACACATAAAAGGGAAAAAAAAAAGAAGCAAAAATAACGTATTATGTAATGTATAGGGCTGGAGCAAAGTCCCAAAATAGTACAGGCACATATTCTGAATACAGACTAACAGCACACTTCCTGCAGGCCATGTTAACCAACCAGAAATAAAATGCGTCACAAGTCACATAGCCCACGGTATCCATTCAAAAAGAACAACATGAGAGAAAAAAACCTCCTCTCAAATACAGAAAACAAAAACAAAACAACATCACATATGTTGGTAATCCAAACTCTGAGGAATGAATGCCATCCAAAATTACGACAGCCGAAAAAACAAAATAATTCAGAAAAGGTGGCCTAGCATCACAGAAATATACACAGAAGTGCTGCCATCCTGCCACCAGCATCAAGTTTTACTCCAAGACCTCCCATCAAAAAAAGACAGAAATGTCAGCTGGACATAATGTCTCGTAGATATACCTCAAGTAAAGAAAAACGACTGCGTTTAGTAGCCCACCAACAACTTCCCTCTCAGGAAACAACAGAAAAAAATTACTGTATCAGTCGTCTTGCAGTCCATTCCTCTCATATCGCCGGTTTGCAAAGAGGATTGCTAGAAGAAAAAAACCCTTCATAAGGAAGCCAGGGAACGCTGCACCTGCTCTTTCGAATGAAGCACAATATGTTCACCATCAGCAAACGCATGAATCTTTGCAGGGAACTGGAAAGAAAATGTAACCCCCTTGCAATATAAGGCAGTACAAATCGGCGCCATTTTGCGACAATCCTCGGAAACGTTTATCGAAAAGGCTCCAAAAAGAAGCAGCTTTACACCATCCCGTTCCAAACAGTTATTTTGCTTCTTTTAGGCTCTCGTTAATTTTACTTTATCTGCATAATTCAAGATACGCGCAATAACTGGGCTGGGTCTGTGGATTTAGGATGTAACAGACATAAGTTAGTGAGATGCAGGAACTGCCATGCTGGACTTCACGCTGCTCTAGTATGAATAACAGGCCACTTCCCCTTAGTTCTTGAGCGTGAGGTACACCGAGTACCAAGGACACAAAGGATTTGTGCACGAAACTGATATGTGACAATGCAACAGACACACCGGCAGGGAGGAGAGCGCCTCCTATGGATCCCTCTCATTCACCTTCACCTTTCTCTCCGCAGGTGGTCCCCTGCTTCTTCTATGCCACGGTTACGCGCCGCTATGTCCCTGGCGCTGCGATCGCGCTGCTGGTGGAAGTGAACAGCGTCTTCCTGCACATCCGCCTACTGCTGAAACTCTGCAACGCCCAGGACTCCATCCTCTACAGGATCAACAAGTGCATCAACCTGCTGACCTTCATCTGCTTCCGCCTGGGGGCCCAGCTCTACCTCACCGGCTACCTGATGTGGAACCTGCGGGCAATGCCACATGGCCACTGCCTCCTCGTGCCCCTGGGGCTTATGGACATGCTCATGGTGGTTTACCTGCAGCGCCTGGTCCGTGCGGATTTCCTTCCGCGGCCAGAGCACACGGGGCCAAGAAAGAAGAAGTTCCTGACAGACTGACTCTGCAGAGCCCAGCCCGCTGCAGACCTGAGGGAGAGAGGGGCATGTGAGAGATGGGGAGGGAGGAAGCCAGGAGCATTAAGTGGGATGGGGAGGGGCAGATGCATTGGTCAGCAGGAGACAGAGACGTTAAGAGGGTGAAAGAGGCCATGTAAAGGTCAGAGAAAGGTGAGCACTCACTGGATGTTTCCTGTTCCATAGAACTTATGGCCCATTGACCAGGTCACACAGCTTTCTTTGTCAAGCGCCAAGTATTTGATATGCTCTTCCCCAAGACATCTGACAGTTATCAGCTTTTCAAGCAGCTGTTGAAGGTCTGGCTGTTTGATCAGTTACTTAAAGTCCAGCTTTGCTTTCCTGGGCTGTCTCTGGCTCTTTGCATTAGGGCTTTAAATTGGCCCTTTGGTTTGAGGATTGATGCTAGTTTAATGTTTGCTTGTCTTTGTAATCTGTTTGTATTAATGTTGGGGGATAAATGGCCTCACTGGTCTGGTGTTTTGGGGGTATCAGATATATTACTTGTCCAGTATTACTGGGTATAATCTGCCATGCTATAATGAGCCTTGTTTATGTTACATTTTAAATCTCTGGAGTGATTGTCTCATCTGATTTTATTGAAATGGTTGTTTCACTTATTTATTGTATTGCAAAGATGTGCAAGTTAATATTAAATGTGTCGAGCTGATTGCCCCATGTGATATTATTGAAATAATTATATTGTCTATCCACAGTCTGTGACATTTTACTTGGTACCTTACCATGAGGACAAGTGGGAAATAAAGGGGATTTGATTTGACCTGCAGTCACAAATGGACAGATGTGCAACATCTGTGTGTATTCTGCATTTAACAGCTGGCAAAGCTCGCTTCGGTCTCCTCAAAATATTGTGATAGAAAAGATGGTGAGGTAGGGGGAGGGAAGAGTTTCTGAGGGAAGGGGGAGAGGAGATGGTACCTGTCTTGACTTCTGCCAGCTGATAAGCTATTGAGATTTGTTATGGATTATTTCTGATTGATGCAGAAAAAAAGAATTGCTTCTCTGCCTGTCTTTCTGAGTTCATTGCTTTAGCCTGTTAGCAGGAGTTTGATGGAAGATTTTCCATGCTTAAGTGCAGGGAAGTCTGATGTTCCTCTTTTGGCTTGACGTAAATGGCAATTCAACAATTCGCTGCAAATCCGGCTGACAGTGGAGGGGCCAAGGAAACAAACGTAAGGAGGAGAGCAGTTCTGAGCCATGCCCCTGTTGTCCTGTTGCGGAAGGAGGAATAATAAGCTAAGGGAGCACACTGCCTGGGAATACCCCCTTTCCCACTTGTTTGCTTTGGCCCAGCATCTCCCAGCTCATTCAGAGCTGACCCACGGCTGGGACACAGCACAATTACTCATGGGCTGTTCCCACCCTTACATCTAGCCCTGCCATCACAGAGACAGTCCTCTGGCTGAGGGGAGTGGCCCAGTGGTTAGAGGAATGGACTGAGAATCGTGGAAACAAGGGTTCAGATCTTGCTTCTTGTGACCTTGGGCAAATCACTTTACCCTCAGGTAAACTGTACACTCCCTGGGGGCAGGGACTTATTGCACCTGAATACTTAGCACTGTTGTTTACACTAGTACTGCTATAAAAATGCTAAGCATTATCATTGAGAAGCATGGTCCAGCCTTCCCTCCAGAAGCCCTTCAGCTGGCCAAACGCGTGGCTGCAGGCCCTCCCAGAGGGGCTGCGGACGTCAGCTTTCCTTCCCAAGTCCTGTCCTCTCTGACACTCACCTGAACATGGCTGCACCCACAGGTGAAAGAAAGGTCCCAGCTAGGCGTGGCTGTGAGTACAGTGCGTGCACTGTGCTCCTTGGCAGCAGAGCACAGTGCAGGCTGGAGACCAGAAATACATTTTCAGTTGTTCTAAGTCCAGTCCGTGCAGCCAGGGAGTGCTCCTGAGTATCACTCGGAGAGATCGGGGGCTGATGTACATCGTAAACTACTACTAAGCAATTAAGAACCCCACAGGAATGTGCTGGGGGGAGCACGGACAAGTGACAGATGCGGGAAGCTGGGTCTCATACCTTCTGAAACAGGTCAAACAGAGAAGAAAGGGAGAAATGCGGATGTTTCATCACGCAGGGGCAGGAAATCTGTGGGCTGCTTGGCACTTCTGAAGAATTAAGGGTACAGGGAGGAGCAAACAAGTATTTGGCTCCGAACGGGCCTCTGTCAGTTTGAAGGAAACAGTCAGCAGACAAGGAGCAAATAGCAAAAGTGGGCTGTCCTGGACCCTGCTCGGAAATAGGAAGGCAAAGGGAGTGCCAGCAATGAGCAGAGAGAGAGAGAGAGAGAGAGAGAGAGAGAGCAAGATAAGCAGGCTCTGAGATCACAGGCAAGATTCCTTCCATGGGCTAGCAAATCCCCTGCTGTGACCAGCGGCACTGTGTGGCCGGGGGCAGCATGGCTCTCCAGCAGTCCCCTGCTCTCTTGGTGCTCTGCTCCTTCCTGGCATTCAGAGCCCTCAGCAGGATCCTCAGCCGTCTGCCGCTCCCCCAGCACGTGGCGAGGGATGGGACGCGGGCCTGGCGCTGGAGGAACCTGAGTGTGTCCATGGTGCACTCCCTGCTGACCGGCACATGGGCTCTTCTCTGGTGAGTGCACGAGGATGAGGCTTTGGGGAACTGTGATTGGGGGGGGGGGGGGGGCAGAAGGATGTTTACAGAAATGTCAGACAGTGGGCACGGAGAGTATGCAGAGAGGGAAAGCCGAACAACAAGGCCTACAGTGAGAATCAATGAAATAATATTGAGATACATTACATTTTAGATTTAGATGTCGCCCGCTTCCTCCTGGAAAGATCCAGGGGGGGCTTTCAAAATATTAAAAAGAAAACATAATAACGTCACAATATAAAAATTAAATAGCAAAAGAAAAAATACAATAGCTTATCATACTCAGAGAAAAAGCCTAGTATTACTGGATTTGCCACCCACTCAAAGCATAAATTTTGCTTTTTCTGGCATGATCAGGCTGAGATGTGATGGGAAGTGGACAGATAATTCCTTCCAAAATGTGACTCCTTGTTCTGATTTCACCCTGGGCTCTTGGCAGCTCCTCTGCAGAAAGTGCTGGGAGCAGCTGAGCCAGGGGTGACCGTCACCAGGAGTTCTACTGAAGTCTCTTCTGTTTCTCCTTCCTCAGTGTGTTTCAGAGCCCAGAGATACTAACAGACATCGCGGATGGTTACTCCAGCTCTGCGCACCTGCTAATCTGCCTCACCTCCGGTAGGTTCCTACACGCTGCCTGCAAGGCGATAGTAAAGTCTGTTACTGCCATACTATGAATTCTGCAGCAAGAAAAGGGGAAACTGGCCAATGAGAGGCAGAGGGGAAGACAGAGCCAAGCAGAGACTTCTGAGGACTCAGAGAAATACCTCCACTATCCAGTGCAAGCAGTTTGTGCTAAAAATAGCACCAGCTGAGTTTCCTTGCAGAAAAGCATTCCTGGGAAAGGAAGTTACTGCAGTGCGGCCTGAGCTGGGGGTTCCCACTCACATTCCCCCTAACCGCTGCTTGGGGACAATTCCTTTATGCCTCAAAGCTTGGGGGTCCTCTGTTCTCAGACTCCACAGCTTGGGTTGGCCTGTAATACACTTAGAGGCGCAGCGTGAGTAGCAAACTTATCCGGCTAACGTTGGAGGTATATTCAGAGATACAGCCGCACTATTGAACGAAGCTGGCTAACTTTTAGGACAGGTCTTTGACTCGATTAGACTTAGCCTGCTACCTCAGCTCCCCCCAGTTCTGCCACCAGAATGCCCCAATTTATTTATTTTATTTCATTTTAAAACATTTGTTATGCGTCCTCCCTATGTTCCGGGCAGGGTGCGTATACAGTATTTAAAATACAGAAAACAGATATAATAAATTAAAATACAAAGGCAGGAGATAAAATTAATTAACAAGACAATATCTCCTTGACAGAAAAGTATAAATTTAAAGTTAGGGATACACGACATCACTGACATGTGATCAAGTTGAATAGGATTTTCCGACATAGGTACGTTTTGGCGCCTTTTTGAAGAATTTGGGTTCTGTACTTGTTCTGACTTCAGTAGGGAGGGAGTTCCAAAATGAAGGGCCCACAATTGAAAAGGCTCGTTCCCAGGTCTCTTCAAGGGAACATCACGCAGGCTTTGGTTCGCTGAGCTCAGAGCTATTGTAGGGGTATGTGATCCAGGGCGACGTAATGTTATAAAGGAGATTGTGAATAATGACCACTAGCTTATATTGGATTCGATAAGTAATAGGTAACCAGTGCAATGATTCTAAAGCCAGAGTTAGGTGACCACAGCGGGGGCCAGCATGAAGGCTTGCTGCTCAGTTTTGAATAATTTGAAGTGGATGAAATGTGTAACCTGGGAGACCAAGAAAAAGGGAATTACAGTGGTGAAGGCTGGAAAAGAGTAATGACTGTAAAACTGAATGAAAGTCATCCAGGTCGAGCAATGACTTCAAATTTCGTATTAACCGAAGCTTGAAGAACGAAGATTGTGTCAGAGATTTAATGTGTTCGTGCATTGAAAGAGCAGGATCTAAAAGAAAGCCAAGGTTGCGAGTTATTTTTCAGAGTGGGATGACTTTCTTCATAAAGACAGTTTGAGTTGGGGGTAGATGATGGAGGAAAACGGGATAACCTCATTTCAGTTTTGGAAATATTTAATGCAAGTTTGTTAATCAAGAGCCAGTTTGAATGGTAGATAAACACTGCAGTGTATAATTAATTCTTCAATTTTGGTCCACGAATCTCTGAAGGGAAAGAAAAACTGGATATCATCAGCATATAGCTTGTAGTATACCACAAGGCTAGATAAAGGTCAACATAGGGGGATAAGATAAATAATAAAGAGAGCAACTAATAGTGCAGTAAGTGAATCCATGGTTCTAGTACTAAACTTTAAAAAGGGAACTTTGATAAAATATAAAAAAAAAATAAAATCAACTGAAAGGTGCAGCTACAAAGGTTAAGAGTGTGTAACTGGCATGGACATTGTTTAAAAATACCATCTTAGAAGCGCAGTCCAGATGTATTTCATGCATTAAGAAAGGTGGAAGGAAGGTCAAACGATTGCCAGCAGGGCTAAAAACTGAGGTGAAAGAGGCTATTTTAGCCAAAAGATCTTTATTCAAAAATTGGAAGAAGGAGCCATCAGAAAAAAATAGGATTAAGTATAAGCATTGACAAGTTAAATGTAAAGAATTGATAAGACAGGATACAAGACAATTTGAAAAGAAGTTGGCCTTAGAGGCAAAAACTAATAATAAAACCTTTTTTAGATATATCCGAAGCAGAAAGCCTGCAAGAGAGTCAGTTGGACCTTTAGATGATTGAGGGGTTAAGGGACACTTAGGGAAGATAAAGCCATTGAGATAAAACTAAAACAATTCTTTGCTTCGGGGTTTACTGAAGAGGATGTTGGGGAGATACCTGTTCTGGAGACAGTTTTCAAGGGTGACGATTCAGATGAACTAAACCAAATACAATGAGCCTGGGAGATGTGGTAGGCCAGATTGACAAACTGAAGAGTAGTAAATCACCTGGACCAGATGGTATACACCCCAGGGTTCTGAAAGAACTAAAAAATGAAGTTTCAGACCTATTTCAATTAATTTGTAACCTATCATTAAAATCATCCATTGTACATGAAGCCTGGAAGATAGCCAGTGTAACCCCAATATTTAAAAAGGTCTCCAGGGGTGATTCGAGAAACTATAGACTGGTGAGCCTGACTTCAGTGCCAGGAAAAATCGTGGAAATTGTTATCAAGAATAAAATCACAAAACATTTACAAATACATGGTTTAATGGGACACAGCCAGCATGGATTTATCCAAGGGAAGTCTTGTCTCACAAATCTACATTTTTTTGAAGGGGTGAATAAACATGGTGAATGTGGTGTATTTGGATTTCAGAAGGCGTTCGACAAAGTTCCTCATGAGAGGCTTCTAAGAAATCTAAAAAGTCATGGTGAGATCGCACCTTGAATACTGTGTACAATTCTAGTCGCCGCATCTCAAAAAAGATATAATTGCGATGGAGAAGGTACAGAGAAGGGCGACCAAAATGATAAGGGGAATGGAACAACTCCCCTATGTTGCGACTGTCGCTGCCCGACGTCTCCACTACGCTCACCTTACCTCTTTGGCAACTCCCTCTTTGCCTGTTGGAAGTTTGGCTGTCGCGGCGTCACCTTGCCGTTCCCCTCCGGCGTCCCCAGACTGGCTAGATGCTGCACTCCGCCATGTTTCCCAGCAGCCTAAGGGTGTGCGCGCGGCGCGGCCCCGACTCAAGTACCAGCAGTGGCGCGAACCTCAGGGGCGTCCCCCTGAGATGACGTCATCCTCACCGGATACTTAAGGTCTCTGAAATCACTAACGAATCGAGTTAGCAAGGGCTTTCCTCCAGGTATCGGCAGATGGGATTCGCTCTCTGCATACCTTGCTACTCTGCCTCCTCGGACTTACCAGGGGTACCCGCTCCTCGGGGGCCTCACTTTCTCTTTTGCTTTTCAGATCGCAGTCCAGAACCGGTACTTGCTCCTCCAGGGCCCATGTTCCCGGACTTGCTACTGAATACCACTTCTGCCAGGAAGTCATCGCTGCTTACAATACCAGTGAGTTACCATCTCTCTCACAGAGCGTTCCTTGGAACCAGGTACTCGCTCCTCGAGGCCCTACTTCATTCCAGCTCCTGGGCTGCTTCAAGAGACTATTGTGTGAGTGTTACCATCAAGGTTCTGCTCCTGAACTCTGCATACCCTGCCTACTCACTATATTCAGTTTCTCTACAGCTCAGTTATCCAGGATCGCTGTTCCAGTATCTGAGGGACTACAGCCCAGCCGGGCACTTCCAGCTCACTACTGCCACCTCTGGTGGTTCAATATACAGTTTAATAAAAGAACTAGTGTGTGTCTGTCTCCCAACTCTGAGCCTGACCGGTGGCCCCTCTCGGGATCTTCCCCTGTGGGCATGGTCATCTGCCACCGGCCCAAGGATCCACCCTCAACTAAACAAACACTAACACCCTATGAGGAAAGACTAATGAGGTTAAGACTTTTCAGCTTGTAGAAGAGATGGCTGAGGGGGGATATGATAGAGATGTTTAAAATCATGAGAGGTCTAGAACGGGTAGATGTGAATCGGTTATTTACTCTTTCAGATAATAGAAAGACTAGGGGGCACTCCATGAAGTTAGCATGTTTGACATTTAAAACTAATCAGAGAAAGTTCTTTTTCACTCAACACACAATTAAACTCTGGAATTTCTTGCCAGAGGATGTGATTAGTGCAGTTAGTATAGTTATGTTTAAAAAAGGATTGGTTAAGTTCTTGGAGGAGAAGTCCATTACTTGATATTAATTAAGTTGACCTAGAAAATAGCCTCTGCTATTACTAGCAACGGTAACATGGAATAGACTTAGTTTTTGGGTACTTGCCAGGTTCTTATGGCCTGGATTGGCCACTGTTGGAAACACGATGCTGGACTTGATGGACCCTTGGTTTGACCCAGTATGGCATGTTCTTATGGGATAGGAGGTGATGTCCTTTTCTGGATTGCAAAATGGTTAAAAGACAGGAAACAGAGAGTAGTATTAAATATTCAATTTTCACAGTGGAAAAAGGTAAACAGTGGAGTGCCTCAGGAATCTGTACTTGGACCGTTGCTTTTTTAATATATTTATAAATGATCTGGAAAGGGGCATGATGAGTGAGGTGATCAAATTTGCGGATGACACAAAATTATGCAGCGAAGTTAAATCTTAAGTGGATTGTGATAAATTGCAGGAGGACCTTGTGAGACTGGAAAATTGGGCATCAAAATGGCAGATGAAATTTAATGTGGATAAGTGCAAAGTGATACATATAGGGAAAAATAACCCATACTACAGTTACATGATGTTAGACTCCATATTAGAAGCTACCACCCAGGAAAAAGATCTAGGTGTCATAATGGATAATACATTGAAATCATCGGCCTAGTGTGCTATGGCAGACAAAAGAGTAAACAGAATGTTAGAAATTATTAGGAAGGGAATGGTGAATATAATGGAAGGTGTCATAATGCCTCTGATTTGCTCCATGGGGAGATCGCACCTTAAATACTGTGTGCAATTCTGGTCACTACATCTCAAAAAGGATATAGCTGCACTGGAGAAAGAGCAGAGAAGGGCGACCAAAATGATAAGGAGCATGGAACAGCTGCCCTATCAGGAAAGGTTAAAGAAGTTAGGGCTGTTTAGTTTGGATAAGAGACGACTGAGGGGGAGTATGATAGAGGTCTAGAAAATCATGAAAGTCTTGAACAGGTTAATATAAATCGGTTATTTACTCTATCAGATAATAGAAGGACTAGGGGACATTCCATGAAGTTTGCGAGTAGCTCATTTAAAACAAATCAGAGAAAATTCTTTTTCACTCAGGGGTCGATTTCAAAAGCAGAGCATGCGCGTCCATGTGTGCATGCCGGGAACCGTGCCGATTTTATAACATGTGCGTGCCGATGTTATAAAATCCGATGGCCGCACACACATTTACGCCGGATTTTAAAATCTGCGTGTGCATGTGCAAGCGGGGATTTTCGTAACATGCAGGGACCCAATTGGGCCTCCCCCAGTTACCTTCCAGACTGCTCCAATTAAGAAGCGGACTGGGTAGGAACTTCCCTACCCCACTACCTAACCTTCCTCCCTCTTCCCCTCTCCTCCCCGCCCCCTAAACCTAACCTAACTTTCCCCAAATTTTTTATTTTAGTACTTACTGCTCCTCTGGAGCAGATGTAATTTCCACGCGCCGGCCAGTTGTTCATGCGCACTTCCCCAGGACAGCATCGATTGTCTCTGTCCCGGCCCGCCCCTGACCCACCCCTTTCTTTGGGCCTGGCACTTCTGCACGTAACGGGGGTTATGCACGTAGCTGGGCCTGTTGTAAAATGCATGCCGAGCGTGCCATGCCCGGCCATGCGCATAACCCCTGAAATTTACATGTGTGGCCATTTTAAAATTGGGCCGTCAGCGCACAGTTAAGCTCTGGAATTCATTGCCAGAGGATGTGGTTACAGCAGTTAGTGTAACTGGGTTTAAAAAAGGTTTGGATAAGTTCCTGGAGGAAAAATCCATAAATTGCTATTAAGGAGTAAGGAATAGTAGCTTGAGATCTATTTAATGTTTGGGTACTTGCCGGGTACATGTGACTAGGATTGGCCACTGTTGGAGACAGGATACTGGGCTCGATGGACCCTTGGTCTGACCTGATATGGCATGTTCTTATGTTCTTGTGGTACACCATCAGTGCTAAGCGAGAACCAAGTTGACATTTCTGATCCAACCTTGACTTGCTGTATTCAATTAGTGAGGTATGAGGAAAACCAAGAAAAGCAGAACCTGCAATCCCAAGAGAGTGAAGTTTAGATAGAAGGATGTTATGATCTATAGTATCAAAAGCTGCTGATACATCAAGTAGAATGAGTACAAACGAAGTTCCTCAATCAAAACTTTGATGGTATCAAAGCTGGATAAGAACAGAATATCTGTACTGTGATATTTGTGAAAGGCAAATAGGTATTGGTCCAGCGTATCATTTAAATTGAGGAAATAAGCTGCTGAAGCACAGGCTTTTTGATGATTTTACTGATAAATGATAACAATGAGATAGGATGATATTTTGAGAGACTAGCAGGGTCAGCAGATTTTTTTTTTTAGAATTGGACATATAGAGGCTTGTTTTAATGAGTCTGGAAGGGAACCCTGTCTAGGAGAGGATTTAACCAATTTGGTGATAAATCCAGAGGTTTCATTCCTTATTAGTTTTAACAGTGAGGTTGAACACTGATTAAGAGGACTAGAGGTGGAATTCATTTTAGAAATGGTATAGATGATGTCTGACTCCGTAAGCTTATCATATTCCTTCCATTTCATTCCATCACTGAAAAAAAGCATCCATGCCCCTAACTTATCCGGCTAAATTCTAGCTTCCTAACATATTAGCCAACTAGAATTTAGATGGATATTTGTTTAGATGACTAATTTCTGACTTAGCTGGCTAAATGCTTTGAATATGGACCTTTTAGAGGACAACTGCTAAAGCCATGTCCATGGGTTGACCAGCATTGGCTTTTTTTTTTTAACTTTTCCTACTTTCTATGTATATAAGAACATAAGATATGTCATACTGGGTCAGACCAAGGGTCCATCAAGCCCAGCATCCTGTTTCCAACAGCGGCCAATCCAAGTCACAAGTCTTATGGGATAGGAGGTGATGTCCTTTTCTGGATTGCAAAATGGCAAGTACCAACACATTAGATAGATCACAAGCTACTATTGCTTATTAATTACCATCCTAGCAGTTTATGGATTTTTCCTCTAGGAACTTATCCAAACCTTTTTTAAACCCAGTTACACTCACTGCTGTAACCGCATCCTCTGGCATTGAATTCCAGAGCTTAACTATGCGTGGAGTGAAAAAGAAATTTTCTTCGATTTGTTTTAAATGAGCTACTTGCTAACTTCATGGAGCACCCCCTGGTCCTTCTATTAGCTGAGAGAGTAAATAACCGATTTACATTAATTGTTCAAGTCCTTTCATGATTTTGTAGACTTCTATCATATCCTCCCCCCCCCCACCCCCACTCAGCCATCTCTTCTCCAAACTGAACAGCCCTAACTTCTTAGTCTTTCCTCATATGGCAGCCATTCCATGCCTTTTTCATTTTGGTCGCCCTTCTCTGCACTTTCTCCAGTGCAGCTATATCCTTTTTGAGATGCAGTGACCAGAATTGCACACAGTATTCAAGGTGCAGTCTCACCATGGAGCAATACAGAGGCATTATGAGGAGGAGGAATAGCCTAGTGGTTAGAGCAGTGGACTACAGACCAGGGTTCAAGTCCCACTGTCACTCCTTGTGACCTTGGGCAAGTCACTTTACCCTCCATTGCCTCAGGTATAAAAACTTAGATTGTAAGTCCTCTGGGGATAGAGAAATACCTACAGTACCTGAATGTAAACCAATGTGATATCTCAATTGAGATCAAAATGTCAGTATATAAAAATAATAATAAAAATTCCTCCATTTTATTTGCCATTCCCTTCCTAATAATTCCTAACATTCTGTTCGCTTTGTTGATTGCCACAACACACTGGGCCAACAGTTTAAATGTATTATCCACTATGATGCCTAGATGTTCTTCCAGGGTGGTAACTCCTAAGGTAGAACTTAACATTGTGTAACTATAGCAAGGGGTATTTTTCCCTATATGCATCACTTTGCCCTTGTCCACGATAAATTTCATCTGCCATTTGGAAGCCCAGTCTTCCAGTCTCACAAGGTCCTCCTGCAATTACTCACAATCTGCTTTAGATTTAACTGCTCTATATAATTTTTTGTCACCCGCAAATTTGATCACCTCATTCATTGTACACCTTTCCAGATCATTTATAAATATATTAAAAAGCACAGGTACTAGTACATATCCCTGAGGCACTCCATTGTTTACCTTTTTCCACTGTGAAAACTGACCATTTAATCCTACTCTCTGTTTCCTGTCTTTTAACCAACTTGCAATCCACAAAAGGACATCACCTCCTATCCCATGACTTTTTAGTTTTCTTCGAAGCTTTTCATGTGGGACTTTGTCAAACGCCTTCTAAAAATCCAAATACACCACATCTACCAGTTTACCTTTGTCCACATGTTTGTTCACCCTTTCAAAAAAATGTAGGAGATTTGTGAGGCAAGACTTCCCTTGGGTAAATCCATGCTGGTTGTGTCCCATCAAATCATGACTATGTAAATGTTTTGTGATTTTATTCTTTATAATAGTTTCCACGATTTTTCCCAGCACTGAAGTCAGGCTCACCAGTCTATAGTTTCCCGGATCACCCCTGGATCCCTTTATAAATATAGGGGTTACATACTGGCCATCTTCCAATCTTCAGGTACATTGGATGATTTTAATGATAGGTTACAAATTTTTACTAATATGTCTGAAATTTCATATTTTGTAGTTCTTTCAGAGCCCTGGGGTGTATCCCATCCAGTCCAGGTGATTTACTACTCTTCAGTTTGTCAATCAGGCCTACCACATCTTCCAGGTTCACCGTGATTTGGTTTAGTTGATCTCAATCATTACCCATGAAAACCATCTCTGGAACAGGTAGCTCTCCAACATCCTCTTCAGTAAACACTGAAGCAAAGAAATTGTTTAATCTTTCTGTGATGGCCTTATCTTCTCTAGTGCCCCTTTAACCCCTTGATCATCCAGAGGTCCAACTGATACCCTTGCAGGCTTTCTGCTTCAGATATATTTAAAAAAAATCTTATTGTGAGTTTTTGCCTCTGTGGCCATCTTCTTTTCTCTTAACCTGTGTTATCAATGTCTTATATTTAACTGGTCCATTTTCTGATGGATCTTTCTTCCAATTTTTGAATGAAGATCTTTTGGTTAAAGTAGCCACCTCACCTTTTAACCATGCCGGTAATCATTTTGCCTTCCTTCCACCTTTCTTAATGCGTGGAATACATCTGGACTGTACTTCTAGGATGGTATTTTTTAACAATGTCCACACCTCTTGCACACTTTTTACCTTTGTAGCTGCTCCTTTCAGTTTTTTTCTAACTATTTTTCTCATTTTGTCAAAGTTTCCCTTTTGAAAGTTTAGCACTAGAGCCGTGGATTTACTTACTTTCCCCTTTCTAGTCATTAATTCAAATTTGATCATATTATGATCATTACTGCCAAGTGGCCCCACCACCTCTCTCTCACCAAATCCTGTGCTCCACTGAGAATTAGATCTAAAACTGTTCTCTCTCTCGTCAGCTCCTGAACCAATTGCTCCATAAAACTGTCTTTTATTCCAGCATGCCCTGATGTTTCACTTACCCAGTCAATACTGGGATAATTGAAATCTCCCATTATTACTGCAATACCAGTTTGGTTAGCTTCCCTATCAGTTGCAAGAACAGAGACTGTGTTCTTTTATACTACTGTCTTGGGACTATGCTTACTATGATTAGTATGGCTGCTATGATTACTGTTATAAACACTTTTTTCTTCTCTTTTCTTTCTTTTATGCCCATTATCAGACTTCTATTTAGAGATGCATCATGTGTTTTGTAGTCCTGCATGATTCCAATGATCGTTTATTTTTCTAGTGCAATTAAGAAACATAAGAAATTGCCATACTGGGTCAGACCAAGGGTCCATCAAGCCCAGCATCCTGTTTCCAACAATGGCCAATCCAGGCTACAAGTACCTGGCAAGTACCCAAACACTAAGTAGATCCCATGCTACTGATGCCAGTAATAGCAGTGGCTATTTTCTAAGTCAACTTGATTAATGGCAGGTAATGGTCTTCTCCTCCAAGAACTTATCTAAACTTTATTTAAACCCAGCTACACTAACTGCACTAACCATATCCCCTGGCAATGAATTCCAGAGTTTAATTGTGTGTTGAGTGAAAAATAATTTTCTCCGATTAGTTTTAAATGTGCTACATGCCCGTTCTTTGACAACATGTAATTGTACCACATTGTTTGGAGGCATTCTGGCATATGGGACTCAGCTAGGGGGGCAACAAGGTACCTGCAGAAATATCGGGTAAAAATCTCTATAAGTACATTTTCCTGGGGCAATAATTATCCACAGAGTTTTGCTTTATTTGTGCAAATGATGTGGGTAATATCAGTTAAAGTTGACTCTGTTTAATTTAATTTCATATCTGTTAATAATTGACTCTTAAGTTTTACTGTAAAACAGGAAGACTCTGTTCCTCCTAATTCATTTGTTCTCTGTAAACCGATGTGATATGCCAGATCGGATGTCGGTATACAAACACTAAATAAATAAATAATAACTATCTGCAGAGTGTAGACTGATGCTGGCTGTTGGACAATTATCCCTTATGGACTGGAGTTACCTAAGTTGTCATGAGTCCCTGTGTATGACTGTGACACTGTCAGTAACTGGGGAGAGAGTCATCAGCCCAGGTCTGTGTTAGATGCAGCCACCACAGCGAGAGAAACATAGAAAACATAGAAATGATGGCAGAAAAAGACCAGTTGTCCATCCAGTCTGCCCAGTGTTAAGCACCAAGCCATGCTTTATGATGCTTACCCAGGGATACAAGAACACTTAGATTTTGTAGAAAGTATAATTTTTTATTGATCAATATAAGTATTCTTGGGAAATGCTGATGTCACTTCTCTGACAAACTGACCACCAGCATCTCATTGTATACATGAACTGATCCTTCTTTTTGTTATGGTTATTGGTGTTTGGGTGGATCCTTGGACACTGTGGCAGCTGACCACACCCACGGGGGACAGTCCCGTGAGGGACCACGGTGACAGGCTAGACTCTGGCCACACAAATACAGATTGAATCTTTATTTAAACAGTTTTGGAATCCACCAGAGGTGGCAGTAGTGAGTAGTAGATGTTGGGCCTGGCTGGCTGAGTATCCCACAGGACGCTGGAACAGCAGATCCTCTGCTTGGCTGTGCTGTAGTGGAGAGAGACTGAGAGTTATGAGTACACAGTGAGAAACATACAGAGTCCCAGGTAGAATAGGAGAAGCTTTGAGACAGGGAGAACAGGCCCTCGAGGAGTGAGTACCTGATCCCTTAGAGCAGGGAGACTCAGTGGTATTGTACTCACACAGTGGTTCCACTAGACGAGAGTTCTGGCACTGGAACAGAGGGCAGGCCCTCGAGGAGCGAGTACCTGGTTCCAGGGAAGCAGTACTGTGGAATAGATGGTAGTTGTACTCACAGAAGGAAACTGTTAGTGAAGTCTTCCAAGTAGAAAGGATTGTAGATGCAGGCAGCGACTCAGGGAACATGGGCCCTCGAGGATCAAGTACCGGTTCCTGATAGCACCTGAAAGAAGGAGGAGCGGGTTCCCGTTAGCAGTAAGAGTTCCAGAAAACACTGGAGTGGCACAGTAGCTTCGGTACGGAGAGCAAATCCCATCCCTAGTAATCCTAGTTGTTGCTAACTCGATTAGCTAGCAAAAGAGGTAGGCTTAAATATCCGGGCAGCGTAACATCATCTCAGGGGGACGCCCCTGAGATTCGTGCCAATGAGGAAATAAAGATGAGGGTGGCGTGCGCGCGCGCCTTATGGTACCTTGGAGGAACATGGCGGGAAGCAGCACCAAAGCTGGTCCGGGGACGCAGGAGAGGTCGGCAGACAGTAGTCCGAGGTGAGCGGGAGGAGCCACAAGAAGAGTAAGGTAGGCGGGGTGAAGCCGTTGCAGACCGACGGTCGCAACACTTTTATAGATAAAATACAATATAGTACTAGGTTAGAAACACTAAAAGTGCGTGACTACCCAGAGAATCATTTACATAGATTGTCATGTCAACAGCATGATAGATTATCCCTAAATTACCCTGATTATTTCTCCAAGGTGGGGCCCATTCACCATCACTCTTTAGATAGTCCTTTGTTCTGTTAGAATCTTGCTGGTCAGGGCAATTATCACATCTTAGGCTGTGTTTACAGATGCCCCTGTAAATGGTGCCCCTGTAGTGACAGTCTAGCCTGAAGTTCCAACCGTTGCCTTCTGCTTTTGTGACCCTATAATTAGGCATCACAAAATGTCGCCAGCTTCAACTGCTGTCCAGGTGTCCTTGGAATTCCTCCAGGTCAGGCTCAGTAAGGCATTTAAAGTTCACATAGCCAGGAAGGCTAAGATAGCAGAGGATTCTGGGTCAGTTGCTGTCTCCATGTTGGTCTAAAGCTCAGGCACACATATCACCAGCAAGCTTCCCATGGTAGTATCTGCCGCCCCGTGCAGGTTACCCCCATGTATCAGTCAGTACGGCTTGACTTATGGGGAAAAAAAGAGATGCTATCCCTGGTTGATGTCTCAGGAAGTCAAGCTCCAGATAGATCAGAAAAAGCAACAGAGGTCTAAAGCACCAAAATCCATCCAAGTTCTGTACCCCTTCACTCACGAACGCAGTGGCAGACAGGCCTACAGCATCAATTCTCACTACTGAGCATGTAACACAATTCAAGATCCTGAAGGAACTGAGTGTCCCCAGGAATTAGAAACAAGCGTTTCTCCTCTGGGAATCTCATAAGAACATAAGACTTACCATTCTGAGTCGGACCGAGGGTCCATCAAGCCCAGTATCCTGTTTCCAACAGTGGTCAAGCCTGGCATATCCCAAGGGGTAGACAGATTCCAAGCTGCTTATCCCAAGAATAAACAGTGGATTTCTACAACTCCACCTTAATAATGATTTATGGACTTTTCCTCCAGGAACTTGTCCAGCCCTTTTTTAAAACAGCTACACTAATAGCTTTCCCCACATTCTCTGGCAATGAATTCCAGATCTTAATTATGTGTTGAGTAAAAAAATATTTTCTCTTATTAGTTTTAAATGTATTACTTAGTAACTTCATCATGTGTCTCCTGCTCTTTGTACTTTTTGAAAGCATAAACAACTGATTAACATGTACTCGTTCCACTCCACTCATTGCTTTATAGATCTATCATATCTCCCCTCAGCCATCTCTTCTCCAAGCTGAAGAGTCCTAACCTCTTTAGCCTTTCCTGATAGGGGAATTGTTCCATCCCCTTTATCATTTTGTTCGCCTTTCTCTGTACCTCTTCTAATTCTGCTACATATTTTTTGAGATGTGGTGACCAGAACTGCACCCAATACTCAAGATGAGGTTGCACCATGGAGCAATACAGAGGCATTATGACATTCTCTGTTTTATTCTCCATTCCCTTCCTAATAATCCCTAGCATTCTATTTGCTTTCTTGGATACTGCTACACACTGAGCAGAAGATTTAAATGTATTATCAACGATGACACCTCGATCCTTTTCCTGAATGGTAACTCCTAATGTGGAACCTGGCATTGTGTAGCTATATTATGGGTTACTCTTCTCTAGGTGCGTCAGTTTACACTTGTCCACATTAAATGTCGTCTACCATTTGCATGCCCAGTCTCCCAGTTTTGCAAGGTCCTCTTGCAATTTCTTACAATCCTCTTGTGATTTAACAACTTTGCATAATTTTGTGCCCTCGGCAAATTTGATCATCTCACTTGTTCCCATTTCCAGTTCATTTATAAATATATTACAAAACAGTGGTCCCAGGCAGATCCCTGGGACATTCTACTATTCACCTTTCTGCATTGGGAAAATTTACCCTTTAGGTTTTCCTTCTTTTAACTAGTTGGCAATCCACAATAGAACACTGCCCCATCCCATGAGTTTTTAATTTCCTAAGAAAATGGCAGAGAAATAGCCACTGCCATTAGCAATGGTAACATGGAATAGACTTAGTTTTTGGGTACTTGCCAGGTTCTTATGGCCTGGATTGGCCACTGTTGGAAACAGGATGCTGGGCTTGATGGACCCTTGGTCTGAACCAGTATGGCATTTTCTTATGTTCTTATGTTTCAGTTCCTCTGAATCATTACTTTTGAATATCATTTCTGGAATGGGTATATCTCTTACATCTTCCTCAGTGAAGACCAAAGCAAAGATTTTTTTTAGTGTGCTCCCTGCAGTTATTAAGTCAAATTTGATCATGTTGTGATCACTATTGCCAAGTGCTCTAACACTGTTATTCTCACACCAAATCCTGTGTTTCACTAAGGACTTGGTCTAAAATAGTTTCCCCTCTTGTTGGTTCTTGTATCAGCTGCTCCATGAAGCAGTCATTTATTTCATCTAAGAACTTTACTTCTCTAGAATGTCCTGATATAACATTCACCCAGTCAATATTGGGGTAATTGAAATCATCAGAAAACGCTGGTGCAGGATAAATTTTATAACCACCAAAGAATTCAGAATGTTCTTTAATTATATTTCCAAAAGCAATAAGAGATATCAATGTTATAAAGGCAACTCCGTAACTTAGATACAGTACATTAATACGGTCCCCCGACACGGTCCCGTGTTTCGCTAGGCTGCATCGGGAGGGACCATGGGTACAGTGAATCTATGGTATAAAAGAAATATAAGTCACATTTAATAGTGGTAGAAACAGGCTACTTATGAAAATCCAAAATATCGTACACATACCTTTAAAAATGATACCCGGAGCGCAAGGGCCCTCACAAGTGACAGCCATTTAAACATGGAAAAAAGGCACGAACGCGGCAACTCTCGCGAGAGCTGTCAGAGCCAGCAGGCCCCGGCGGATCCATTCAGTCAGTGAACCGGAGACTCAATAAAAAAGATTCCATTCGATCTCTTTGTTGAGACCATTGGGAGAAACTGTGTCTAAAGTAAAGATCCACCTCTGTTCCCTCCGACCAAGGATCTCGGGGAAGTCACCCCCCCGGGGGGGGGCGGTGAACCACCTCGATGACCGTGAAGGAGAGATCAGAGATGGTATGGCCGCATTCAGACCAATGAAACACCGTGTGGCCACTGCACTATGTGTAGCCACACTGAAACTAACTCTGTGTTTGTACATCCTATAACTGGCCGGTCTTTTAAACTTCGTTCAGAGTCTAACTGTTTAACGAAAGGTGTTGTGTACATTGTCAAATGCCCCTGTCCACTACTTTATGTGGGCAAGACGACGCACATGTTAAAGACCCGCATGATAGAACACTGCTCCAATAACCGCCTGCATAGAGAAGACGAGCCCCTGGTGTCTCATTGGTCTGAATAAAAAACCCAAAACACCAGAACCAATGGGACAACGACAACATCAGCCAAACGCGAACTCCGAAAAAAAGAAAAAACCTGGAGGAACAACAAAACAACTACACTACTGAACGCCTACCGAACACACTTAGCATACTACAAAAAACTTATCCACAACACAAAAAAAGATTTCTACTAAAAAAAAATAAACAAATTCCAACACAACCCAAGAATGCTCTTCAATATCGTACATAGCCTAACCAAATCCTCCAATGACCAGACATCACCAACCTCCAAGCTCTCAAGCAACCTCCAAGCTCTCAAGCAACGACTTTGCAGATTTCTTTAACGAAAAAATCAAAATCCTCATAAACAACAACCTCCACAACCTCCCGAAAATACAAATCAATCACTCACCAAGCTGGCCCAACTTTGATTCAGCATCATCACTGGAAATCCAAACTATCAACAAAAAAATGAACCCAGCTAAGCACCCTATTGATAGCATACCCATACAGACGATCAAAGCCATCGAACCATCAATAACCAAAACGTTAACCAACATCGTGAACCTGTCCCTCACAGAAGGAAACTACCCCGACTGCCTAAAATCAGCAATTATCAAACCCATACTGAAAAAGACCAACCTTGATCCAGAAAACCCACTAAACTACCGACCCATATCAAACCTACCATTCATTGCCAAAATTATTGAAAAAATCATCCACTCCCAACTCAGCGACCACCTGGAAAGGAACAACATCCTACTCCCCACACAATTCGGCTTCAGGAAACAACTAAACACTGAATCACAACTCCAATCATTAAACGACACCATGCTCAAAGGCTTTGACAATGGCCACAGCTATCTTCTAGTACTACTAGACCTATCAGCAGCCTTCGACACGGTAAACCATTCAATACTGATTGACTGTCTCTCTGAAATTGGTGCAAATGAAAAAACCCTACAATGGTTCTCATCCTGTCTATCACAAAGGACCTACCAGGTATCAATCAACGACACCCTCTCAAAGAAAATAAACCTTGACACTGGAGTTCCCCAAGGCTCCGCACTATCTGCGACACTCTTCAACATTTATCTTCTCCCAATATGCCACTTCCTTTCAAACCTTAAACTGACCCACTTCATATATGCTGATGACATCCAAATACTTATCCCAATATACAACTCTCTGGAAAACACCTACAAAAAAACAACCAATTAACTCACCAAAATAAAGCAACTACTACCCAACATGAGACTTATCCTAAACATTGATAAGACAGAAATAATCATGCTCAATAGAAAGAACAACCCTCCACACCTACCACCACTCAACATAATGAATCAAACTTGAAAGGTTTAATGATCCAAAGACAACGACAAACCTTTTCCGTCGGAAAAAAATCAACAGAACCAGAGGTCACGATTTGAAGCTCCAGGGAGGAAGACTCAGAACCAATGTCAGGAAGTATTTCTTCACGGAGAGTGTGGTGGATGCCTGGAATGCCCTTCCGGAGGAAGTGGTGAAGACCAGAACTGTGAAGGACTTCAAAGGGGTGTGGGATAAACACTGTGGATCCATAAAGTCTAGAGGACGTGAATGAAGAATGGGTGGCTCGCGGGAATGACGGCTACTACCTGGAGATAATA
This sequence comes from Rhinatrema bivittatum, assembly GCF_901001135.1. Classification (NCBI taxonomy): domain Eukaryota; kingdom Metazoa; phylum Chordata; class Amphibia; order Gymnophiona; family Rhinatrematidae; genus Rhinatrema; species Rhinatrema bivittatum. Next base: position 165,158,953 of record NC_042622.1, on the reverse strand, counting down.
CCCTTATTCAATAAACATACACACGGTTAATGCGACTCCAACATTGCTCTAAGCTTTAATGGCAAGAGGAAATGTGGAAAAAAGGATTTGCATTCACAGAAAAGCGGGGAGTAGCTTGCTTGTTACGGCAGTTACTACCCCAAACCAAATAAGCCTGATACTTCACTCTCACGCATATCCAGCATAGCTCTCTGCTTCAACGGCAGGGGGAATGAAGAAAAGTGGATCTATATACAGACAACAACCAACAAGGACTGAATTACATAGTCTGGTTAAACAAATAAGCATGGGTGTAGCTTGCTTATTGCGGCAGTTACTACCCCTAACTAATTAAGCTAGATATTTCATTTAGATGCAGTTCCAACACTGCTCTCTACATTAATGCTGGGGGTGGAAGGGAAATAGAGCCAAAAGGTTACTAAGAGCCAAGAGAAACAGATAAGTATGAAAAAAAAAATGTGCAAAGCTTGCTGGGCAGACTGGATGGGCCGTTTTGGTCTTCTTCTGCCGTCATTTGTATGTTTCTATGTTAAAAGACGGCAATCTCCCCTGTCACCCATGCCCGCAACCTAGGAATCATAATTGATAAGGAACTATCCTTCAAGAACCACGTCACCACAAAAATCAAAGACGAATATCACAAACTCCTAACCCTACGACATCTAAAACCTTTCCTTTCCCCCAACGACTTCAGAACAGTCCTCCAACTACTCATCTTCTCCAACCTGGATTACTGCAACTCCCTGCTATTCAACTTACCTCTCACCACCATCCGACCACTCTAGATCCTTCAAAATACAGCCGCCAGAATACTCACAGGAACTAAAAAGTACGATTACTCCAACTCTCATATCACTACACTGGCTCCCAATAAAATACAGGATAAACTACAAAATACTATCCATAATACACAAAATAATATATGAAAAACAAACAAACTGGCTAAGTGCATCCATAAAACCCTACTAACCAAACTGAAATCTCCGTTCAGCTTACAAAGGTCTATTAAAAATTCTACCTGCTCACCAAAAACGTACCTCAGCTCGGAAGAGAGCTATATCCCTAGGAAGCCCCGAACTCTGGAACTCCCTCCCAACCGAACTGAGAACACAGCAACATTTAAAAACCTTCAAAAAAGAACTAAAAACTTGGATGTTCACCAAAGCCTACCAAAACACCTAATGACTCTATGTTGTAACTTCCCTCCCTACCGGCCCATATAAATATGTAGAACCAATCCAAAGCACGTAATTTAACCTGTACAGTTTAACAACCAAACTATATTTATAACACCTACAATATCTATGTTAACAAGCACGTGAATGTTTTGAACACTCTGTTAAACATTGAAACTTTGTAAACCGTTGTGATGGCAAAACTGAAAGACGGTATATAAAACTCGATAAATAAATAAAATAAATAAACATTGCATTTTATTTCCTGTAGAACCTTTAATGCAATCCTTAACACTCCTTCAGAGATCTTCTGTGTTTGTCCCACGCTTTTTTGAATTCAGATACTGTCCTTGTCTCCACAAGCTTCACGGGGAGGCTGTTCCATACATCCATCACTCTTTTTGTAAAGATATGCTTCCTTAGATTATTCTTTAGTCTATCCCCTTTCACTTTCTTCCCATGACTCACCAACTGCAATATTATCAGCTTGTGCCCCTGGTCTGGGAGTCTCCAGAAGGTTATAATGAGCTTATGCTCCTGATCTGGGAGTCTCTGAAGGTATGAGCTTGTGTTCCTAGTCTGAGGGTTCCCATGGGTTTTTAATGAGCTCATGTCCTTGCTCTGGGAGTTTTCAGGGGATTATAATGAGCTTGTCTGCAGGAGTTAATATGAGCTCATGTCCTTGGTCAGAAAGTCTCCAGGGCGAGGGGAATATGAGCTCATGTCCCTGGTCTGAGAGTCTCTGAGGGTTATTATATTCAAAGCTGGCCATTTAAAAGACTTGGTTGGATATAACTTATCTGGCAAAGTTACAAGGTATATTCAGCTGCACGGCTATGTCACTGAATATACACAATATATATTCGTGCTTAGCCATTTAAGTTTAGACCTGTTCTATGGCACATCTAGCTTAGCAGGTTAACTTATGCTGCTAAGACTGAATATTGCTAGTTAGCCGCATAAGTTACATGGCTAATTTTCTCTGTCTTGATCCGCCCACTGTATACCCACAACTTATGCAGCTAACATTTACCCATATAAGTGACTTATGTGGCAAAGGGGTGGCCGCTGAACATAGGCGATATCCAGCAACTGCTATTTAACTGCCTAAGCTATACTTATTCGTATAAATAGCACTGAATATGCGCTTTGAATATTGACCTCTATGACTCTGGTCCAGGAGTGTTTGATTCCCAAGCTCAGAGCATATTCTAGAAAGCAAGATGTGACATGATCTTGACAGGAGGCTTATTTCTCTTTTCTAGGTTATTTTATCCTGGACACTGCTGACATCATCCTAAGCAGACAGTCAAAAGCATCCTGGGAGTTTCTGCTACATCATATATTGGTAACTATTGATCATGTCCTCTTTTCTGCAGGACCAAGACAGCTACTAGAATTCTGCACTTACTTGACAATCAGTTCTAACTATATAGCACTATATCACTGCGTAATACAAAAAATCTGATCACAAATATGAAAGGAATTAAGAGCACTAACAAGGGCCACCCCCAGTGGTTCAGAGGAATCTGGGTTCTATTCCCAGCCTGGCTGTTCAGAGGAATCTGGGTTCTGTTCCTGGCCAGGCCCAGTGGTTCAGAGTGTTATGCAGCAAATACGTTTAAAGTTAAGCACCAAATACACTTAAGGTGCTTCTCCACAGACACAAGGATATCACACCAGACTTTTGTAAAGCAAATTTCAATTTTTTATTGTAATTCAATAAGCAATACAGGTATCCTTGGGAGATACAGAATACAAGCAACTCTCTGGCCAGGTGCACATGAGAAGCACTACTCTGTCTCTCTTTGTACATTAGTAAGTTCTTCTTTTTACAGGTAGAAAATGCAATCTTGAGAAGTAAATCCTTAAATTGCATGAACCTCTGGGAGTATAACATAAACAGTTTCTCATGTCATAAAAGAGACAAATTAGACTTACGTTACCCTGATCCCCTTCCCAAATTGAGGCTTAATTGCCTGGTGTTCATATCAATATTCTGTTAGTCCTTTGTCCTGTCATTTTTTCATCCTTAGAGAGATCTTCATGGCTTAAGCAGTTTTTTTTCAAGAGGAATCTGGGTTCCATTCAAAGCCTGGCCCAGTGTTTCAGAGGAACCTGTGTTCTATTCTTGGCCTGCTTCCTTCACGTCCCACAGACCAGTCAATACTTGTGGGATGCGTCCTCCAGCCAGCAGGTGGAAGCAGAGACAAAAGTTCAAGAGCTGACATCACTCTGTATCAAAGGTCCGATGCTATTTCAGCTCCCCAGTATGTCTCTGCCTCAGCAGATGTGCACACGTGTTGGCTGGTGGATATGTAATAACTTGTTCCTGTGGTGTTTTCAGTCAGGGCTTCCAGGAAAACAGACAGATTGCACTGAAGATTCTGGTGGAAGCAGGCTCCCAGTTTAATATTAATAGTAGGCCCTCGGTTAAATCCAGTTCTATTCAAGCTGGTGCAAGGATCCCTTTTGCCCCACAGAATGCGGGGGAACTCAAACGGAGCTGTTTATAAGGGGATGCCAAGACGAAATGGCACCCGAGGAGGCCTTCGATTAAACTGAGACATATTCGGGCTGGTGCAAGTTTCCCCTTTCCCCTGCAGAGTATGGGGAAGCTTAAAAACGGAGTTGTTTATACAAGGGGAGGCCGAGGAGAAACAGGACTCGAAGCCCTATGTAAGCATCAGTACTTAAAAACTGACTGCCAGGGAATCAGGCAGAGAGCGCTGGTTTCCCTGGTTGCCTGGGCTCCCAGGACAGCAGGCAGAGAGAGCTTGATTTATCCTTGGCAGGAACAGGAATTGAAGAAGACACCACAGATGAAGGTGAGGAAATCAGCATGTCAGCTAATGCACGAGAAAATATTGGAATGTTTTGCCTGGGCTATCAAACCCATTTAACTTTGTGAGCCGCCTTCAGGGAAAGGTAGGGATGCTCAGTGATTGGTGTAACAAGTTCTCAGCTGGGAGACATTTCTTGAGGGTGGGTGTCCCCAACAGGCAGGCAAGGTCAATTAGGAGCTGCAGAAGGCTCTACTGACCAGGCTGTGGCTGGCTGATTATTTCCTGTGGCAGGACGCAAATTTATTTATTTATTTAACTTCTTTTACTATACCGATACTCAAGACGAGGTCTTATCGTACCGGTTTACAATATAACAGGGGGAAACCAATTTAACAACTAAGTGGAAAGGTAAAGTTACATTAAACAGGGAGCGAAAACATGGGAGATGGAAAACAGGAGAGATTTTAAACGATAACAAATGGAGAGTGATAAAAATTAACGAAAACAATATAGTAGCGAGACATAAACAGAGATTTATCTTAGGCGATTATTAACATAATATATCTGGGAGGAGGAGAATTGGGGAGGTGAGCGGGGGGGGGGGGTGGTGGTATCAGGGCAGGGACTGGAGACGGGGAGGGACTGGAAACGGGGAGGGGGGAGGGATAGGGGAAGAGGTCGAAGGGTGAGAGTCAATGTTGGATTGATGGAGGTTCCTTCAACAGTAAGCTTGTGTGAACAGCCAGGTTTTCAGTTTCTTTCTGAAGGAGAGATGGCATTGTTCCTGGCGTATATCTGGGGGAAGCGAATTCCAATGGAGCGGACCTGCTGTCGAAAGTGCTCGCTTGTGAATAGAGTTGTGGACCGAGGATTTGTTGGGGGGGGCCTTGAGTGAACCTTTGTAGGCGTTTCTGATCGGCCTTGTTGAAGTATGTAGTTCGAGAGGGAGGACGAGTTGGAGTGTGGATTGCTGATAGACGGATTTGTGGATGATGCAAATGCAGAGCAGCAGGTTATAATCCTAAACCTGGTTGTGAATTACAAATTCTAGTACCCAGAAAGGTAGTATTCTCATTTGTTCCTATTGCTACATATACTAGAAAAGAGAAAAAGGGGTTAGATGTGCAAAAGCATTTTTTATTTCTGGTTCTAAGTATTTATAAACAAACGTGTAACCCTAAAACATTTTTTTATATTTTTTTAATTTTTATAAGCAAAAGTGTTACCCTAAAACATTCAGTAAAATTTTTTTTTTTTGGCAATAATAGAGTCATCGCATGTGCCTTTTTTCTAAGAGATTGTGACTTTTTCAAAACAGATTTTCTTCGATAATCCTCTTATAAATGAGAAATGCCCATGAAAAAGTTATTAAATGCCCCAGAGGATTTCTCTGAAGCGCTTGTCCTGTTGTGGAAATTCTTAGATGTGTCCCAAGAGTTTGGTCACTTTAAACTCACGGGTTTTCAAACAAATGTTTTGTGCATAAATATGATGTCGTTGTAGAAAGCTGTACCAGGAGTTTTTCTAAGTCACAGTCTCTTAGAGAAAAGGCACAGGGAAGGACCGGTGAGAAGGGGAGGTCTGCATCCGGGCGGATCCACAGCTGGTGGGGCTAGAAAAAAGGGAAGGCAAGCAAGGGAGAGTTTTCCGTTTGTGTCCCCCATTAGCAAGGTCAAGGAGGACCACGGGGCACAGGCAGGGCCCTTGGGTGCTCCTTCGGAGAGGGTCAGTGCAATCTGGGTTTTATGATACGGTTTCCTTTGTTTTTTTCCCCACTGTATGAGAACTGTGGTATGGACAGGTCCTTGCAGAAGCCCCTCCCCATTCAGGACCAGCAGGATCCCTGAAGCTCCATGGCAAAATCCCCCGACTGAACACCCAGGGTCGTAAATGTAATCCCAGCCGCTCCTGACAAGAAGGAGATCCCGGCACACCATGCACATAGAATTCTGCATATTCAAAGTGCAAATCTACCAGTAAGGTGAAATCCCTCCCCTCCCCTTTAGGTCTGAGGGATTAGAGGACTAAACAGGGGAGTTTATTTGCAGGTTCTGGGGCCCGTAATTAAAAAAAAAAAAAAAGCTCAGGTTGCAGTTTTTATTCCAGGCCTTTTAGTGAAATTGAGGAATTCTCTTATCCTGGGAATCAAAGACATTCCTGCATATTTTCTTCAAGTCTATGAGCAGATATTGGTCAAACGCTTTGTTCCTGAATCTCTTGAGGACAACAATAAGGCTCCTCCCTCGAGTTAGCTGGGACTCTGCTCCTTGGTGAAGTCAGTTTCCCTCCCTGGCCCCTCTTTTAAGCAGTCATTAGGCTAGTGGTAGCCCGAGAGGTAGCCCTATGCTGACATATGCTGCTTTTAGATAACATCTAATCTTTTTTTTTTTTTGGTTCCTAATCTTAGCAGCCCTCATACTCGCTGCTAAGAAGAAACCGATCTTGAGTGTCCCTCAGGGAGCTGCTATGTCAGCATAAACCGTACAGGTTGAGAGAAGAGTGAGGTCACAACCAGCAGAAGCTGGATAGGAACCCTGGTTGAGTACCAAAGGGGCCAGAGAAAGGACTAAAGGCCAGTTAGCTAGAATGCTAAAGCTTTTGGCTACAAATTAGGCAATCAAGGTATCAGGAACTAGGGCCGGACCTGGAGTGGTTTGAGGTGAAGTTAGAGAAGCAGTAGTGCTCAGGCACCCTGGTAAGTCAGGTAAGATCCAGTCTAGGATCCAGTTCTGCTACAGGGCAAAGCAGCAGCACAAGGCAGGGGTTCTCCCTCACCTTAGGCAAATGGTTCTTGCCAACCTTGGTGCAGTGAGGACTAAGCTACACAGAGAGGGTAGGTGATGATGTAGATTAGGGATGCTGGAAATGCGGACGCTCTCCATGTAGCACGCCTTAGAGTTTGGGGGGGGGGGGGGAGGGTCCCTAAGACGTCAGCATTAGGAGAGGTACAATGTTTCAGGGAGGAGTGCAGGCACGTCCTTCCACCAAGGTAGTGCGGGGCCTACAAACGGGCAAGGGCCACATGGGGTCAGGCCCCATATGGGGCGTGGAAGATTTGGTTAAGTTCACTTGAGCTTTTCAGCTCCATTCCTTTCTCAAAAGTTTAGTGATATGCCAGATGACTGAATGTGTGAATGCTTAAGAGCAATACAAGAAAAATATTTCCTATAGAACGCAGATTTCTTGTAAGGAACAGAGGAGGGAGACCGTCCTCATCCTGCTCGCACGTTAGAACCAATTCTTCTGAAGAGGCAAGATCACAAGTCTCCCCAGCTTGGCAGGGAGCTCACTAGAGGAAGAGATCTAGCTTCACTTCCTTTCAAGCATTGTAGGGGAGCATTGCAGGGACTTGTTGGGAAAATCTGTCTCCTGTGTTTGCTTGGGCAATTCGTAAAAAAAAAAAAAAAAAAAAGAGGCGCACAGTGCCCAATATGCCACCCCGTTGTCTTGAAAGTAATGGGACATATCATTCTCTGCAGGGTTTATGAATGCTGAAGATTAAGGTCAGAGGCCGGAGCTCAGACCACTAGATAGACATAAGGTTCCTTTTGAGATAACAGGAAACTCACAAATGAGTTCAGGAACTCAAGCGGATGGTTATGTTTGACTGCAGAGGCCTGCAAGAGAGAAGTGGCCTCAGAGGCAGCAAGAGTGCAATGGAGTAAGTAAGCTTGCATATTAAAGGCAAGGTCAAGGTCCAACAGCCTAAAAGGACACTGGGAGAAAGCTCAGATGGTGTCTTATGCACCGGACAGATCATGACCCTAGGGGAAATCCATAGGGCAGCTGCAAGGGCACATCAGTATACTTTTATAGAATGCTAGGGGTCAATCCGAGTAAAAGAAAAAAAGACACATCTAATACGGGAATCCTGGAAGCAAGTCTAATTAACTCCCACCTGGAACAGGGATTGCTCTGGTACATCCTGCATGTATGGACCGGTCTGTAGGATGTGAAGGAAGGTGAAATTTATACTTAGCTGTTAATTTCCTTTCCTTTAGTCCTAGCAGACCAGTCCAGGACCCACCTCAAGAGGAGAATGGTGGTAAAAAAAAAAAAAAAAAGCGGTGAATGTACTTATAGATAGGAATATATACAAATATATAGATAGGTAAATAGTTAGAGTTGCACAGATGCATATAGTTTTAGGTAGACATATAGATAGATTTAGCAAAGAAGGCCTGTTGCCAAACAGAGAAACACAGCCCAGGGAAAGGGAAGCAGATGGAATCCTCAGTCCTTGACCTTTGCCCTTTGATAAATTATTATTGTGTCCTAATGTCTTCTTTCTTCTTCTCTCTCTCTAATTCCAGGAGAACCTTACACTTAGGAGAGCCAATGGCAAATGTGCAAACTTGGGATTGGTATTTGGGTCCCAGGCCTAGTACCCAAGAAATGGTAGTGGATTCTTTTTGTAATGGTGAATCAGAACTAACAATGGCTCCTGGTTGTTTTCTAGCTTCAGCATAGCATACTGAGAAGCTGAAGCAGCACCGAACCTTTTATAGAGAGTGAAGTCAGCTCTTGAATTTTTCTCTCTGCCTCCATTCTGCTGGCTGGAGGAAGTATCCCACATGTATGGACTGGTCTGTTAGGAATAAAGGAAAGGAAATTAACAGGTAAGTATAAATTTCAACTTAGTTTAGTTGATTTTAGTGTACTCTTAAAGATGGAACAGCTCTGTACCATGACTTGCATTCAATCCTTTAAAAAGCTTTTTTTCTTTTTGCAAGCTTTTGATGCATGGTTAATTGGGTCCTGGCAGTTCATGCAATCTTACAAAAGGTTTAGTTATCATGGTTAACGGTCACAGCCCTATGTTTTCAGGCATGAATCCAGGTATGTCATACCACTGTAACCCCCTCTTCGGTTTAAAATCAGAATGTAAGGGCCACACAGCACCAGAGCCAATCTCAGTGTCCCAGACCTCTCGCTTTCTCTCTAATCATGCATATGGGCTGATACAGTACAGTGCACTTATTTTTTAAAGTAAAATGTGCAGCTTCGCTTTCTGGATCGCGCGAGAATAACTAATAGGGCCATCAATATGCATTTGCATGTTGCAGGCGCTATTAGTTTTGAGGGGGGGTTGGCTGCGCGTTTTCGACACGCTAGCTTTACCCCTTATACAGTAAGGGGTAATAGTGCGTCAAAAACGTGCGGCCAACCCCCCTCAAAACTAATAGCGCCTGCAACATGCAAATGCATGTTGATGGCCCTATTAGTTATTCCTGTGCGATCCAGAAAGCGAAGCTGCACATTTTACTTTCAAAAATTAACGCCTGCCCAAAGGCTGGCATTAATTTCTGCCGGCACTGGGGAAGTGTACAGAAAAGCAGAAAAAACTGCTTTTCTGTACACCCTCCGACTTAATATCATGGCGATATTAAGTCGGAGGCCTCAAAAAAAAATAAATTTTTTTTTTTTAAATTTTTAATCGTCCCGTGGCCCGAAAGACGGACGCTCAATTATGCCGGCATACATTTTCCGAACCCGTGGCTGTCAGCCTATCTCCTCTCTTTACCGCGGGCCCTAATTTGCATAGGCCACCCTCCTGAATCGCACGCCCAGGAGAGTGGCCTGTGCGCGCGCCGGGAGGGCGGGCGCTCGCTGGCTCTCCCGCATATTTTTCTGTATCGGCCTGTTAGTTAGCCATGGGGCCACCAGGGTCTCATTGTCAAGGAGGAGGACAAGTCGCCTGAGGTGCACAGGTGGGAATACAGTCCACAGCCATCTCTCAGTTCTCTCAGTCTCTGTAGGTGAGATAGTGAATCCTCATCCCTGGGATTGGTGTTCAAATAATACATTTACTGTAGCTTAAACAATAGGATCCAAGTCAAGCTAGCAAAAATCATAAGAATACAAAGAATAATACAAACCCCAAGTGCCACAAATCTTCTCCATCTTCAGCCTCTGAGTCACTGTCCCTTCCCAATAATGGGAATGATAGAAAAATCTCCACTTCAAGTACATAGAGGGTGGTGGTGGGGGGAAAAAAACTCCCTCCTATCCCAAGGTAAAGCAAAGATCTGCTCACAAGCCAGTTCTCACTCTTAAGCAACCATAGGCCTCGCAGTTACTTGGACGCAGAGCAAATGTAGTTCCCATTCTCCTCAGGTAGGGGTGTTTGCCCTCCTAAGCTGGGAGCAGGTCAAGAAAACAACCAAGTCTCTTGAAAGACAAAAATCTTCTTCCAGGTCTGTGAAGGCAACTGGTAAATAGGGCAGAGTCCTACCCCCTTTAATATAACCCATGGGGCCTGAATTAGGGGAACCACCAAAACACTCCTGCTCCAAAACAAGACTACGTCCAACCACACTTCAAACGTGCTCCAACCAGTGTATAAAGGCGAGCTTGACCAATCCCAGCAAGGGGCAGGGTAACAGGTGCTCCTACAAATGTAAAACCCCGACTCTTCTAGCTGGAAAAACAAGGCAAAACTATTGGCAAAGGGAGCGAAGGAGCCCTTATACCACCCTGGGAACTGGTTGCTTTTCTTGGTCTTGTTCCCCTGTGGCGTTCATTTTGTGGCTGCTAAATCCTTTAGTGGCAGGCGCTGGCTTTTCTTCTGATCTTCCTTAAGTGTTCCAGTCTCTTGTTTGGCAGGTCCTTGTGTTTTGTTATTGTTTGTTTTCTGCATGTGTTGTATACGATTTTTTATTTTCAAGGGTTTTTTTTATTGAATTTTACCAATCATAACAGTCATAAGATTTTTATGCATGTTTATTTTGTTCCACGCCTCAAACCGTGGATGAGTGCGGAATTATAAATGTTTAAAATAAACCGTAGGATGCTTACAGGTACGTTTTTTACGCTAGTGAGTGTGATTTCATGGTCATTCATGTGCCAGTTGTAAAATATTTTGTCATTCTGTGGGTTAAAATTAGGGAGGTAGATATTCAAAAGCCATTTAGATGGATAACTTAAAATTATCCATCTAAATGGCAAGTATTGGTATATTCAGCCTCTTATCCAACTATATTTTAGCTATGTCTGAATATGGACCTCTGTATATTTATCATCAGAGAGTGTAATCTGCCAAAAGGAAAAATGTGGTTTCTTACCTGCTAATTTTCTTTCCTTGAGTCCTACCAGACCGGTCCAAACACATAGGTTTTGCTCACCTACCAGAAGATGAAGGCAGAGAACAACTGTTTTGAAGGCATCACCCTATAGAGAGTATGGTGTCACCTGCAGCCCTTCAGCATATCTGTATCAAAACAAACATTTTAATTCACAACCCCCGACAAGCAGGGCTTGAAATGTCTCCAGAACTAAACCTGGTCTCCTCCAAATCTCCCTATCTTATAAACTGAAAAACACTTTCTGGGTAGTAGAAAAAAAACCTCACAATATTACAGCAAGCTGAAGGCAAAAAATAGGTGGCCTGGTCTGGTAGGACTCAAGGAAAGAAAAGTAGCAAGTAGGAAACCAAAGGTTTTCCTTCCTTATTGTCCCACCAGACCCGTTCAGAAGCCTGGCATTTACCCAAGCCCCCTGTTACAATGCATGGGAACCTGCTAAGCCTGCCCTCAAAACACCTGATCCAAAAGCATCAGTGTCCCTTGCCTGAACATCCAACTGGTAGTATTTTGAAAAGGCATGCAACAATGCCCAAATCGCCACTCTGCAGATTTCCTGCACTCTCGTGGAATATGTCCTGAGATCCTTGATCCTACCAGTGCTTTGGCAATATAGGCTGAACCACCTTGCTAACATGGCCTTGCAGGCCGACCACAAGACCAACAATCTGACCTCCTGAAGGGATTCAGCACCTTTCAGTACCTGAGCAGTAAAGGTCAACATACCCTTCCAGCAAATCTCTCTTCCTGAATGTTGGCAGTTCAACTGACTGACCCATATGAAAGGACGACACTCCCCTATTCAAAAATTTCAAAAGCAAATTTCTCTAGGACAAGATTTCTCTAGTTCGGAAATGCACCTTGCCGAACAGACTGCTGCTTGGAAAATTGATTTCAGCGTCAAGACTTTAATTGATGCACTCTTAATGGGCTCAAATGAAGCCCTCCACAAGGCTTGGGGAAAGAAATGGAGATCCTAAGATGGAATTGTCCTTTGAAGCAGAGGACACAGATGTTTCACCCCCTTAAGTAAACGAGACACGTCTGGGAGCGCCGATAAAGCCAATTCCCTGGATCCTTCCCTGTAGCAAGAAATTGCTATTACCTGCACCATAAGGGAGTTCAGAGCTAAGCCTTTCTGTAAACCTCCCTGTAAGAGGCCAGACTCAATGGCACAGATGCTATAAAGGGGGAAACTTCTGCCTCCAAACACCGTGCTTCAAAAACTACGCTAAAGATGTAGTGTTCTTTCCAGTTTGAAGCAAGGTTGTCACCACTTCCTGACAGTTACCAATACTCCTTAGCTTTCTCCTTTCAGTAGCCAAGCTGCAAGACAAATTGCATCAGGGTCTCATTCAAACCAGACCCTGCCACAGCAGGCTACCAAAGCAGCTCCTCTTTCTCAAGTCTCGTGAGATCCACGTACCAGGGATGCCTGGGCCAGTCTGGCGCTCCCAGAACAAGTAGTCCTTTGAATCATTCTTCCTCTCATCAGCCATGGTGGAACCAGCATAGGCCAGGGCATCCAGTCCTGTGGACCCTGGTTCCTTCCTTCGGCTGAAGAAATGTGCAACCTTGACATTGCTCTTTGTAGCCAAGAAATCCACGACGGACTCATCCCATCTATGCATGACCCTTGCAGTGCCACATCCTCTAGCTACCTTCCTCCTGGGTCCAGAACGTGATAATGCAGAAAATCCACCTGTTTTTGCACCCCAGCAGTGTGAGCCGTCGAGAGTGCCTGAAGGTATTCCACTGTCCACCTGAGAAAGAGACCCACCTCCAGAGACACCAATCGGCTCCTGGTACCTCTCTGGCAATTCACGTGCCACTGCTGTTGCACTGTTGGAGAATATCTTCAACCATTTTCCTTGAACTAGGGGCAGGAACTCCTGTAGCATTCTTATTATTCTCCTCTCCAAATGATTGATGGACCCTGAAGCATCTGCTGCATTCAAAGCCCCTGAGCCAGCCTGCCCTGTCAATGGATCCCCCCCATCTGCTCAGACTGGCATCCGTCATAAGCAATATCCAACCTGGAGCTTCCAGATCCGCGCCTGTGGACAGATTTTGAACTGAGAGCCTCCAAGATAGACTGGTCCTGGCCTCTGGTTTCAGAAGCAGCTTCACATTGTAATCCTGTGACTGGGTTTTCCAATGAAAAAGAAGAGATCTCTACAAGGGCTTCATGGATGCCCTGGCCAAGGTACCAAATAAAGTCCGCGGCCATGGACTCTAGGACCTGTAGATAATCCCAGACTCCGGGTATCCTCAAACATAATGATAATTGGGTCTCTGGGCTGGTAAAATGAAACCATTTTTGGTATAAAGACATTCTAGAACTAGTGGAAATGATAAGCGGCTCGAAAGGGAGACTTGGGAGTGACACCAGGAAATATTTCTTCATAGAAAGGTTGTGGAAGTGATGGAGGCAAAAACAATAACAGTTCAAGAAAGCACAGGACCAAGGAAGAGGATCATTAATTGCAAAAATAGTGAGGGAAATGGTAGCAATTAAAGTCACTTGTGCATAAGCACCATCAGCAAAGATATTAAACAGCATCTCAAGGTGCTTGGAAATTTGATGGTTGAAAGTTTGCAATCCTAGGAGATACCCACCTCCAGTTTTTCTGCTTCTTTGGCAGTCAATCTAAACAATTGCCTGAAGCACCAGTGAGGATACCTCAAAGGATTCTTTAAGGAGGACTTAAATCCTCCTATCCTGAGGATTCTTTAGGCCGTTTCCCCTTCCACTGGGGTTGTGGTTTTCCGTTGTGCCTGCAGTCAGCGAGGCATCCACTGTTGGGAATTTTAACAGCGCTAAATCTTCAGTGGGCAGGGGATAGAATTTGCACATAGTCCTGCCAACCCTGAAACTAATTCCAGAGCATCCACTCCGAGATCACTAAGGCAGCCACCGTCCTGTGAAATGGAAAAGCAGAGTCCTCTCCTTCCTTGGCCACTTCCACCTGCTCCTCCGCTATGCCCAACGCTGATGAAGATTGGTGAATCATCGCTGATGTTGCTTCCCTTCTAAATAACTGGATTGCCCCCTTTCTTCCAAGGATTCTCCTTCTGGATCACTATCCCTAAGATCAAGTCCCCTAGCTCATCCCTCAACAATTGTGCTCCAGCAGCAAGCAACCTAGAATCCAGGCCTGGCTCTTCTTTCCAACTGGGCCTTTTGGATGGAACCAGAGGAACATTGCCCCCGAGTAGGAACTAAGCTGGGGAAGGAACCCGCAGCCCCGTCCTGAATTGCAAAGTTCGGTGAGAAAAGGGGGGTCAATGGGGAAGTGCAGTAAGAATTCTCCCTAATGCCGCAGCTCCCAGGGGTCCTGGAAGTACTGCCGGGCCCTCGATCACAGCTGTTATTTTATTTATTTAATAATTTTTATAGACCGACTTTTCATGCAAGCATATCAAATCAGTTTACAGTAGTTAGCAATTAATCATTTAAAATTATTTGCATTTCCAAAGAAGAAAGAAATAAATACATTATTTCATAATATAATTAACATAGCAAACTAAATAGTATGCTAAATAATCCAAATTTAAACACTTAGGCCTGGCTTTATCAAAATGCAATAAGTATTGCATGCGATAGCAAAAGGGGCATGTTTTATGCTAATATACAGTTTATTGCAATTTGCACTAATTACCTATGTGAAGAGCTAAGTTAGCGCAAATTGCGCTAACATTTTCAGACTTTGCGATAAGTGCCATACCTGTTGTATTTCCTGCATACAACCACTGGGGAACCCATTGTTAATGGAGAGAGAGAGAGAGCACCTAGTCATAATGCCCTCACCCTAGATAGGTATTTGTATCCCAATGGGAGGCCCGCCTAGTAACTCGAGGTGAGGTTTAGGTATTAGTGTAGGGGGATAGGGGCCACTTTGACATGCAACGTGAGACATACGAACAGAACAGTGGTCTCTTGTGAAGATTTGATGACCTTCGGAGTGAGGAAACTCACTCCAAGATGATATTTGTGCAAGGTTTTCTCAACCTAGCTTGATGGACTCTCTACCTGGGTAACATCAAGCTAGGTGGAGAGAACATTGAACAAATCTCATCTTTGGGTGAGTTTCCTCTCTCCGTAAGTCATCAAATCTTCACAAGAGACCACTGTTCTGTTCGTACGTCTCACGTTGAATGTCAAAGTGGCCCCTAACCCCTACACTAATACCTAAACCTCACCTCGAGTTACTAGGTGGGCCTCCCATAGGGATAGAAATACCTATCTAGGGAGCAGGCATTATGGCTCTCTCTCCCCCAGATGGTCTACTAAAACAGGCCATTCAGGAGACATCACAAAATGTGCTAAAACCATAACACAAGCTATCACACAGCTTAAAGCTACTGAAAAAGGTGTAGTTAAAATTGGTGTTAAGTCTGTGCAATAGCACTTTGCAGACTGGCAAACCCAGCCCACCCCTAACTCCTCCTCTTTTTCAAATTTGCATCACACCATACAATATGGTGCTATCGCATGCATTAAAGACATTTTCACATGCGATAAGCCCTTAACACATACAAAAACACCTTAGAGCATTTTGATAAATGACCCCCTTAGAGAGGTAGTAAGTTTAAGGTAGAGATAGTATAATAAAAATTAAAAATATACATTACCTTGGTATTAAATCAGAAGTGTAAGATAATTATGCTAACAGCTCTTGGTAGGCTTGTTTAAAAAGCCAAGTTTTAATCCCCTTTTTAAATAATTTGATGTCAGCTTCTAGTCATAATTCCTGCGGGATGGAGTTCCATAGAAAGGGTCCAGCAATAGAGATAGATCTTTCTCTTACATTATTTAGATGTGCAATTTTGGGGGAAGGAATTGGCAGCATCCCTGTTCCGGTTGATCTGGTGGTTCTTGAGGGGGTGTGGAAGTGAAGTGAAGAGGTTAGCCATTCAATTTTTTCATTGTAGAGGGTTTTGTGTATTAGTGATAAGATTTTATGCTGGGCCCTGTATTTGACCGGCAGCCAATGAAGTTCTTTTAATATTGGGGTGATATGTTCAGATCTTCTAGTACCTATCAAGAGTCTAGCTGCAGAGCTCTGCAGAAGTTGCGATGGTCTTGTTATATTTGCGGGAAGGCCTAAGAATAGTGAGTTACAGTAGTTTAATCTTGATAAGACAAGTGCCTGTAAGACAGTTCTAAAGTCTTTAGGGAGTAGGAGGGGTTTTAATCTTTTGAGTATATTTAATTTGAAGTAACCATCGCTTATGATTTTTTTAACGCAGGATTTCATGGAGAATTCGCAATCTATAAGAATCCCAAGATCTCGTACTTCTAGGGAGATGGGGTAGTTTTTGGCCGCTTCTTGAATTTCAAGCTCTTTTGTCTTGCTTAATTTAGGGGAGATGTATAGGATTTCAGTTTTTTTTAGTATTTAGGGAAAGATTCATTTGGGTTAATACCTTTTCAATGGTGGATTGGTATATGTCCCAGAGCTTTAGAGTTTGGTCAATGGACTTTTGGATCGGTATTAAAATTTGAACATCATCGGCATAGATAAAATGTGTTAGACTGAGGCTTGATAGAATTCTGCATAAAGGGAGCATATAGATATTAAATAGAGTAGAGGATAGCGAGGATCCTTGGGGCACTCCGAAGCTGAGATCGATAGGATGTGACTCTTTATCAAGAAATGTTACTAAACTAAACAAATGTGTCCTCAATGCTCTCCTAAAGCTTTTATTACAAGAAATTTAAAGCAGCTGCTCGGGAAAGAAGTGGTACCTTTCAGGTATGGGCATGGAGAATACTCTCTAGTTATGCCCAGCCTTGCTCCTTTAATTGATGGTGTCTCTTCCTCCCATGATCTCCCAATTCCAAGTGGGTCCCTTTCGGGCTTTTTTCCCCCACAAGGGACAGGCTGCAAACGCCTCCCCCTCCCCCAGAGAAAAGCACAGCAGAGGCCTCCATACGCAGCAGCGCCATCTCCAACAAAAAACTACCCCCAGCCTGCAGAGCAAAGCTTTGTTTCCCAAACACTAGGGGGAACAAACTATGGTGTAAAACATCCCTGCCAACAGCTGCCGGATGGCCCATTGCGCAGGTCTTCTCTTCCCTGAGAAAATGTGCCAGCTTGAAGGAGAAAGGAAATGGAGGAACGCAACTCCTCTGGCTCTCAGCTTCCCTCCTCCCAGATCAGGACAAAGCAGAGGCCACTGACCCCATCACCTCTGGACTAGAGAGCTGCCCGAGGAACAGAGCCCCCACCCCCACAATCCAAGCTGCAGGACTGCACCTTTACCCTCTGCTGGCGATGGAATAGAGGAGGGCTGCAGGTGGCGCAGCACCCTAGATAGGGCAATCCCATCAAAACAGTTGTTCTTTGCCTCCCTCTGCTGGTAGGGGAGCAAAACCCACACCTCTGGCCTGCTCTGATGGGATGATAAGTAAGCAAGTATTTAGGTTTGTGGACTATAAATAAATAAAGCCCATCCAGAACATGCGGCAGCTCTAAAACTCCCCCTCCCAGAGCATGCAACAGCTGGAGTAGAACTCTCCTGCCCAGATTATGCAACAGCTGCAGTGCTCTCTAACAGGCCGATACAGTACAGTGCGCCCCGACGGAGCGCACTGTCACCCTGCTCTTGGACGCGCGTTTTCCTTTACCCCTTATTCAGAAAGGGGAGGAAAACGCGCGTCCAACCCGCGGCTCCTAATAGCGCCCTCAACATGCAAATGCATGTTGATGGCCCTATTAGGTATGCGCGCGGGATACAGAAAGTAAAATGTGCAGCCAAGCCGCACATTTTACTTTCAGAAATTAGTGCCGGGAAAGTGCACAGAAAAGCAGTAAAAACTGCTTTTCTGTGCACCCTCCGACTTAATATCATAGCGATATTAAGTCGGAGGTCCCGAAAAGTTAAAAAAAAAAAAAATTTGAATTCGGCCCGCAGCTGTCGGGCCGAAAACCGGACGCTCAATTTTGCCGGCATCCGGTTTCCAAGCCCGTGGCTGTCAGCGGGCTCGAGAACCAACGTCGGCAAAATTGAGCGTCGGCTGTCAAACCCGCTGACAGCCACCGTTCCTGTCAAAAAGGAGGCGCTAGTGACGCGCTAGTGTCCCTAGCGCCTCCTTTTCCCCGTTTTTACCGCGTCACCTAATTTAAATTTATTTATTTATTTAGCACTTTTATATATTGATATTCAAGTAACAGAGTTACCAATCACTTCGGTTTACATTCCAACAAAAACCATGACATGAGAATGTCTTACATTAAACACAGAATCGCACGCACTGGCGAAGGGCCGGTGGGCGCGCCGGGAGAGCGGGCGTTCGTCCACTCTCTCGCGGACTTTACTGTATCGGCCCGTTGGTCAGCATGTAACAGCTGGCAACCTTCCCTGCTCAGTCAGCATAGACACCCAACCCAAACAGCATGCCACAGCTGGAATATAACTCCCCTGCCCTGTGCATCCAACAGCTGGCGTAGAACTCCACTCCTGCCAGCATGCCACAGCTACATATACACCCCACCCAAACAGCATGCAACAACGGGAATACAACTCCCCCGCCCAGAGAATGCAACAGCTGCAGTACACTATTTTATAGCATCATTGGAAAAAAAAGTTTATAAACTTGAAACTAAATATGGTTTCCCCAACTTGAGCATGCAGCAGCACCCGTAGGAGCCACAGGGATGTAGTTTCCACATCTTTCTCTTCCTTGTTTTGTTTACATTTCTTTAGGTGTTTTCAAATCATGGGCACCCACATTTCTTGAAGTGTCCTCTTCCCCCCTGCACACAAGCTGCCTGACCTTCAGGGGTCACTGAGTTATTTGTGTTTCCTCTCTTCAGGTGGCACCTCCCTTTCTCTATGCTGCCTTTACCCATCACTACCTGGCAGGAGGGGTGATCTCGCTCTTTGTGGAAGTGAACAGCGTCTTCCTGCACACACGCCTACTGCTGAAACTCGGCAACGCCCAGGACTCCATCCTCTACAGGATCAACAAGTGCATCAACCTGCTGACCTTCATCTGCTTCCGCCTGGGGGCCCAGCTCTACCTCACCAACTACCTGATGCGCAAGATAATCCAGCAGCAGCGGGCTGGGGCTCTTCTGCTGGCTCCCACTTCAGTAGTGGATTCGCTGATACTGGTTTCTCTCTGCACAGTAGATATAATGATCCTGATTTATCTGTACCGCCTGATCAGAGCCGACTTCCTCCCAAGGTCCAAAGATCACCTCAAGCAAAACACCAACAGTCACCATAACAGTAAGAAGTTTGTAAGTGACTGATTATAAATAAGGTGGCAATGTCAGCTCCGGGGACCCTGGCATACCTCACATTACACGATTCTGGTGGCAGTGGAAGGAGACGGGGGTGGTGCAGGAATCAAGATGGTGATCCCTGGGGAGATGAAGAGGAAGCAGGATCAGTTTCTGTCTCTTGCAAGCCCAGGTCACCTGGTCCCACCAACTTAAGGCATTTTGGACTTTCTATGATGGAGCCAGTACCTTTTCCTGCACAGGCATTGCTAGAGAACTTAAGAACAGATTGGCCATCCGCAGCGAAGCCATTTTTCTTCTGAAGAAAAATGCATTACTAGCACAGTGCGGTTTATACCAAAACCAGGAAGAAGTAGCCCAGAATCTGAGTGTGCACGAAGCAGCAGCAATGTTTCTGGCTCCTGCGCACTGTGTGTACCAGGGGCTGCAGAGCTTACTAAGGTTAATCAGTGACCAATCAGAATGTGGGATGCCCATCTCAATGGCTTTCTGCTCTGAATGACCAGGAATCTTGGAACATTTAAGACTCAGGGTTTATTACAAAAGCACTTAAGAGAAAAGGCAGCATACGATGAATGTGGGGCTGGGGGGGGGGGGGGGGGATTTTACATTTTTATAATCACTTATTAACCATTTAAAGCAGCTAGCAAAAAACAAAACACCTCACAGCAGGACCTGTACAACTTGAGAGAACATAAAATGACAAATCTTGATTTGGTGCTTCATTAGGAAATAAACATTTTTGCTTTTGATGACGATATAATGTGTGTTTGGCATGTTAGGGTCCTAGGATACGTAGGAATAAAAGTCAACAAGCAAGCTGTACATAACTAAATACACATGTGAGGGCTCTGCTCCCTTCATCAGGTCAATGCAAAATGTGCTGCTACATAGGAAAATTGGTTTTTACCTGCTCATTTTCCTTCTTGTGGTATCACAGATCAGTCCAGACTCCTGGGTTCTGCCTCCCCTCCAGCACATGGAGACACAGAAGTTTTGACTGACCCTGCTCCTATATCCTGGAGGTGCCACCTGCAGTCCATCAGTATTGAACTGTACCCAAGCCAGATTAATAAATACTTTAGCAAAAAACAGTAACCATAAACAATGTTGCCCCCTAAACAAGCAGAGGGATGTAAAACCATGCAAACTCAAGTCTTGCCCACCCTAAGTGGGACCGAAACCTAAGCCATACTGATTCTGCAGAGCAAACAAAGTAACTGGTCGAGTGGAATCTCCAATCTCCCGTTAGCGAACTGGGAGGGACTCTGGAGTGATCCGTGGTACTACAGGAACGAAAATTAGTAGGTAAGAACCAAATTTTCCTTTCCCTGTACGTACCCGGATCAGTCCAGACTCCTGGGATGTACCAAAGCTTCCCTCCCCAGGGTGGGACCTTGAGAGTCCCGCTCAAAGCACACTCTCACTAAAGCCCCCTGTTTCTGGGGCCTGGAGATCCAGAAGGTAGTGCCTGGCAAACGTGTGCAAAGACTTCCAAGTAGCCGCCCTACAGATCTCTTGTGGCGAAACCTGCTGACACTCAGCCCAAGAGGCTGCTTGCGACTGGGTAGAATGAGCACGAAGCCCAACCGGCACCGGCCGACTTTTAGCTGATAGCCTCCTGCAATCTCTGAGCAATAGTGGCCCTAGAAGCCTTATGTCCTCTCCTGTGGCCACTCCACAGCATAAAAAGATGATCTGACAGGCAGAAACTGTTGGTAATCTCCAAGTAACGTAACAGGGCCCGCCTCACCTCCAGTCTTCGCAAATTTCTGGCCTGGGGAGTGGAAGAATCCGAACCCAGGAAGGAAGGGAGCTCCAGACTGATTCAAATGAAAGGAAGACACCACCTTAGGCAGAAAGGAGGGAACCATTCTCAAGGACACTCCTCTATCTGTAATCCTCAAGAAAGGTTCCCAACAGGATAAGGCCTGAAGCTCCGACACCCGCCGAGCTGAGGATATAGCCACTAGAAAAATCATTTTCAAAGTAAGATCCTTTAGCGTCGCACGCTTCAAAGCCTCAAACAGCGACACACACAAGGCCCTCAAAACTAGGTTGAGGCACCAGGAAGGACAAGGATTCCGAATGGGAGGACGTAAATGCTTCACTCTCCTGAAGGAAACGCATGTCTGGATGCACAGCCAAGCAAACTCCGTGCACTCTACCACGAAGGCAACCCAGGGCCGCTACCTGAACTCTCAGGGAATTAAAGGGTAAACCTTTAACCAGGCCATTCTGTAAAAAGGCCAAGACATCACTCACCGAGGCACGAGTGGGATAGACTCTTTGAGTTCCACACACCAAAACTCGAAAACACCCCACACCCTGACATATGCCAGAGAAGCAGAGGTTTTCCTGGACTGCAAGAGAGTAGCTATCACTGCATCCAAATAACCCTTATTCCCTAGCGGCTCCCTCTCAAAAGCCAGTCCGCTAGACAAAAGTGGTCTGCCCCTTCCAAACAAAGGGGGCCTTGACAGAGGAAATTTGGCAGGAGCTGGATCCGCAAGGGGCCGTCCACTGCTAGGTTGACCAGGTCCACAAACCACGGCTGCCTCGGCCATCCCGGTGCTACGAGGAGTTACGTCCCCTTGATGGACTTCTACGCGGTGCAATACCTTGCCAATTAGTGGCCACAGTGGAAACACGTACAGCAGAACATATGACGGCCAAGGGAGGACAAGAGTGTCCACCCCCTCCGCTCCTGTCTCCTGACGCCAACTGAGGAACCTTGGGGCCTTGATGTTGTGGAAAGTTGCCATTAAGTCCATGCAGGGCTGGCTCCACTTGTGGCATATAAAGTGAAAGGCTTCCTCCGAAAGCTCCTACTCTCTGGGATTCAACTGGTGTCGGCTTAGGAAATCTGCTTGATTGTTGTCCGTGCCTGCAATATGGGAGGCTGCGATCCTCTCCAGATGCAGTTCCGCCCAGCTGATCAACTCCCGGGCCTCCAAGGCTACCGCCCGGCTTTTGGTACCTCCTTGGCGGTTTATGTACGCCACTGCTGTCGCATTGTCTGATGGGATCCGTACTGATCTCCCCCTCACCAGAGGGAGGAGAGCCTCTAGAGCCATCCACACCGCTCTGGTCTCTAACCTGTTGATCGAGCACGATGCCTCCTCCACCGACCACCGTTCCTGTACCGAACAGTCCTGGCAGATTGCTCCCCACCCGGAAAGGCTGGCATCCATAGAAACTACTATCCAGATGGGGAACTCCAAGTCCACTCCCCAGCACAACTTGTCCTGGAGGAGCCACCAAGAGAGGCTGGAGTGGGCAGATTCGGTGAGAGGAAGAGGTAGGTGAAACCGCTCTGAGATGGGGTCCCAATGGGATAACAAGTGGACTGTAGAGGTCTCATATGAGCAAAGGCCCATGGAACTAGCTCCAAGGTGGAAGTCATGGACCCGAGGACCTGTAAATAATCCCAGACCCTGGGCAAACGCTTGTCGAACAGCGAGTGCACTTGAGCCTGCATCTTGGAGATCCAGCCCTCGGTGAGAAAAACCTTGCCCAATCGTGTGTCAAAAAGCGCCCCCAGAAACTCTAAGATCTGGAAGGGGTCTAGGCGACTCTTGGCCAAATTGATTATCCACCCTAGAGACCTCAAGAGCTGGAGGACTCGATCCACCGCCATCCGACAGAGATTCTGACTTCGCTCAGATCAGCCAGTCGTCCCAAGTAAGGATGAACTAAGACTCCCTCCTTCCAGAGCACTGCTGCCAACACTACCATCACCTTGGTAAATGTCCTGGGAACCATCGTGAGTCCGAAGAGCAGTGCGCAAAACTGGAAATGCTCCCCCAGAATCATGAACCTCAGATACTTACGGTAGTCAGGTCAGATCCCTATGAGTAGGTATGCCTCCGTTAGGTCCAGCGAAGCAAGGAACTCCCCCATGTGGACCGAAGCAATCACTGGAGTGTTTCCATGTGAAAACAAGGAACCTTGAGGGAGTTGTTGACCTTCAAGTCGAGAATGGGCTGGAACGTGCCTTCCTTCTTGGGCACTATGAAGTAAATGGAGTAGCGACCTGCCCCCAGTTCTTCCAGGGGCACTGGCACGATGGCCTCTAATTCTCTGAGGTGACGGACAGTGTCCTGCACCACTAACCGTTTTTGCTCGTAAGAGCACAGGGAGACCAGAAACCGATCTCGGGACGGACAAGCAAATTTTAAAGCGTAGCCTTGTATTACTATGCTGAGGTCCGAGGTGATTTTGGTCTACTCCTCATAGAACAGAGCAAACTGGCCCAATCCTGGGAACAAGGACTGAACTGGCCTCACCTCATTGGGAAGACTTGGGTCCACCAGACCTTTGGGAAGAACTGCCTCTGCCCAAATGTCGACCATGAAAGGACTGGCTTCAGGACTGCTGCCTGCCTGAGACCTGTCTGGAGGAGGATCCCGACAATCTGAATGCTCAAAACTTTCAATTCCCCTGGAATCGGGAGCGAGAGGGAAAAGGACTCTGTCTTTGCCTTATCATCTGGCAGCTTGTGGACCTTGTTTTCCCCCAGGAATTTAATCAAATCCTTCAACTCTTTGCAAAGAGTAGCTTGCCCTTAAATGGCAAGGAGCTCAGCAGTGCCTTGGAAGAGACATCTGCCGACCAGTTCCTTAATCAGAGGAGGTGGCGAGCGAAGACAACAGACACCATTGACCGGGCCGAAGTCCGGAGTAGATCATACAGTGCATCCGCACTGTAGGCCATCACAGCCTCCAGCCTGCAGGACATCAAAGCCTAACAAGGACTTGTCCAGCTGCAGGTGCTGTACCAGCGAAGACCGGCTCTTGACAAAGCTGCTACACATAGCAGCTCCCTCAAAGTTCTTCAAATGAGCTTCCAGCTTCCTATTCTGGAGGTCCTTGAGAGCCGTCACACCTGAGACTGGAATGGTTGTCTTTTTGGTAACTGCAGACACCGCAGCATCCATCTTAGGAATCCTCAGAAGATCAAGTGCTTCTTCCGATAATGGGTATAACTTGTCCATTGCCAGACTAACCTTCAAACCTTGTTCCACTCTTGAAACAACAAGGCGCTGATAGACATATGAAAAGGAAAAGACCTGGTCGGACCCCTGAAGACCCATCATGACCAGTACCCTCCTGAGGGGCCTCAATGCCCAGCTCCTCCAGAACTGCAGGAATAAGAGAGCCCAATTCCTCCTTGCAGAACAAACGAATCACCTTGGGGTCATTACCTTCGACCATCGGGACCCCCAACAACAGCTGATCCCGGTCCTGGTTGGCAAGATCGGGGTCTGCTCCCTGAGGGTCCAACCCCTGCTGGTCCTCTTGCCCTGAAGTCTCAGAAGTAGAGTCATCCACAGGGTGTGCAGCCATGGACTGGAGCGGACGCTTGGTCCTTGCGGTGCCCTCCTTCTCTGGGACCTTGGGTCTCTTAGGAGCCAAGAGCCCCTCTTTTTCAGGGGTCCAGTGCTTCTTGGAGGCCTTAGGGGATGCCCTTTTATCCCCACCTTTCCTTGCTGCTTTCCTGGCTTTAAAAGCCTTGTACAGCAACAGAACAAATTCAGATGAAAAGGATGATGAGGAATCTGAGCACTCCCTGGAGGATTAGGCCGGATCTCCAGCGATTCCCCCTGAGGTTCCAGGCTGCGGGGATTGGGAGGAGGGAAATCCCCCTCCCTCTTCACGGCCTATGCGAGAGCTGCGACAGTGGCCAAAATGACCTCCATTCCTGCGCTGAGCGTGAACGGTTCTGCAGGCTGCTGAGAAGAGCCCTGCACCGGAACGAGCCTCCCAGGCTCCCGGCGGGCAACAGAATTATTCCCCGAAGGTTTCCCTGAAGTGCCCTCCCCTCGGGGTAGGCACTGGGAACAAAGACTGGCGCGCATGCTTTCCCATATGCACCACAGCCCGCACCACAAGTCATCGTGGAACAGGAGCCAACTGCGGGAAAAGAGCAAAGAAAAGCCCTAGTGGCGGGGGAGAGAGCCGGAGAAGCGATCTCAGTGTCTTCCTGACAGAGCCGCCAGAATTTTTAGACCTTGCCATTTCTTTTTTTTAAACTTTGTTGATAACAAAAACAAACCAGGCTCCAAAGGTTTGCCCGGTCCCCCCCAGGCGGGGGAGAGCCAGGATCCCTGGTATCATCCTGGGCGCAGAGTTACAGGGTCCTCCACCCTCTGCACGCCTGCCTCGAATACCAGGGGGGATGGTCTCACCAGGACCTGACAACCCCCTGGGAGGCTAAAAATTCTGTTCCTTTGGTGCTGTCTCTCCTCTTTATTTATTTTTTTATATATCTCTATCACAAACTGCAGTATTTTACACCTCCACCATCTGTTGGAGACAGAGAAACACTGACGGACTGCAGGTGGCACCTCAGGGGTATAGGACGGAGTCCGTTAAAACTTCTCCGCCTCCATCTGCTGGAGGGGAGGCAAAACCCAGGAGTCTGGACTGATTCAGGTACCTACAGGGAACTAAAGTTTGCCAAATCTACAAATAAATTCCACTTAATACAACAGTATCCCCTCTGAAGGGACAACCAAGGACCAGTGAGAGTGGAGAAGGGTTAGAAAGGAAAGAAACATGAACATCTGCAACACGAAGTATAAAAGGAAAAACCACCAGTCACTTTAATCCACACAAAGCTCCAGCCAGAATGAATCCAGCCTGCTTTCTGGGATGTGTGCCCCCACGCATATCAGACTCATGTCCCCCTTTCCTCCAAACATTGGTTAGGACACCAAACTAGGGGTGTGCATTCGTTCCCTACAAATTGGTAATCCGCAACGTATAGGGCCATATTCGTTGTTATCGTGGGGAAGCAAAACGTATCGCGATTCCCCACAAATACAACGAATCTTCGCCAAATTATTCAGCCGTCTAAAGGAACCAATTTAAACAAACCCCCCCACCCTCCTGACCCCCCCAAGACTTACCAAAACTCCCTGGTGGTCCAGCAGGGGGTCCGGGAGCCATCTCCTGCACTCATACCCTCGGCTGCCGGTATTCAAAATGGCGCCAATAGCCTTTGACCTACTATGTCACAGGGGCTACCGGTGCCATCTTGTGCTCCTACCATGTGACAAGGGCTGACCAATGGCACCGGTAGCCCCTGTGATATAGTAAGGGCAAAGGCTATCAGCGCCATTTTGATTACTGGCAGCCGAAGGCCCGAGTGCAGGAGATGGCTCCCAGACCCCCGCTGGACCACCAGGGACTTTTGGTAAGTCTGGGGGGGGGGGGGGGGGGGGTTGTTTAAATTGGCTCCTTTAGGTGGCTGAATAATTTGGCGAAGATTCGTTGTATTCGTGGGGAATCGCGATACGTTTTGCTTTCCCACGAATACAACAAATATGGCCCTATATGTTGCGGATTACCAATTCGCAGGGAACGAATGCACACCCCTAGTTTGGTGTCCTAACCAATGTTTGGAGGAAAGGGGGACATGAGTCTGATAGGCATGGGGGCACACATCACAGAAAGCAGGCCGGCCATCCATTGCTCCATGTGACAGGGGTTGACCAATGGCACTGGTATCCCCTGTGACATAGTAGGTCAAAGGCGAGCGGCACCATTTTGAATACCGGCAGCCGAGGGTGTGAGTGCAGGAGATGGCTCCCGGACCCCCCTGCTACCGGTGCTATCTTGTGCTCCTACCATGTGACAAGGGCTGACCAATGGCACCAGTAGCCCCTGTGATATAGTAAGGGCAAAGGCTATCAGCGCCATTTTGATTACTGGCAGCCGAAGGCCCGAGTGCAGGAGATGGCTCCCGGACCCCCGCTGGACCACCAGGGAGTTTTGGTAAGTCTTGGGAGGGTTGTAGTTAATTTAATTTTAGCTGGGAAATGAATAAGAATTGCCGAATGCACCATATCTGCCCCCCGACGAATACGAATCCCGAATGCAATGTATGGCGTCCCTCTGCACATCCCTACACCAAACAAAAGTTATTGGGGGGGGGGGGGGGGAAGGGGAAAAGAACACATGGCCACACAGGCTCATTAATGCAGCCTTCTGTCCTACTTCTTGTCACTTCTAGAGCATGACACGAAGTATGCCATGCTGTACAGAGACAGAGGTTACCGCAAGGTCTTCCTGGAAGCACAGAGCAGTCATATCAGTGCTGGTAGGGGTTGAACTGCTGCAGTTGCCCCACTATCATCCTCTGCATTCAGCCCACGCTTTTCTTTTTGACTCTACCACCTCCAAAGTAGCAGATGAGGCATCCCCACTCTCTCCATGAGAAAACACTTCACATCATGGCACCTTGTTGTAGAATTTCTTCTCTGCTGAAAAAGGTTTCCTGTTTTGCATTAATAACTTGCAGGTGTGTAAATGTCTCATTCCTCTCCCCCACCATCTCTCCTCTCTGCTAGGGTACATAACCTGAAGCTCTTCCGTCCCAACTCATAGGGCATTTGGTAGAAAGCCTACCCTTTAGTTACCTCTATCTTTCCTAAGGTATGGCCTGTAGGGTCACCTGTGCCCTACAGAGAAGCATCACCTTTTTTTCTACTTTATGCATCTCCCCCCCCCCCCCCCAAATCGCTTCAGGCCCTGGCCCCCACTTTAGTCACACTTGCTCCCTGGAGATCAGACACTATTGGGCTGAGGTCTTTCCTGGTTGATGTTATCAATCTCTCACCACCCCCCCTCCCAACTTATTTGCATTTCTATATCCCAAATGCACACTGCACTTGTTCACACTGAATCTTACCAGCCAAGCCTTTGATCTTGCCTCAAGCTTTTTTAGATCACTCTTCATTGTTTGCTCCCACAAGGATGTCCACTCTGTTGCAGACCTTTACATCATTGACAAAAAAAGCAAACTTCCTTAACGCCTCTGCAAGATTGCTCAGGAATTGGGAGGGACTCAACTGATCACCTTTCTGCCCTCAGTGTGAATTCCATAACCCTCTATCCCTCAACCCGTTTCTAATCCATTCCACTACATTGAGATCTACCCCAGCCCTGTACAGTACGAGTCTTCTGGGTAGGAGGCCGAGTAGAATCTATCCTGCTGATGGGGGTAGAGATCAAAGGACACAGTAAAAAGATACAAACTCAGCTCTTACTTCTTTGCAACATATACCATTATACACAACACAGACCATCAAGGCAGCAGCAGTTCAACCAATCACAAATATTTCAGTTGCCTATATGACTAAACTAGGTTCCATGGCACAATCATTAATTTCTAATTTTTAAACAAAAAAAAAAAAGTACTTTCATAGGGCTAAAAGCAGAAAATCTTTTTGGCTGTCGTTTGTTCCTGCTCCTCTGAATGGGCCTGTACTGGGCTAGGGCACTAGGAGCCTCATGTTCTGGTTTTTTTTTTTTTCTCCCCTGTTTCATGACCCCCACCCAGCTACTGCAGTGACAGTGCTTGGCCAGGGCCCACACACTCTGCTTCCCTCTGTACATCCAAGCCCCTAGATGTGACCTTTGTCTGCCTGGGAATCAAACGCTGTAGGCCAAGAACCCCTTGCCAGGTAAGTAAAGTACAGAACCGTACCCTGAGGAACACCTATTCCAGAATGTCTCCAGGACGAGTCTGGGTTATTCTACTGTTTCTACACCAAGATCTGTCCCCTGCCTCTTAGCACCCTCTCCCCCTAGAATACCTATACCTAGTCTATACATTGCATCACTCACACCACCGTAAAGACAGAACACAAAGCTGTAAAGTATACAAACGATCCACAGAGCACCAATATTAATGACTAATAGGAAAAGATTGTTCTGGGATGCAGAACATTAAGACTGAAGCCATTCAATCATGTCTAACTTCTGAACAGCTATATAATCACAAACTCATGTTTTAGAAGGATATTCACTAAGAAAAAAAACAAGAAAAAAATGAAAAAACCAGTATGGAGGAAAAAAATGGGAGGAGGGACACACGACACACAGCCCCAGAACCTTACAACTTAGATGCTCCTCACAGCTATTAGAGCTGCTTTAAAAAAAAAAAAAGACAACAAAAAAAAAAACTTTAAAAAAACCTGAAGAAGAAAAGGAGCTGAAAGCTGCCAGAGGAGAGGGATCTGGACCACCAGATTTACAGCCCACAGATCAACTCGGATTTAAAAAGAAGTTGGCCGTAGAGGCAAAAACTCACAGTAAAAACAAAGACTGTGAGGGAGAATGTCGGACCATTAGATGATCGAGGGGTTAAAGGGGCACTTAGAGAAGATAAGGCCATCGCGGAAAGATTAAATGATTTCTTTGCTTCGGTGTTTACTGAAGAGGATGTTGGGGAGGTACCCGTACCGGTGAAGGTTTTCATGGGTAATGATTCAGATGGACTGAACCAAATCACAGTGAACTTAGAAGATGTGGTAGACCTGATTGACAAACTGAAGAGTAGTAAATCACCTGGACCAGATGGTATACACCCTAGGGTTCTGAAGGAACTAAAAAATGAAATTTCAGACCTATTAGTAAAAATTTGTAACCTATCATTAAAATCATCCATTGAACCTGAAGACTGGAGGATAGCTAATGTAACCCCTATATTTAAAAAAGGCTCCAGGGGCAATCCGGGAAACTACAGACCAGTTAGCCTGACTTCAGTGCTAGGAAAAATAGTGGAAATATCAAAAATAGTTCTAAATATCAAAATCACAGAACATATAGAAAGACATGGTTTAATGGAACAAAGTCAGCATGGCTTTACCCAAGGCAAGTCTTGCCTCACAAATCTACTTCACTTTTTTGAAGGAGTTAATAAACATGTGGATAAAGGTGAACCGGTAGATTTAGTGTACTTCGATTTTCAGAAAGCGTTTGACAAAGTTCCTCATGAGAGGCTTCTAGGAAAAGTAAAAAGTCATGGGATAGGTGGCGATGTCCTTTCGTGGATTACAAACTGGCTAAAAGACAGGAAACAGAGTAGGATTAAATGGACAATTTTCTCAGTGGAAGGGAGTGGGCAGTGGAATGCCTCAGGGATCTGTCTTGGGACCCTTACTTTTCAATATTTTTATAAATGATCTGGAAAGAAATACGAGTGAGGTAATCAAATTGGCAGATGATACAAAATTGTTCAAAGTAGTTAAATCACAAGCAGATTGTGATAAATTGCAGGAAAACCTTGTGAGACTGGAAAATTGGGCATCGAAATGGCAGATGAAATTTAATGTGAATAAGTGCAAAGTGATGCATCTAGGGAAAAATAACCCATGCTATAGTTACACAATGTTAGGCTCCATATTAGGTGCTACCACCCAAGAAAGATCTAGGCGTCATACTGGATAACACATTGAAATAGTCGGTTCAGTGTGCTGCGGCAGTCAAAAAAGCAAACAAAATGTTGGGAATTATTAGAAAGGGAATGGTGAATAAAATGGAAAATGTCATAATGCCTCTGTATCGCTCCATGGTGAGACTGCACCTTGAATACTGTGTACAATTCTGGTCACTGCATCTCAAAAAAGATATAATTGCGATGGAGAAGGTACAGAGAAGGGCTACCAAAATGATAAGGGGAATGGAACAGCTCCCCTATGAGGAAAGACTAAAGAGGTTAGGACTTTACAGCTTGAAGAAGAGACGGCTGAGGGGGGATATGATAGAGGTGTTTAAAATCATGAGGGGTCTAGAACAGATATTTACTCTTTACATCGGTTATTTACTCTTTCAGATAATAGAAAGACTAGGGGGCACTCCATGAAGTTAGCATGTGGCACATTTAAAACTAATCAGAGAAAGTTCTTTTTCATTCAACGCACAATTAAACTCTGGAATTTGTTGCCAGAGGATGTGGTTAGTGCAGTTAGTATAGCTGTGTTTAAAAAAGGATTGGATAAGTTCTTGGAGGAGAAGTCCATTACCTGCTATTAAGTTGACTTAGAAAATAGCCACTGCTATTACTAGCAACAGTAGCATGGAATAGACTTAGTTTTTGGGTACTTGTCAGGTTTGGCCACTGTTGGAAACAGGATGCTGGGCTTGATGGACCCTTGGTCTGACCCAGTATGGAATGTTCTTATGAACCTACAAAAAAGGTCACTGACCTCCAACTCTTCCACCTAAACCAACAGGGAAAGGGTCCTCTTGGGAACCAAACCCCTGGGAGGAAGGCTCACCCGAAAAAGAAAGGCGCAAAAAAAAAAAAAAAAAGGAGACTGCAGGTTTATGCACCAGCCACCATCTGCTAGAGACAGAGAAATACTGAGCTACTGCAGATGGCACCAGGGCTTATTCAAGCAGTGTCAGTGAGGCTCTCTCTGTCTCCATCTGCTGGCAGGGATGAATAAACCTAGGAGTTGAAACTGATCTGGGTACGTACAGGGAACTCATGTTTTGTAAGGATATTCACTGAAAGGATTGCCACTATACCGTTCCCCTCCAATCAGCAGAAGAAATAATTTAACTACTAGTACAATACACAGAAGCTGCTTAAAACACAGATAAGGCCACACTATTTTTCAGAAGCAGTGAAATCCCTGCTCACATTACTCACAAAATATTCACAAATATGACAAAAGAGAAAAATGGCTTTATTGATTTTAATGTGATCTGCACAATTCTTCATCAAACAGGCTCAGATTATGCCAATCTGAAAGAAAAACAGAGAGGGTTAGTAAGAACAGGATCTGAGAACAACACTGTCTCCCCACACCCCCCCCCCCCCCATTTCACTATAACTGGACCCCTGAAGTAGCTCAAGCAGCGTTCTCATTGTCTCCCCTCTCCCTTAGGTGGGTAATGTGGCTCACAATCAGGCCGATTCAGTAAAGTCTGTGGGAGAGCGGACGAACGCCCGCTCTCCCGGTGCGCACACAGGCCACTCGCTTGTACGCGAGATTCTCTATTTAAATGAGGCCCGGCGGTAGAAACGGGCAAAAGGAGTGGCGGCTGTCAGCAGGTTTGACAGCCAATGCTCAATTTTGCTGGCATCGGTTCTCGAGCCCACTGACAGCCATGGGCTCGGAAACCAGACGCCAGCAAAATTGAGCATCCGGTTTTCGACCCAACAGCCGCCGGCCCATTTTAAATTTTTTCTTTTTTTTTATCCTTCGGGACCTCCAACTTAATATCGCCATGATATTAAGTCGGAGGGTGCACAGAAAAGCAGTTTTTACTGCTTTTCTGTGCACTTTCCCAGCGCCGGCAGAAACTAGCGCCTACCCAAAGGTAGGCGCTAGTTTCTTAAAGTAAAATGTGCAGCTTGGCTGCACATTTTACTTTCTGTATCGTGCGGGAATACCTAATAGGGCCCTCAACATGCATTTGCATGTTGAGGGCCCTATTAGGTTCCGCGGGTTAGACGCGCGTTTTCCGCCCCTTACTGATTAAAATGTACAGTATCGGCCCAAATGTCTCACACATGCTGAAACAAGACAAAAGCTGCCAATGTTACACAAAACTGAAAATCCAATATTCCAATCACTTGGAAGCTTATTGTGTTTTATTTGTAAAAGTGTTCTACATAAACTGAAAAATATAGGAAGTGAAAAGCAAAAGCAGAATCAGAAGCCATAACAGAAGAATTAGGAAACAGAAGGGGAAGAGGGTAATTAGACACCAAGGAGAGGCTGCAGATATGAGAAAAGAGGTATGTAGCAAGGCCAACAACTTCTTGTTTGACCTCCTCATGCATCAGTGGTTCCTTTGATTGCATCAATGCATTCAGCACAACTCAATTTTACATCATTTGCATGAGGAAATGAGATACAAAATGCTGTTAGGAGCCACAGTCTGTATCTAACCCAGCAAATAAAGACCCCCCCTCCCCCCACCAAACAGATCACTTATTTTCAACTCACTCATCTTTTCAGCCACTAAAAATCCCTTGTCCTACTGTGAGGCTGTTCCATGCACATACCATTTCATGAGAATTAGGTCCTTACATTACTCTAATATTCACTCTCCAGTCTCCCATGAAATTAATTCTGCCTCATGTTACATGCCCAGAGTACCTGAATGTTTTTCCTTTAGATCATACATATTAGGTTCCCAAATCTCACCTCACAGGGCTCCGAATGCAGATTCTTCACCATTCTGCAGCCCTCCTCTGGATTACCTCTGCTCTTTCCTACCACTACCTCTCTTCTACTGGTCAGGCTTCAGGCCTACCCCTGTCTTCTCTCATTGCTTTCTACCTTAGGGATAATCACACAGGATTATCCTTAAAATATTAGCTGGATAACAAAAGTGGGCAAATTCCCTAATCTCCTTTACTCTCAAAACAAGGTCCACATGAATACAAAGATGCTGACACACTCTGGACTCTTTGCAAAAGGTGGTGACAGGAGGACACAGCAGCAAGGAAACTTAAGACAGGATTGTTCTCAGAACGGCTCTTATCTACTATAGGGTTGTTACAATCTAGATGACTTCATGTCTCCAGCCACATTTGTATATATGCTCTAACCTCATATCTTTAATATCTGATTTGATTGTAATCCACCTTGATACTAATTTAGCAAAAGATGCTTATAAATAACTTCTCTGCCTTGCCATGGACAGGACCTGCTTTCTGTGACTGCAGTACCAAGTAGTCAACATTTCTTACTTTGTTGGCAACATCTAGCGCGTCATAGTCTGGGGCAAGACGTACGTATGCCTTCTTCTCGCCATCGGGTCTGGGGAAAAAAAGAAAAAAAAACAACACACCCTTAAGCAGCACCTTCTCTGCACCATGCCCTCTACTCATGCATTACCATCAGTTTTCAGATATGAAATCTGAACAAGACTAAAGGCAGATCTTGTTATCACACCCCTCAGGTTAAGAAATCTTCCCATCTGCAAGCACAAGGCTTATTCCAACAAGATCGGCTAGAGAGCTGTTTCTCTGCTTGATATGTCTTTTCTCTTTCTGACAAGATTTCAAAGTGGACTTTCCCTAACAAATCACATTTGTAGAATTTTACACTCACTTAGCATTTTCTAAGTAATGCAACTGTCGCCATCCTTGGGGTGGTGACATTGGTAGCACAAGAAAACAGGGAAGGTGGTCTAGATAAGATTAATATCCTTGCTCTTATAAAGAGCTATGAATTGGAAATTTCCATAGAGCAGACTGATTTAATATCTCTAACATAATTCTTCCCAGAATTTGGTCTTTCCACATTATTATTTGATTGATCACCATGCAATACTACAGTAAATCAAGACAATTCACATAACTGTGTAGGACCAAACACAAGTCTGTGTGGGAACTGGTCCAGGAGAATTTATCAGTGTTCAGAGCTGAAGCTGTGAGACTAACATGGGTTCACTCATCTTTCATCAACAGGAAGATAGAGAGGTATATTTGATTGAAACAGTGGGCAGATAAGATGGGCCTTATGCTTCATTCTGTGTTTCTATATAAACTAGTCCATGTACAGAACAGCTTCCATTCCAGCCACTCTAGGCTCCAATTTTTACTATTCTACATATAAAATAACTTGAAGGACCAGTGCACGCCCTGGGCACAAGAGACATTTCCAATCTGGAAAGGACTTTGTCAATCTGAGCAGCCATTCCAGGGAGGCGTACTGGCATTTCAAAATCCAATGTCAGACAGCTCTCTGCTGCCGCGGCACTACTACAACAAAAGTCTCCTCACCTGATCAGAGTGTTCACCTTTGCCACATCAATATCATACAGTTTCTTCACAGCCTGCTTGATCTGGTGCTTATTGGCTTTCACATCAACGATGAAAACCAGTGTGTTATTGTCCTCAATCTTCTTCATGGCTGACTCTGTGGTGAGCGGGAACTTGATGATGGCATAATGATCAAGCCTGGCAAAGAATGAATTTTGTTACTGTATAGTCGTTATCCTGCCAGAGAAAATCCCAGCACTGTCACATGTCAGCTACTGTTGAGAACAAGCCACTACACTCTTGTGCAGCTCTTCCACTGCTAACTCTTGGCAGGGACTCTGTTCACTTGTTCACTGTTTGTAAACAAAGTGAAAACTAAATAATTAATAAAATGTATTCAGCTAAATGTAAGCTGAGATAATGGTCTTCCACTGGAACAAATGCATGTGCATTTGTTCCAACAGGCCATCATAGCCATATGTGAACAAAGAGCTTTGTACTGGCACATAAAGCTCAATACAGACTAACAATACCCTGGCCATCATGAAAGGACACAGCAGTATGTCTGAAATATTCACTCTGTTTTGGGTACATCAGTAAGTAATAAAGCAGCATCACAGGCTTTCAGACTTTGATCGCTATGAAAACATCATCTGTACCCCAAACATTTTAAAAAAGGGTTTAGATGCCAAATTGGTTATTTTCCAATTGGTATTAGCATAAAAAACATGCATTGGTGGAACAGAACTTGCAGAAACAGGAAAAAGGGACTATGTGAATTTGGTAAAACATTCATAGACTTTCTGAACATCCCAAAGAAGAAAAGAAAGCAGCAGAAAATGGACAGCAAAGAGATGTAAGGAAATAACAGAATCACTTTCCCCCAACCCCA
Organism: Rhinatrema bivittatum; assembly: GCF_901001135.1. Taxonomy (NCBI): domain Eukaryota; kingdom Metazoa; phylum Chordata; class Amphibia; order Gymnophiona; family Rhinatrematidae; genus Rhinatrema; species Rhinatrema bivittatum. Next base: position 165,123,244 of record NC_042622.1, on the reverse strand, counting down.
AAAGCATGCTTGTAACATACTTATTCCTCCTGGGAGCACTCTTCCTTGGATATTTAGGCTGTCGCCTTAATCTCAAGGTTTTTGGCCTCCTGAAGGTGGGGGAAGTCCTGATTGTCTTCTTCCTGTGGCTATGCACCCCTTTCAAGACAGCCTTTTTAGCTTTCAGGGCTTTTGACTTGGCCTCAGTCTTGGCAGGGACAGCTATAAAAACAAGAAATTGTCACAAATCTATATTTTCTTCAACACACTTAGATGAGGATAGATGCTGCCCAATTATGCTCTCATCTTTCTCACCACCTATACAACAGCAGCATTTAACTGAAAATTATTTTTTTTTGTATTTCAAACAATTTAAATATCAAATGGAGAACATATACCCCAGGGCCATCCTCAGCCTTTAAATTGATAAGCTGCATGGTCTTTTTTAAATCACATTTAATTTTCTGAACCTCAATTTGCAAACCCTGAAAGGGAAATAAACCTAGCAAGTATTTCTGAACAGAATCCAAACAGGTATAAATGTACAGGGCATTTTCTCTCTGCATGCTGGCCAAGGTACTAAGGCCAGATACCTAAAATCTTTTGTCCCTGTTCCAGAAACAATTCCCAGCAGACAACTCATTAGGATTAAAGACTTAATCAAAACCCTTGGGGAAAAAGCTCACACATCTGAGACATGTTACCCTATACTTAAGAACTATTCAAACTTTATTGTGAATTATGCATATAACTTTCAGTTAAAAAGTAATTACTATGTTCATTCTTTATATCTTAATTGAAAATGGATTTTTCTCGTGGATTTGCTTATATATTCTTATAGTACCGAAATAAAGATAAATGTTTTTAAAGCTAATTTTTATTATTCACAATAAATAATTCAAGCGCAGGAAGCTGTTGGCACCCTATAAGCACTGCAAGAGCTTTCCAGGACAAGAATCCATGTACTAGGAGCCTTTAACTCAAGAGAAGTACAAAGGGCGAAATATACCTGAAGTCTCCGAGCTGCTGGAGGGGCCACGATCAGTTCTTCAACCCTCGGCCGCGTGCTCCGGCCTCCTTCTCCCCCACCCCCCCAATCCCCAACTTCGAGAGCCCCGACTCTCTCACCCCACCAGAAGTCCCAAGGGCCCTGCTTTTCCCTCATTCCCCTTGGCCCCCTACCACATGATCACCCAGATCCTATCCCGCCGCCTCTCTCACCTTCCTTCTTCGCCTTCGGAGCCATGTTAGGGAAAGGAAGGAGGCAGGGCTTCTCGAACAATATTACAGGGGTTTCCGCCGCCAAACATCGCGAGATGCGAGATTTCTGGCTGCATGATGGGAAGTGTAGTGTATGTCGGGAGCCTGCCGCCATGACACTCAGATTCAAACTCAGATAACTTTATTAGCATGACAATTGTACATGTACTGGTATAGTAATAAATACAGAATAACTAAAATAAAAGGGTAAGAAAAAAACATAATAAAAATAATAATAAAGCAAATGTACAGGTTTAGGAAATACAAGTACATTTGCTGGTTCTTATTGCCCTTGCTCAGATTTCATTTCTGGCCTGCTGGTGGCAGGATACCACATACTTTTCTGCTGTTTCCAACTGTGCGCTGAATTATGTACAATTTGTTAACATACACCCGATGCAGTAAGCTAACGGTATGCCACCCAATGCATTGGGAGTTTAAAAATGCCCACAAACCAAAAAATGTGTGTAAAGAAAAGGTTTAGTGTGCATAAAAGCATGTACACAATAATCCCAAGTACAGACCCCTTCTGGCACTGAACTCCAGCTTCCACCCATACACTAATACTAGCCCTGGAAACTTTAGTATACCTCGGACTAAGAGTTAAGTTTCCAGACCTAAGAAAACACCGCTCTGCAGTCTGCATTCGCCTACCTGGGAACGCTCCAGAATTGCCCCAGAGACTCAGGAATTTGGCATCAATTGCCGAGTCTCCAAGGGAAACACTGAAAAGCTCTGAGCCTCTCTGTTTACTGTTCCAGCTGCTCCCCTTCAGCAAGCTTGCAGGTAGGTAAGCATAGTGTGCACACACAATGCAGCTGTGATTCACAAATTTATGAGCTGTGACTTATTGTGGGTAGGAGCAAAGAGAGTGTGGAAGGGAAAGAATGCTGGAGGGGGGAAAGTAGTGGTGGTAAAGAGAGAAAGTATAGATTAGCAGGGAAGGGAAGGAACAGAGAAAATTGATGGGATGAGGGTGAAAAGGGATAGGAGTAATCTTAGGAAACATTTCTTTACAGAGGTGGATGCATGGAAAGGCTCCCAGTGGAGGTGGTGGAGACAAAGACAGTATCTGAATTGAAGAAAGCTTGGGATAAGCACAGGGGATCTCTGAGGGAGTGGTAGGGCTTGTAAAGCTGAGCAGTTGTGTCTGTTTCTGTGATGCTATATGATGATTGGAGTCAATGTCTTTAGTTATCTCCCTGGTTATCTCAGTTCTATGGATCCAAGTTTGTCCTTCCTTGTTAAATGTAATGCATTCGTTTATGCGATGGTTATTGTTACAATGTAAACCGAAGTGATTTATAACTTGTTACAAGAATATCGGTATATAAAAGTGTTAAATAAAATAAATAAATAAGTAGCACCTTATAGACTAATTGTATTAAAGCATGAGCTTTTGAAGACAGTTAGTCTATAAGGTGCCACTTGACTCCTGTCATTTTTTGCTACACCATCTAACACAGCTATCCCTCTGAAGATTTTTCACTATATGGTGATTGTTTTTAATAACTGACTAAAAAAATGTATTTAATAAGGTGATTGTAGCATTCATATTTTAATGATCTATGTATTTGTTTCTCAGCATTTTATAAATATATTGTTGGAATCTGCAGTATATAATTGTAATAATAAAATAAATAAATGAATAAATAAAATCCCAGGTCTAGCAGAGAGGTCTAGGATAATGATAGGGATGGGAGTGCTGATGCTTTGGGAGGTAAGATGAAGAAATAATGCACAGCATCTTCTTCTATTCCCTAGATGACTAGTCCAATCTACTTCATACCTGGAATCCTCTCCATTTTTATCCCCCACCTTCATGTTTGTTCCTGTTGTTTGTAATCTGTGACACAGCTGTAATTGGAGGGTTTCATTCAATTTGACTGTATCCTGCCCTGAGAGGAGCTTGGGAAAGGCGGAAGTGTGCTCATGGTTACCTGTGCTGTGGCTTTTGCAGAAGTGAGGGCAGCGTTGGGAGCAGGCTTGAGGGGTGGAGTGGGAGGTTGCTGGAGTTAGTGTGGGGAAGGGGAATTTGTGTGTTCATCTGTGCTAGAAAACGAGAGAGAAAGGGGCTGGGATATCGGAGCAGACTGGGGAGGAAAATTATTTTTCACTATGATATTATTGTCATTTGATGGCAACCTCGTTTAACAAACAAGTAATATAGGAGTATAGTAAATAGGGGTTTACAGAGAGAATGGTTTTGCTTTGTTTAATTTATTTTTGTTTCAGCTGGCTTTTTAAAATCTGTATTTCATTTTGCTTAATGTTGAATACAGTTCAGTTAGTTTACTGAACCAAAATGCACATTAAAAAACTTGAGCAGACGAAGAGAGGATAACGGCCAAAAGCTGCCACGGATGTATTAATTTAGTCCAATAAAAATGATCTCACTCACAGCTTGTTTGTTGACCCTTAATTCTATATATCCATGTGGACTAACATGATAAACACAAATCTTTGCTAACCTCCCCATAAAACAAAATAAAACAAAAAGAAACTACCTTCCCACCCTACCCCCAGCATCAAAACAGCAAATTACCGCAACCTCCTGCCCCAGCCTTCCCCATAAACGTTCCACCCACCCCCAGAGGTCTCTTCCTGGGTTTGCAAAGAGGAAAGGAGGAAAAAGTGATCCCCAGTCACTCCTGCCCCACCAGGTCACAGTTTGAAAATATGTGAGGCCGGCTCCATTTTGTAGCACAGCCGTATGTTACACTACCTGGCACTGTTTTGTGGCACAGCCGTGTGTTATACTGCCTATCGCTGTTTTGTAGCACAAATGTATGTTCCTTGTATGTACTCGGATCAGTCCAGACTCCCTGGTTTTGCCTCCCCACCAGCAGATGGAGACAGAGAAGTTTTGACTGACTCTGCCCTATACTCTGAGGTGCCACCTACAGTCCGTATTTCTGTCTCCAGCAGATCGTGGAGGTGCAAAATCCTACAGTCTGTAGCTAGTTTAAAAAAAAAAAAAATTAAGCAGTGATCAGGATTTTCTGTGAGGATAGTTAGGCTTCGTGTCTCTTTAAGAGAATTAAAAAAAAATATATATACAGACGATTTCTGTCAGCCTCTCAGGGGATCGGCAGGTCCTGAGTGGACCATCCCCCCTGGTATTAGAGGCTCCTGGAGAGAGGGGTTGAGGACCCTGCTGCCCAGGTTACCACAGCCCTGGGTTGATACCAGCTCACTCATCCCAGGTGGGAGAGGACCCGCGCTGCTCAATTGAAGTTTGAAAAAAAAAAGTTGAAAGCTTTGCTTTTCGTCTTCACTCTGTTACCGGGCCTGTCTGTTTGTCCCCTCCCGTCGCTGCGTTTCCAGCCGCCAATTTTTTCATTTTCAGCTGGCCCCCGGAGTCACTTCACTATGCCGTGTGGAGCGGCCTGCCGCTTGTGTGGGGATGCGCGTGCACGACTGTCGCGCGATGGCCTATGTTCCTCCTGCCTCCCTGGGGGGGAGGGAACCTCGGTGGCCGCTGGGGGAGGCGGGTCTAGGGCGCGCCGAGAGCCTGCAAGGCCTGGGTGCCCGCGGCCTGTTTCTGCAGATCCGTTCCCGCTCAGCGTGGGAACGGACGCCATCTTGGCCTCCTTTCACACGGCAACACAGGCAGCGGAGGGGGGAGGGATTTCCCCACCTCCTCTATCCCCTTAGCAGGTAGCCTCCGAGGGGGGCGCTCCAACAGAGGATATTGCTGGGGCAAATGAGGAGAGCCTCGAGGGGGCTTCAGACTCCTCCTCCTCCTTTTCCTCGGAATTTATTATGCTACTTCACAGGGCCTTTAAGGCTAGGAAGTCAGCTAGGAGGCGTTCTGGAGTGGGATCTCTTTGCGCACTGCCCCACTTTTGGATAAGTTAGGGGTTCAGCCTACCAAAAGGGCCAGGTCCTTGGAGGGCAAGGAAGCCCCGAAAATTAAGCGCCCCTTACAGACCATTTCATCCTGCTCGATGGATAATTCCTCTTCTGATGATTCGGAGCAGGACGATCAAGAGCCAAGGGGCAAGCCCCCCTCCGAGCTCAGATATCGAAGGGGACCAAGACCTTCCTTCCAAACACAGTGCCCACCTGCTCAATAGCGATGACCCTAAGGTGGTCCGCCTCTTCAGGAAGGATGAGCTCAGCCCACTCATTCCCACAGTCCTGGAAGAATTGGGCAATGAGACCCCTCAGGAGGACTCTCGTATGGGGTCCATTGATCCGGTCATGGTGGGTCTCCGTGGTCCAATCAGTTCCTTCCCTTTCCATCTTTCGGTTACAGATTTGTTATTCCAGGAGTGGAACACTCCTGATTTAGGTTTAAAAGTCAGCATGGCAATGGATAAGTTGTACCCTTTACCAGAAGAAGCTCTGGACCGTCTTCGTGTTCCCAAGGTATACTCGGCGGGGTCGGCTGTCATCAAGAAGACAACTATCCCGGTGACAGGATTGACAGCCTTCAGGATCATAAGCTGGAGTTTCAGCTTAAGAAGATTTTTGAAGTATCGGCGCTTGGAGTCCAGGCTGCCATGTGTAGCAGTTTCTTCTTAAGAGCAGGGCTTCGCTGGGTGCAACAATTGCAGAGTAGCACGTCTCTTTTGGAGGCGGAAGCTGTTCAAGCTGGGCGTTTGGAAGCTGCAGTGGCTTACAGTGCAGATGCCCTGATTGATTTACTACATACCTCAGCCAGATCTATGGTTTCAGCTGATTCTGCCCGCAGACTCCTCTGGTTGAGGAACTGGTCAGTGGATGTTTCCTCCAAAGCTCAGCTGGGCTCTTTGCCTTTCAAAGGCAAGTTACTTTTTGGAAAGGACCTGGAGGACATGATTCAATCTTTGGGTGAGAACAAAGTCCATTGTTTACTGGAGGATTAGCCCAAGATGAGGGGTTCCTTTCCTCCTCAGTCACGTTTCCGTGGGAATCGAAGATTTCGGTCTTCCCGATCTTCAGGCTCTTCATTTAGGCAGAACTTGGGCAGACAACAGTCCTGGTCCCAGTCCTTTCATGGGCATCACTTCGGCAGAACGGGGACCCCCCCCCCAATCTGCTGGAGGTCCTAAATCCTCCCAATGAAGCGAGGCTGGTCCATTCCTCTCCACCGGCGGTAGGAGGCAGATTGTCTCTGTTTTACGAGGAATGGACCAAGTTGATGTCAGACCAGTGGGTACTCAGTGTGATAAAACACGGCTATGCTTTAGATTTTGCTCGTTTTCTCGTCTCTCCATGTACATACACAGGGAAGTGTCAGGCGGTGCAAGACACATTACAGCGTCTTCTCGCACTCGAACCCATCATTCAGGTTCCTCCAGTGAAGTGGCGGAAGGGGCGCTGCTCCATTTACTTCGTGGTGCCAAAAAAAGAGGGCACCTTCCGGCCCATCCTCAATTTAAAGAGGGTCAACAGATGCCTTCGAGTTCCTCGATTTCGCATGGGGGCCCTAAGGTCGGTCATTGCTTCGGTGCGCAAGGGGGAATTCCTAGCATCTCTGCATCTTACCAAAGCGTACTTGCACATAGGAATACGTGCAGATCATCAGAAATTTCTGAGGTATTCCATCCTGGGGGAGCATTTTCAGTTCAGTGCCCTGCCTTTCAACCTTGCCAGGGCGCCCAGAACCTTTACCAAGGTGATGATAGTAGTGGCAGCGGAAATCCGGAAGGAAGGATGCTTAGTTCATTCATATCTGGATGACTGGCTGATCCGAGCGAAGTCGGAGGCTCTCTGTCGCTCTGTGGTTTGGCAAATCCTTCAGCTATTGAGGTCGCTTGATTGGGTAGTAAACCTCGCCAAGAGTCACCTAGTTCCCTCCCAGTCCTTGGAGGTCCTGGGAGCCTGATTCGATACACGAATGGGGAAAGTATTCCTTACTGAAGAGTGAATCCTCAAGCTGCAGGGTCAAGTTCGGGACTTGCTGTCCAAACATACTCCCAGGGGCCGGGATTATTTACAGGTCCTGGGTTTGATGGCTTTCACATTGGAGTTGGTTCCATGGGCCTTTGCACATATGAGGTCTCTTCGGTCCGCATTACTGTCCCGTTGGAACCCGGTATCCGAACTATTCCACCTGCCACTGCCTCTTATGGACAATGCACGATCCAGTCTCGACTGGTGGCTCCTCTCCAACAAGTTACACTGTGGTGTGCCCTTGGAGATTCCAGATTGGATGGTAGTCTCCATGGATGCCAGTCTCTCCGGTTGGGGAGCGGTCTGTTAGGGGAGGTCGGGGCAGGGACAATAGACAGCGGAGGAATCCCGATGGTCGATCAATCGTTTGGAGACTGGGGCGGTGCGATTGGCGTTGCAGGCCTTTCTACCACTTTTGCAGCGGAAGTCGGTCAGGGTTCTGTCTGACAATGTGACCGCAGTGGCTTATAACGATCAACAGGGAGGAACCAGAAGCAAGCCGGTGGTAGTCGAGACCCAACAGTTGGTAAGCTGGGCAGAGCATCATCTAGTCAGCATTGCGGCCTCTCACAAATGGTAGCTGTAGCAGCCTCCTCCAGCCCCTGCGAGCCAGGAAAGAAAAATCCCGTCGGTCGTGGGATACTGCTGTCTCCTTTGCTGAATGCAAGCCGATTGCTGACAATGTGTCCTGACAATGTGCAAGCCGATTTTCTCAGTCGCCACCGTCTAGATCCCGGGGAGTGGGAGCTTTCTGAAGACATGTTCGATCTCATATGCCACAGGTGGTCCAGCCCAAGCGTAGACTTGATGGCGATTTTCCGGAATGCCAAAGCCCCCTGCTTCTTCAGTCGTCGCAGGGAGACAGGAGCGGAGGGAGTCGATGCCTTGGTTCTTACCTGGCCAAAGAATGTCCTGCTGTATGTGTTTCCGCCTTGGCCTCTGATCGGCAAGCTGTTACAATGCATAGAAGCTCACCCGTCAGAAGTGATCCTGGTACCTCCGGAATGGCAGATGCATCCATGATTTGCGGACCTGGTCAACCTATGTCAAGGTTCTGTTTGTTTGGAAGAGGCAGATCACTTTTGTCTAGTGGCATGGCTTTTGAGAGGAAGCGTCTGAAGAATAAAGGTTATTCGGACGCAGATGTGACCACTCTTCTACGATCTCGGAAAACCTCTACTTCCCTAGCCTATGTAAGGGTTTAGGGGATTTTTGAGTCGTGGTGCGTCGAGCAAGAGGCCAATCCTTGTCCTTCATGGAGCCTAAATTTGGTTCTTAAAGGTTTGTGTGCGGCACCGTTTGAGCCTCAGAAGAGGGTGATGCTAAAAGACTTTACGTTGAAGGTGGTATTTCTAGTGGCTATTTCCTCAGCTCGCCGGGTGTCAGAGCTTCAGGCGTTGTCATGCAGGGAGCCTTCTTACAGGCCAGTCTGTCTAAAGGCTTATTATGCAGCCCTCTAAAGGCGCAGGTGGCAGCCCTCGGTTGTTTCCAGTGTAAGATACGAGGCATACCCTTAGCCGCACATCCGGATGTGATGCGTTTTCTCCGTGGGGCGAAATATTTGCATCCGCCGATCAGGAATCCTTGTCCTTCATGGAGCCTAAATTTGGTTCTTAAAGGTTTGTGTGCGGCGCCGTTTGAGCCTCTGAAGAGGATGATGCTAAAAGACCTTACGTTGAAGGTGTTATTTCTAGTGGCTATTTCCTCAGCTCGCCAGGTGTCAGAGCTTCAGGTGTTGTCATGCAGGGAGCCTTTTCTAAGGATTACAGACACGGGAGTCTCCTTGCGGACGGTTCCTTCCTTTCTCCTGAAGGTGGTTTCCTCCTTTCATTTGAATCAGTTGGTGGAACTCCCATCCTTTACAGGTTTGGTACTACACTGATCCCAATTCTAGAGATCTGAAGAAGCTTGATGTGTGCCAGGTGCTGCTGTGTTATCTGGAGGTTATCAACGGCTTTTGTATGTCAGACAATCTTTTTGTGTTCTGGAGTGGCCCCAAAAGAGGGCATAAGACATCTAGAGCGTCGATCGTTCGTGGTTCGGTGTATCTGCTTCATGGCTGGCCGTGTCCGGTCGGTCTTCAAGCGCATTCTACCCATTCACAGGCAGCCTCGTGGGCAGAGTGTCAGCAAAATTCGCCGCAAGAGATTTGTCGGGCGGCTACTTGGAAGTCTTTGCACCCATTTGCTAGACTTTACTGATTGGACGTTCAGGCCCCAGGTTCGGGAGGTTTGGTGAAGGTATGAGCTGAGTGGGACTCTCCAGGTCCCACCCCACATAATGGAGCTCTGGTACATCCCAGGAGTCTGGACTGATCCGGGTACGTACAGGGAAGGGAAAATTGGTTCTTACCTGCTAATTTTCATTCCTGTAGTACCACAGATCAGTCCAGAGTCCCACCCTTTTTGGTATGAGAGTCCACTCGTTCAGTACTTCCTTATGTTCTCTGCAGACTAAGTCAAAAGTTTTCTAAAGTTTCACGGGTTCTGTTCCCCCTGGAGGTTAGTGTGAGTTGCAGGGTTTATTGGTTTTTAAAATGTTCTGCTTTGACACAGTGTAATACTGACGGACTGTAGGTGGCACCACAGGGTATACGGCAGAGTCAGTCAAACCTTCTCTGTTTCCATCTGCTGGAGGGGAGGCAAAACCCAGTGTTGTGTTTGTGGCATCTTGTCGCAGTGGAGATGACTCCTCCCATGGGGAGGGGCCCCGTGGGGAACCACAGCGATAGGCTAAACTTAGAGAGCAGACACTTGTAGGTGGAAAGCTTTATTGTACTGCTGTAGATAGATGGTATGAGGCAGGAAGGAAAGGCACTGAAGTCCGGCAAGGTGCAAATACGTTCAGACAGTCTCAGATGACGATGTCTCACCCAGATGTTCAAGGTAGATACTGAGCCTGGTGGGTGAAGTCGGAGAACCGGATCATAGAGGTACTCACAGGAACATAGTGCGGGTGTCTTCCTGGCAATGGAGATGGTGGGACCGAAGATCCTTGGTGCAGATACCTGGACTGATAGGCCCTTGAGGAGAGAGTACCTGATAGCACAGGAGATCCTGAAAGAATAAGAGAGAGACCCCCGAGGAGCGGTTGTCTAGTTCAGCGCTTCTCAACCAGTGTGTCGCGACACACCAGTGTGTTGCCAAGCACCGGCAGGTGTGTTGCGTGCTCCCGGTTTCTTCCGCTGCTCTTCCTTCCCTGCTGCCGTTGCCACCGGGCTAACAGCACGTTCAAACCCAATGGGAACGGCAGCGTTGTTAGAGGAAGCTGTGGCACCCGCGGCTGGACTTTTCTTCTTCCCGCGTCTGCCCCGGAACAGGAAGTGATACACAGTGCAGTGTGTGGGAAGGAGAAAGAGCCGTGCCACGTGGAAAGGTAGTGGTGGTGGCGGCGGCAGCAGCAGCAGTATCGGCCCTGAGCAGTAGCGTGGCCCAAAGCAATCAAAGCAGCCGGTGTTCGGCAAAGGAGACAGCAGTATCCCGTGGCCGATGGGATTTTTCTTTCCTGGCCCGCAGGGGCTGGAGGAGGCTGCTGCAGCTACCATTTGTGCCTTGGGTGGGGGGAGGAAGTGAGTGAGAGAGAGAAGACAGCCAGCCTGTGTGTGATTGAGAGCATGCATTTAATTGAGAGCATGTGTGTAAGTGTATGAGAGAGAACATGTGTGTGATTGAGAGGAACTGGTCAGAGAAGTAATGTGTGTATATGTGAAAGACAATAAAAGTGACTGATCAGGGAGATGACTGGAGTGTGTGTGAGAGAGTGAGAGACTGGTCAGGGAGGTGACTGGGGTGGGTGTGTGTGTGTGAGAGAGAGAGAGAGAGAGAGAAAGCATGGAAGTGAGAAATCTGGGTATGTGAGAAAGCATGGGAGTAAGAAGCCTGGTGTTGTGGGGGTGTGTGTGAAAGAAAGTATGGGAGTGAGAAGCCTGTATATGTGAGAGAGAGCATGGGAGTGGGAAACCTGTGTGTGTGTGTGCATGCATGAGAGAGAGAGAGACTGGTTGGTAAGGTGATGGTGTGTGTGAGAGAAAGAGACTGGTGTGTGTGAATGTGAGAGAAAGAATGTGATTCAGGGAATGAGAAGCCTGTGCACGTGGAGAGCGAGCATGGGAATGAGAGAGAGACTGGTGTGTGTGTAACAGAGAGAAAGTGATTATGGGAATGAGAAGCCTGTGCATGTGAAGAGAGAGAGCATGGGAGTGGGAAGCCTGTGTGTGTGTGTGTGCATGCATGAGAGAGAGAGACTGGTTGGTAAGGTGATGATGTGTGTGAGAGAAAGAGACTGGTGTGTGTGAATGTGAGAGAAAGAATGTGATTCAGGGAATGAGAAGCCTGTGCATGTGGAGAGAGTGAGCATGGGAATGAGAGAGAGACTGGTGCGTGTGTGTGTAAAAGAGAGAAAGTGATTATGGAAATGAGAAGCCTGTGCATGTGGAGAGAGTGAGCATGGGAGTGAGAAACCTGAGTGTGTGTGAGAAACAGTATGGGAGTGAGAAGTCCGTATATATAAGATAGAACACGGGAGTGGGAAGCCTGTGTGTGTGTATGGCATGAGAGAAACTGTTTAGGAAGGTGACTAGTGTGTGTGTCAAAGACTGGTTGGAAGATGATTGGTGTGTGAGAGACAGAAATTGGTCATGGGGGTGTGACTGGTATGGTGTGTGTGTGAGAGACAGAGAGATTGGTCATGGGCCCTAAGGAAGAGGACCATGAGTATAGAGCTTAGCCACTACTGCTGCTTCTGGTGTGTGCTGCGGCCTGCACGGAAGAGGAGTAGGAGAGCTGCTGGAGGGGGTAAGTAAAGGTGGCTTTTTAAGTTTATTTTTCTTGATTGACTGCCATTTTAATTATTTAATATTATGTGATGTGTCTGCTTTTTTAAAATATTTTATTGGTGTTTGGAGAATTTTTAATAGTTTTTATGAGATTTTAATTGTTGGATGTTACTCTGTTCATAGCTGTTTTGAAACATTTATTCTGCTTATTAGTATAGTTTTATAATTATTTCTGTGTGGGGATCTATAGCTGCTTGCTAGTTCTGTTTTCCTGATTGGAGGTGTATTGGTGTTTAGGGCCTGATTTAATATTTGTAGTGTTGCCTTTTCATAGATAGGGTTGCTCCTGTTTGAGTGTATTCCATAATACAGGTGTAACTGTGTGCAGATTAGTTTATGTGCATTACTACAGATCCTGGGAGTATGTTAGGTCGGTTCTGTGTCTGTTACCGAGATGAGATATTTTACTAGCATGTAAGCATTTTATCAGTCTTATTTGTTGTGTTTTCTCAAGAGGACATGCATTGGTGGTAAACTGCTGCCTTTTCATAAGTAGGGCTATTGAGCCTGGTAGTAGAAGGAGTTTGAGTTGCTGTTACTGAGGTGATACCAGAACCAGAATATCTTTTTTGTAGGGTGAGTTGTATGGGGAATGTCATAATTCTACTTTACATCCATTATTGTGGGTCAGGAGGGTTCCCGTGGATGCAAACTGTACTTTTACATCTAGCCCCGTGACGATCATGGGTCAGTGTGTCACGCATGTGAGAACCATCTGTCAGGTGTGTCCCGACAGAAAAAAGGTTGAGAACCACTGGTCTAGTTAGTAGAAAACCCGAAGGGATGGTGGAAGCAAGAGGCCCCCGAGGAGCGGGTGCCTAGAGCTTCATAGGAGTGAGATTCCTCGGAGGGTATCGAGGTGTCGAAGCGAGCAGCTAAGAGCGGTCAGAGTAGCTAAACCGAAGTCCTTGCTCACTCTATGATGGTAGCGTAATGGAGGCTTTAAATACCCGGAGGTATCGACATCATGCGGTGGGGACGCCCCCGAGGTTCCCGCCATGACGTGAACTTAAGCGTAGGCAACGTGCGCGCGCGCGCCCTAGGAGGCCACAGGACGGAGCATGGCGGACTGGGACACCCATGCTGAGTTGGAGACGCTGAGGGTTTCGGCATCGGAGGCAGCCATCTTGCCCAAGGAGGAGGAAAAGCTGTAAGGCAGAGTGGTCGCAGCCATCTGCGACCGATAGACACAACACCCAGGAGTCTGGACTGATCCGTGGTACTACAGGAACGAAAATTAGCAGGTAAGAACCAATTTCCTTTACGCTGCCTGGCACTGTTTTGTAGCACAGTCGTATGTTACGCTGCCTGGCGCTGTTTTGTAGCACAGTCGTATGTTACGCTGCCTGGCGCTGTTTTGTAGCACAGTCGTATGTTACGCTGCCTGGCGCTGTTTTGTAGCACAGTCGTATGTTATGCTGCCTATTGCTGTTTTGTAGCACAGCCGTATGTTACGCTGCCTGGCACTGTTTTGTAGCACAGCCGTATGTTACACTGCCTGGCACTGTTTTGTAGCACAGTCGTATGTTACGCTGCCTGGCGCTGTTTTGTAGCACAGCCGTATGTTACGCTGCCTATTGCTGTTTTTGTAGTACAGCCGTATGTTATGCTGCCTATTGCTGTTTTTGTAGCACAGCCGTATGTTATGCTGCCTGGCGCTGTTTTGAAGCACATTTGTATGTTACCTGCCTGGCACTGTTTTGCAGCACAGCCGTATGTTACGCTGCCTGGCGCTGTTTTCTAGCACAGCCGTATGTTACGCTGCCTATTGCTGTTTTTGTAGTACAGCCGTATGTTATGCTGCCTATTGCTGTTTTTGTAGCACAGCCATATGTTATGCTGCCTGGCGCTGTTTTGAAGCACATTCATATGTTACGCTGCCTGGCGCTGTTTTGTAGCACAGCCGTATGTTACGCTGCCTGGCGCTGTTTTGCAGCACAGCCGTATGTTACGCTGCCTGGCGCTGTTTTGCAGCACAGCCGTATGTTACGCTGCCTGGCGCTGTTTTGCAGCACAGCCGTATGTTACGCTGCCTGGCGCTGTTTTGTAGCACAGTCGTATGTTACGCTGCCTGGCGCTGTTTTGTAGCACAGCCGTATGTTACGCTGCCTGGCGCTGTTTTGTAGCACAGCCGTATGTTACGCTGCCTGGCGCTGTTTTGTAGCACAGTCGTATGTTACGCTGCCTGGCGCTGTTTTGTAGCACAGCCGTATGTTACGCTGCCTGGCGCTGTTTTGTAGCACAGCCGTATGTTACGCTGCCTGGCGCTGTTTTGAAGCACATTCGTATGTTACGCTGCCTGGCGCTGTTTTGTAGCACATTCGTATGTTACGCTGCCTGGCGCTGTTTTGAAGCACATTCGTATGTTACGCTGCCTGGCGCTGTTTTGTAGCACAGTCGTATGTTACGCTGCCTGGCGCTGTTTTGTAGCACAGCCGTATGTTACGCTGCCTGGCGCTGTTTTGAAGCACATTCGTATGTTACGCTGCCTGGCGCTGTTTTGAAGCACATTCGTATGTTACGCTGCCTGGCGCTATTTTGTAGCACAGTCATATGTTATACTGCCTAGTGTGGGTTTCAAAAGGTAACCTGGTGGGCCTGGAGTGACTGGGCATAGCTTCTGCCCATTTCTACTTCATAGATCCCAGGATGGGGTTGGAGTTCTTTTGGTGTCTGTTCAATTATTTATTTTCCAGAATGAAATTCAGAAAATAAAGAAATTGAGAGGGTTTTTATTTTTTATTTGTTTCACAAAACGCAGATGTTTTGTTGCGTTTTTCATTTCATTTAAAAACAAATGCATATCCCTGATAGCAAATGATGCCAGATAAAGACCAAATTGGCCCATTCTGTCTGCCCAATGGAGTGTCTTCCCACACTCGCCCTAACGCCAGTACCACCCTGTGCTCTCAACATTTTTCCTACCATGGATCGGTGTTCTCTGGCTGTACAAGTCAAGAAGAAGGCAGAGGTACTCTGGGGCCTGCTTGTTCACATTTAAAGATGAAGCAAAATGTTCTGAGTGTAAACCTGGTTTCTGCTGGTGTTATGTTTTTGTAGGAATGTGATCCCTAGGCTGAGATAAGTGATGTCTCCGCCCACAGGGAGGAGCCCTGTGAGACTCACCGTCAGCAGGCGTAGTTCTCAGTGGCGTGTGACACAGCTGTAGGAAGAGACTTTATTATGAAGTCCCGGGGCTTTGTAAAAGGGGTGGGAGGGGGCGTGTCAGGAGGTGTGTGTCAGGGGGCATGTCAGGGGCGGGTCCGGGGGCGTGGCGACGGTTCGGGGGCGGGCTGGGAGGGCGGTCCCGAGTCCCCCGGCACTGCGGCCTGTGCCGGGGGATGCGAGGCGGCGCGCGCAAGTTACGCCTGCTTCAAGCAGGCGTAACTTGCCCAACAAAGGTGGGGGGGGGGGGGGGATTTAGGTAGGGCCGGGGGGTGGGTTAGGTAGGGGAAGGGAGGGGAAGGTGGGGGGACGCGGAAGGAAAGTTCCCTCCGAGGCCGCTTCGATTTCGGAGCGGCCTCGGAGTGAACGGAGGCAAGCAGCGTGGCTCGGCGCGCGCAGGCTGCCGATTTTGCACAGCCTTGCACACGCCAACCCCGGATTTTATAAGATACGCGTGGCTACGCGCATATCTTATAAAATCCAGCGTACTTTTTAAAGATCTACCTCTGTGATTGTAAACCCTCTGGGGACAGGGAAGTACCTGAATGTAATCCACTTTGAAGTGCCAAAAAGTGGAATATAACATAAATAAACCCGAATAAAGGTGAGCCAGTTGATATAGTGTATCTGGATTTCCAGAAAGCATTTGACAAAATCCCTCATGATAGAGTCTTCTTGGGAAATTAAAGTCATGGGCTAGGGGTCAGTGTCCTGTTATGAATTGCCAACTGGTTAAAAGTTGGAAAACAGAGTAGTGCTACATTTTCCCAATGGAGAAAGGTGAATAGTGGAGTGCCCCAGGGATCTGTCTGGGACCACTGCTTTTTAATATATTTATAAAAGACCTGGAAATGGGAACAACAAGTGAGGTGATCAAATTTGCTGATGATACAAAATCATTCAAAGTTGTTATCACAAGATGATTGTAAGAAATTGCAAGAGGACCTTGCAAAACTGGGAGACTGGGCATGCAAATGCCAATGAAATTTAATGAGGACAAGTGCAAAGTGATGCATTTAGGGAAGAGTAACCCAAATTATAGCTACACAATGCAAGGTTCCCCATTAGACGTCACCACTCAGGAAAAGGATCTAGGTGTGATCATTTATAATATATTGAAAGCTTCTGCTCAGTGTGCAGCAGCAGCCAAGAAAACAAATAGAAAGCTAGGGATTATTAGGAAAGGAATGGAGAATAAAACAGAGAATATCATAATGCTCTGTATCGCTCCATGGTGTGACCTCACCTTGAGTACTGTGTGCAGTTCTGGTCACCACATCTCAAAAAAGAAATTGCAGAATTAGAAAAGGTGCAGAGAGGGACCAAGATGGCCGCTTCATGAGATGTGCGTAGGGAGCTCTCCTATTGCCTGGCCGTTCTTTATCGAAATTACCTCTGAAATATTATTGATTTTTCCGATATGCCGCATACAAAATGAAAAGAGCGACTGAAAGAAACTGTTACCTCTAAGGAAGATGGTTTTCAACAAACGAAGATAGAGAGCTTCTACAAATCCACCCCGAAAACACTAGAGGCGAGGGCCGCGAGGAGAGAGTTCCAGGAGCTCGGAACTCTCTTGATGGCCAATGAGATCTTGCTTAGCCCAGGGGCGCACGTGACGCCATCGCCTCCGCGAGGTCAGACGGGAATAGGGGAGGATGAAACAACTTGTGTTCTGGTGGAGGAGAGGAGAGAGCAGCCCCCCAGTGAGTCTGATGGAGATAGCGGAAGGCAGGCGGTAGAGGTGTAAAGGAGAGAGGGACTACCTCCACAGAACCCCCCCATGGCTGAACTGGCACGGGACACCGGAGGAGACCCAGCGCTTCAAAACCTGGTAACAGTGCAGTCTAAAAATGTATTTTCATTACATAAACCCCCAGTTGTGACTATGGATACGTTGTGGAAAGCTATGACGTCAATTGAATCAGCTATTACTACTTTAACACAAGCATTTCTAGAATTGAATAAGAGAGGTTTGAATACTGAAAAAATAACTAATATACACCAAGAGAAAATAATGAAAATGGAGGAAAAAATTATAACGGTTGAAAAAATACAGTGTAATTTAATAAAATCTGAGAGGAAGATTGAAAATATAGAGAACAATCTCTGGTATTTAAATCTACGAATAGTAAATTTTCCACTGTTGAAAGGAATGGCACCAGTTGAAATGCTTAAAGAATATTTGAATGTTTGCCTGAAGATTCCAAATGAAATAACACCAGTAATTTCAAGAGCTTTTTTTGTCTCAAAGAAGAATTTACCGATGAGAGATTCTGAGGAAATTCAAGAACAACAATCTCTTAATGTTACTGATTTACTGGAGATGTCATTGCAAACGGAAATCAAGACAAGAGGCACATTATTAGCCACCGTTGCTTTTGTGCAAGACAGAAATCTTGTAATGAAGTTTTTCTTCAGAAATAGAACTCTCAAATACCATGGACAGAGTGTTTGGATTTATCTGGACATTGTCCGCTCCACTCAGGAGCGCAGGAGAAAATTTCTATCAATGAGTTCTGAGGTGGTAAATATGCAGTTAAGATACCCCTGTAAATGTCTTATAAAATATCAAGAGGATAGATACATTTTTTTGTAACCTGAAAAACTAAGGGGCTTCTTAGACGGAAGGGGATGAAATGCAAGTATCATAAGTAGGGGGGAATGTCTCCTGTAACGGTTTATGCTTATATAGATAAGTTGATTTATTGAGCTCCTTAAATTTCCAGGATTTACATCTTGGTTCCAATATTTCTTTTATGTTTAAAGAGACCCTTGTTTGGTTGTAAGCTAATTATGATGTAATTTTATTTTTCTTTTGAAATTTTATAATGGATCTCTTATACCTTGAAACAAGATGTACATAATACATTTGAAAATTGCATAATTAAAAAAAAAAAAAGGTACAGAGAAGGGTGACTAAAATGCTAAAGGGGATGGAACAATTCCCCTGTGAGGAAAGGCTAAAGAGGTTAGGACTCTTCAGCTTGGAGAAGAGACGGCTGAGGGGAGATATGATAGAGGTCTAAAAAATGAGTGGAATGGAACAAGTAAACATTAATCAGTTGTTTGCTATTTCAAAGAGTACAAAGTCTAGGAGACACACAATGAAGTTACTAGGTAATACATTTACAACCAATAAGAGAAAATATTTTTTTACTCAATGCATAATTAAGCTCTGGAATTCATTGCCAGAGGATGTGGTAAAAGATGTTAGTGTAGCTGCGTTTAAAAACGCTGTGGACAAGCTCCTGGAGGACAAGTCCAATAAACAGAATTAAGATACAGTTGCAGAAATCCACTGCTTATTCTTGGGATAAGCAGCTTGTAATCTATCTACACCAGTGTTTCCCAAATTTTTCAACTTCAGAGCACACCTATATTAACAAAAAGATTGTGTGGCACACCAGCCTCCATGGAGCAGGCAATGCAGATGTTGCGAGTGGGCTTGAGGCCCGATCATCAGGAAAGTGTGAGCCCTTGGGCCATGGCACAATCCGAGGGTAAGCTTTCAAGGTACATGCCATTGGTAGGTGAGGGCATCCGGGAAGCACTTGGAGACTTGGAACACTTGGAGACTCCGCTGAACCTGCATGCACAGGAGTGAGACCCAGCAACTCAGTGATGGTCTCTGGGGTAGCCCTCCGGTGCACTTGAAAGCCCTTTTGGACCTGCTGCTTGGGAATGGCTTGTGCATCAGGACAGACGGAGGTCGAGGACAAAAGATGACTCTGGACACAAGGACTAGACAAAGGCACTGAAGACTTGGAACTCGGAAAAAGACTTAGGTTCGGGTTCAGGATTCAGACTCAAACTCAGGTTCAGGATTCAGGTATGGATAGAGCCCTGTGCCGCAGTGCACCCTACACAGCCCGTGGGCTGGTTGTGGACCACACCGAATGTGATGCGGACTCTGGGCTTGGAACATGATGAAGACTTGGCACTGGAAACATGTCGAAGACTCTGGGGGAGTCTTGCACTGCTGCATGCACTACAAAACCCACGGGCTGGTCGTGGACCTCGCTGAAGGCGAAGCAGACTCTGGACTTGAGACTTGGACATGGACAGAATGTGGACAAGGAGCTCCAAAGACCAGGAACAGGATTCAAGGACTCAGGTCTCAGGAATTCAGAACCAGGGACAGGACCCCGACGTTTAAAAACAAGAGGCTTCCGGAGACTTGACCAGCAAAGAAGACAGGCCTTGTGCCACGAAGCGCCCTACACAACCTTTGTGTTACAGATGATGGATCCTTGGGCTGAGGGGGAGTTGGTACCACTTGTGGGGAGGAGCCTCACAGGTCCCCACCGTTAGCAGGCGCGGCTGAGAGGGACCTGAGACCCCGTGGGGCTTCACCACTACCAGCCCTCGTTCCCCTCAGGTTGAGCCCTTGGGTACCGGGTCCAGCTGGACTTACGTGGGGTCTCAGGTGTCGCAGTCCGGGTGCCAGTGTAGGTCTAGGCAGGCAACGGAGTTCTCATAGGTCAGGTGCAGGCAGCGGTCTTGGCAGGCGGCGAATCTCGTAAGTCAGGTACAGGCAGAGGTCTTGGCAGACAAGCAGGAACGCACTTCCCAGGGCAGCAGCAGGAGCCAAGGCAAGGCCTGAGAGGCAGGCCCTGCCTTAAATAGCCCGGGGTCAGGAAGGAGGAGCCGGGGCATCTCCCGAGGTGAGCCCTTTAAATAGGGTCATGTGACGCGCATGCGTGCGTAGGGTGCCCGGGAGGAGCAGGAAAGCCTGAGCGGGGCCCGGCCACGTCCCGACTGAGAGGGATCGTCGGCATGGGAGGCCCGGTGGGAAGATAGCATGGCGGAATGAGTCTGTGGTGGCTTCCTGCTGCCGCGAGGCTCCTGGCACCGGCAAGGGGAGGCCAGCCACGCCTGTAGGTGGAGGGAGCCGGTCGCGGGCCTCTGCGGCCGGTTCCCGCAACACCGTGGGCTGGTCACGGACCATGTCCCTGGCATGCCTGGAGGAGTAGACGAGAGAGAAGACCTGGAAGGCGGGACTTGGGGGACGAGGACAAGAACATCAGGAACTTGGAAGACTTGTCATCAGGAGCAGAAGATGCAGGGACTGTCAAGAGACCAGGAACATGGAAATAAGAATGCAGAGGAGCACCCACGAGGAATGAAGAACAAGAAGACCTTGAAGGAGCGAGGAAACAGGAACTCCGGCAACTCCTGGCGTGAAGGGCTGGAACAGGAACTCCAGGGACGAAGCAACTCCTTGCCAAGGCCCGGAACACAAATTGAAGAGCCCTTTTATAGGGCAAGCAGGCTGACGTCACCGGGAAGGGCCGCGGAGCTTTTCCCACCGTGGGCCCTTGAAATCGTGAGCAGAGGCTTGCGTGCGCACCTAGGACATCGGGTGAAGCTGTGGCATCAGGAGCGGTGGGGTCAGCGGCGTTTCCAGCTGCATAGGCAAAGGTGGCATCCTGGCGTGAGGCGCACCTGCAGCAGTAGGGGAGAGCGGCGCTCCAGCCATGCAAGAGGCAAGGCAGCCGCTCCCTGCTGCAAAAGCGGCAGAAAGGCCCAGGCAGCGATGACTTCTCCAGGCCGCCCCAGGAGGTGAGCGGAGCTGCTCGCGGGCCTGTCCTGCGAGCGAGCAACAGCAAATGTAGAGGATTCATATGGCCAAAAGAATAGCTAGGGAAGTTCTGAAAGACCTGCCAGACTCTCTTTGAAATTTTAAAATAAAGAGGGGGAGGCCAAGACACACATGATCCCACATTAAGGACCAGTTCTTTCTACATGGAAGTGCAAATGAAAGGAGCAGTCAGTGCGGCACATGCAGCTCCTCCATTGCTGTTGCTCCCGACACTCAGAATGTCACATCTGGTGCTCAGCGCACGTTCTGCTGCCTCATAAAGCCTAGGGGTAAGACAGGGGCTGGAAGGACTCAAAGGAGGAAGCTCAGAAGGGGGGAGATATGTGTGTCGAACAAAGAAGGCTCTGCTATCCATACTCTGCATGGTGCTTCTTAATCTCCATACTCCAAGGCTCATGCTGTAGCTAGGAAGGGGAGGCATTTTGTGACTATACCTGTTCTATGAAAGGAGCTTCTACATGTTTAAGAACCATTGCTTCTGTCTCTTGTTGCTGTGAGGTGCTGAGAGCAGAGCCCAGGTGCTGGTCTGGATCTGAGAATCAGGCAGGGGTGACTTTTCCGTGGCACACCTCAACAGGGCTGAAGGCACACTAGTGGGGAAACCCCAATCTACACCTGCCAGGTACTTGTGACTTGGATTGGCCACTGTTGGAAACAGGCTTGACGGACCCTTGGTCTGACCCAGTATGGCATGTTCTTATGTTCTAAATCTTAGCTTCCAGATCGTAAACCCTTTCTTGGGCTTTGCTAGATGCCTCCTCGTGTTTCCCACACCTTCCCAACTGTCTGCCCTGTTCATATTTTGGTATCATCCACAAACAGGCAAATCTTCTGCAATATGACCTTTATTTCTACAATAGAAAATGAAATAAGGGATGGGAGACCTGAGGAAGATGAGATGAGGAAGCAGCGCCCTTGCTCCACCTGAGACTGATGGATCTGTACCGGGCGGGCTCCATCTCCTTCCCCATCCATTCTGTCCTTTAAAAGTGTGAAGGAATGGAAGTGGCAGTAGAGGAGGCTCAATAATTCTCTCCTACAAGGTGACATGGAAGGAGTCACTCTCCTGACCTCCTCTCCTAGATTCAGGCAAGAAAAACTGTCTTGCTTAAGGAGTAAAAATGACACGAGGCAAGTGGCACCTTATAGACTACCCAATGTATTGAGATGTGAGCTCTCGAGGACAGAGTCCCCTTCGTCAGATGCATCTTGTAGCAAAAATGACATGAGGGGAGTGGCACCTTATAGACTACCCAATGTATTGATGCGTGAGCTCTCGAGGACAGAGTCCCCTTCATCAGATGCATCTTGTAGTAAAATGACATGGGGGGAGTGGCACCTTATAGACTACCCAATGTATTGATGCGTGAGCTCTTGAGGACAGAGTCCCCTTCATCAGATGCATCTTGTAGTAAAATGACATGAGGGGAGTGGCACCTTATAGACTAACCAATGTATTGAGATGTGAGCTCTCGAGGACAGGTCCCCCTTGTCAGATGCTAGATGCCATCCGGCTCTTGTCATTGTTGCTATAGCAGATAACCCAGAAGAATGCTGGACTGCATAGAGAGAGGAATATCGAGTAAGAAAAGGGAAGTGATTATCCCCTTGTACAGGTCCTTGGTGAGGCCTCACCTGGAGTACTGTGTTCAGTGCTGGAGACCGCATCTCCAAAGAGACAGACAAGATGGAGGCGGTCCAGAGAAGGGCGACCAAAAAGGTGGAAGGTCTTCATTAAATGACTTATGAGGAGAGATTGAAGAATCTAATATGTACACCCTGGAGGAAAGGCGGAGCAGAGGTGATATGATACAGACTTTCAGATACTAGAAAGGTTTTAATGATCCAAAGACAACGACAAACCTTTTCCGTCAGAAAAAAATCAACAGAACCAGGGGTCACGATTTGAAGCTCCAGGGAGGAAGATTCAGAACCAATGTCAGGAACTATTTCTTCACGGAGAGGGTGGTGGATGCCTGGAATGCCCTTCCGGAGGATGTGGTGAAGACCAGATCTGTGAAGGACTTCAAAGGGGCGTGGGATAAACACTGTGGATCCATAAAGTCTAGAGGACATGAATGAAGAATGGGTGGCTCGCAGGAATGACGGCTACAACCTGGAGATAATACTCTTATTCAATAAACATACACACAGTTAATGCGACTCCAACATTGCTCTAAGCTTCAACGGCAAGAGGAAATGTGGAAAAAAGGATTTGCATTCACAAAAAAGCGGGGAGTAGCTTGCTTGTTACGGTGGTTACTACCCCAAACCAAATAAGCCTGATACTTCACTTTCAATGCATATCCAGCATAGCTCTCTGCTTCAACGGCAGGGGAGAAAGACTGATACATCATGCATATCCAACATAGCTCTCTGCTTTAATGGCAGGGGAGAAAGTCTCATACTTCACTTTCAATGCATATCCAGCATAACTCTCTAGTTCAACAGCAGGGGGAATGAAGAAAAGTGGATCTATATACAGACAACAACCAACAAGGACTGAATTATTTAGTCTGGGTAAAGAAATGAGCATGGGTATAGCTTGCTTATTGCGGTGGTTACTAACCCTAACTAAGCTAGATATTTCACTTAGAGGCAGTTCCAACACTGCTCTCTACATTAATGGTGGGGGTGGAAGGGAAATAGAACCAAAAGGTTACTAAGAGCCAAGAGGAGCAGATAAGTATGAGAAAAAAAAAAGTGTGAAGCTTGCTGGGCAGACTGGATGGGCCGTTTGGTCTTCTTCTGCCGTCATTTCTGTTTCAATGTTTCTATGTTATCCCTCTGAAGATTTTCACCACATTGGATAAGGAGTGATATCCTACAAGTGTTCAGACTTCTGTGGCTGGACAGGAATAACTGAGCAGACTGGTTAGACCAACTAGTCTTTATTTATTTAATATCTTTTATAAATCGCTTTCCAAATTAAAAATCACTCAAAGTAGGAAGAATTCCATTATTTACTGTGTTAATACAGAAGGCTTTTACTACTCTGTTCTCTGTCATTCACTGCAAGCAGTAGTGAGAAGCCGTGCTGGGATGGCATCTGTCTCTCTGCTTCCTTCCCTCTCTCTGGGTCTCCCTCCTGCTCTCATCCTCGCATCTGTCTCTCTGCCTCCTTCCCTCTCTCTGGGTCTCCCGCCTGCTCTCATCCTCCCGCTCCTTCTGTATCTGCCTCCTTCCCTCTCCCTGGGTCTCCCGCCTGCTCTCATCCTCCCGCTCCTTCTGTATCTGCCTCCTTCCCTCTCCCTGGGTCTCGGCATTGCTCTCGCCCTCTCACTCCCTCTGTGTCTATCGCCTTCCCTCTCCCTGAGTCTCCCTCCTGCTCTCCGCCTCCCCCCTCCATCCTCCTCCCTCCCTCTGGGTCTCCCTTCTGCTCTCTCCCTCCCCCCTCCCTCTTTGTTTCCCTCCTTCTGGATCTTCCTCCATCCCCCTCTCTCCGTGCTTGCTTCCCTCTCTTCTCCTGGCTGTGCATCCCTTATTCTCCCTGTTGTCTCCTTCCTCGCGTCTCCCTGCCTTCGGAGGCCGAGGGGGGCAGCTCGAGGCTGCCGATCCGGACTGGGGGGGCTCGATCCTGGCCAGCAGTGCAAGGTAAGCGCGGAATTGGCACCTCGTGGCTTCGGGGGGGGGGGGCTGCGATCCGGATTCGTAGGAGCTTTAACAGCCGCGTGGGGGGCTCAGGTCTGGGTTACAGCCCGGATCGGGACTGAGAGATCCCGCGCCCTCCTCAGTGTTCGCGGCAAAGTCTAAGAGCGATCGGATGTAACGCCGTGAAATAGGAAAGAAGGAAAAAGGTAAAAAAAAAAAAAAAAAAAAGTTTAGCAGACAGGGAGGGGCAGGGACAAAATGTGCTGTGTGAATTCCTGCGGTTCCTCTGGAGAGATGGAAAAGTTTGAGGCCCTCGGCTGCTTCTGGTTCTCTTCCTTACTCCTAGGTTATTTCTTTTTGCTCTCCTAACATATTTCAATTGCTCACACCTTTTAGAATGTAATATGGCCCTTGTTTTCAGAAATCTTTTTTCCCTAAGGCTACAGTTAATCTGTCTGTGCTGTATTCATGCTTTACATGTATCAGTGTGACGCCAGGGGGCTCTGATGAAGATCTGCTTTTCACCTGTCTGTGCTGTATTCATGCTTTACATGTATCAGTGTGATGCCACGGGGCTCTGATGAAGATCTGCTCATCTGTCTGTGCTGTATTCATGCTTTACATGTATCAGTGTGACGCCAGGGGGCTCTGATGAAGATTTGCTATTCATCTGTCTCTGCTGTATTCATACTTTACATATATCAGTGAGATGCCTGCATGGGGTTCTGATGAAGATCTGCTTTGCAGCTATCTATGCTGTATTCAAACTTTAAATGTATCAGTGAGATGCCTGCACAGGGCTCTGATGAAGGTCTGCTCTTCAGTTGTCTGTGCTGTATTCATGCTTTAAGTGTATCAGAACAATGCTTGCATGGAGCTTTGATGAAGATCTGCTCTTCAGCTGTCTGTACTATATTCATACTTTACGTATATCAGTGTGCCGCCTGCATGGGGCTCTGATGAAGATCTGCTCTTCAGCTTTTTGTGCTGTATTCATACTTTAAGTATATCAATGTGATGCCTGCATGGTGTTGTGTTGAAGATCTGCTCTTCAGTTGTCTGTGCAGTATTCAAACTTTACGTATATCAGTGTGCCACCTGCCCGGAGCTCTGATGAAGATCTGCTCTTCAGCTGTCTGTGCTGTATTCATACTTTACGTATATCAGTGTGATGCTTATATGAAAAGTGTCACAGCAGCACCAATCTTTATTTAGATGCATGATGGGAGAGACTAACAGGAGGAATTTTCCAAAACTTTAAGCCCAGAAAGACTGTTGGATGCACCGGGGATAGAAAAATTTTTGGATGGGACAGACAGAAAGGCTCTTTTGTCTTGTTATGCTCCTAGAGTGTGCTTCTGGGTCAGGCATTCTCAGCCCAGCATGTTGCCTGGGGCCTTTACTTGGCAGAATACTGCAGAGGTCTGGCACTGCCTTCTGCAGCCAAGTGTATGTCCTCTTCCCTGGTGACCCCATCCAGGTACGCCCTAGCTCTGACCCTGCTTGTAAGATCTGACACAGAAAAGCTGAAAGCTTGGACTTGGTAGTCTTCAGCTCCCATCACCATATGTGAAGATTTAGATCAGAAGAGAAAGGGAGCATTGAAGATAATGTTGCATTTCCAGCTAAGTTCTTCTAAAACCTTTTTGCTGATACTGCTCAGAAGGCATGGCTGTTTGCTTTCTATCATTTGCACGTGCTGAAGAATAAAACCTAGCTGGGAGTGATTTCCCGCACAGGCCCTTTCATGCCAGAGAGAGGCTCTGAAGCCTTTGCGGTTGGCTGTGGCTCCAGTCAGCCCTGGCCTTGTTGAGGTTCCCAGTTGCGCTGCTAAGGCAGGAGCATGGCGAAGCCTCTGGGGCAGTAGCCCAGTAAGCGCTGCGGTGTTGGCGTGGGAGTCTGTTCTCTGGGACTGATTGAGGGTTGCCTTGGTGAACATTAGATTTGTTCTAGTCTTGCCATGTTGCTATAGGCTCTCCTGAAACAGGATGCAAGGATGACCAAGCAAATCACCTAGGATTTTGTTATTAAAACAGCAAACAATATTACTGTAGACTGCCTTACCTCAGGACAGTGTAATCGCAAACCTTCAGCAGAGAAGACAGGAGCTCCTACTCTTGGAGATTTGGGCTGCCTGATCCCAGTTAGGCTCACATTCTTAACCTCCCAGCAGGGTTTCACCCATAGAGCTCTCTCCCTCTCTGGGATTTAAGGTAGACCAAGTTAAATGCCTGAACCTGCACAGTTTTAAAGGGGAAGAATAGGGTCATTCCATCACATACCACCCCCAGCTTGGACCCGTTGGTCCGAGCTTTTTCGCTCCCCCTAGATCCTATCCAGGAAAGTGCCTCACATCCCCATTCCCCTTCCTTTGGCCTCCCATCAGCTAGGCTTGGGGTTCTAGGGTCATGCTCATACCCACCTATTAGGGTTGCCCAGTTTGCTCCCCCAGTCCTTTAATTGAGTCCCTTGCTGGCTCCGGGTTCCAATTCTGCCTCAGCTGGACTCTTTAGACTGGCTGTGGTACCTCACATGGTGGTTCCTTTGGTACCAGTTGTGGGTACTCTCCAGGGTCTGGTGCCTCCTCTCCGGCATTCCTCTTAGCGCCCTCTGGTCTGTCTATAGTGCCTCGCCTCAGCTTCTCGGCAGCCCTTCTTACTGGGGCCTCCATGGCATCTCTCTCTGGGCTCTCTGCAGCGCCTCTCTCTGGGCTGTCCACGGCAGCACCTCTATCTTGTTTTCTTGCGGCACTTTCTTCTAGCCTCTTGGCAGCGCCTTTCTCGTGCTCCTTCAAGCTGCCTCTCTTGGGTCTCACTGTAGCACCTGAATCTGGCCCCCATGACAGCGCCTCTGTCCGGACTCTCTACAGCACCTGCATCCTCTGCATTGCCTCCCATAGGTCAATCAGTGCTGCATCCAGCAGCCCATTCAGTATTGCCCCTTTCTGAGTAGTCTGTGTTGCCTTCTCCAGGCTAGGCTATGAAGCTCCACCATGAGCTTTCTGGTTTCTCCAACTCAGTCACTGCAGGATCATTCCTCCAGCACTCCTCCTGCCCTGTGGTACTCTCCTCAGCAGGCTTTCACCACTCAAGGTCTCTTTTGGCTTCAGCCCCATTGCTGCTTTCGGCTCTCTCTGGAGATAAGTCCCCCTGAATGGTCGAGCTGCAGACAGGTGATTCAGTCAGCTATGGTGCAGCCTCTGCTTCCCTCTTTATGTCTGTCAGGCAGGCAGTAACCTGTGTCCAGTGTGCTTCCCAGACCATCGGGTTCCTCATGGCACTCTCTTGTCCATTGCCTGCTTCTCTGTGGGTTCTTGCCAGTCAGGATCCGGTCTGATGTCAGCTCCCTTGCTACTTCCAGCTTCCTCTGAAGCAATGTCCCTTTTCAGGTTAGAGCAGACAGCTGACTTGGGTAGTTGTGGTACTCTCGCTGTTTCCAGCTGCACTGAGCCCAGCTCTGGTTTTACTTTAGCCAGACTGGTAGTTATACATGCCCTGTCTGCTTCATGGTTCTTTTTATTCTTACTGCAGGAAAGCTGGTGCTTTATGCAGCTCTCATAAAACTGCCCTTCTAGGAGGCTTTGTGTCAGTGCATGCATATTTTATTTTATTTATTTTTTTATTTTATTTATTGTTTTTGTTATACCGAGTTTCATGATAGGCATCACATCAACCCGGTTTACAAATAACAAGGAGTGTAAAGCATAACGTAACGTAAAAAACAATATTTTCAATAGTCCCATCATGCTACCACTCAGCTAAATTTTGGTGCTTCGTGCAAAGCCTGCTTACTGCTGGAGGCTACACCCTGTGCACCTACTAGCAGTTTCACTTTTTGCCCGGGCCATGCCCTGTTCAAACCACAATGCACAACTGCTTTTCTTTCTCTCTTTAGCTTTTTTTCTCTTCAAAAGTAAAAAAAAAAAAAAATCCTGCCTCACCAGCACTAACTTCACTGAGTATTAAAGTTCTATCTCCAGCCAGAACTTGTCTCTTTTGTCTGCTGAAAAGCCTAAACCTGCTTCCTTCCATGCCCCACAGACTACTCTCTGCGCTAAAGGCAGTTACACTCTTTTTTTTTCTGTGCTCCTCTTTGAGCCAGCAGGCTTTATTTATTTATTATTTTTTATATACCGACATTCGATCTGAGATATCACATCGGTTTACATTCAGGTACTGTACTTCAGTGCTCTAGTGCACACTACAGCACTGCTTGTCTCCAAACTTTTCTTTGGTAGGCCCCAGAACAAATTTTAATTCACAGTCCTCCTCTGGAGCCTGTTTTTGTTTTTTTTTCTGTGCCAAACTTAGAACAAATCCTACCTCTGACACCATATGTGAGGATGATTGAGCAAATCACCTAGGGTTGGAGCAAAAAACTACACTTTTGAAATGCAATTTCAAGTTTTATTATTATAACAGCAAACAATATTACAGTAGACTGCCTTACCTCAGGTCAGTGTATTGACAAACCATCAGCAGAGAGGGACAGGAGCTCCTACAGCTGGAGACGCTGGGGCCTCCTGATCCCAGCTGGGCTCACATTCTTAAAGTCCCAGCAGGATCTTTCCAACAGAGCTCTTCCTGTCCAGCAGGGTCCTGCTCATAGAGCTCTCTCCCACTATGGGAGTTAAGGTGGACCCGGCTAAATGCCTTGTCCTGCACAGGTTTAAAGGGGGGGAAATTGGGTCATTCCATCACACAAGCAATGCGCTTTTATTTCTGCTATTTTTAATTTGTTGATGGGAAAGTCAGATTCAGGCCAAGTCTAGCTCTGAACTGGTGGAAGAGGAGGGAGCAGCAAGGATTTCAGTGCATTAATACAAGAGGTCACTTTCATCACACAGGCTACATAACTTGTTAATAATTATTACAGAATGAGACACAACCAGGCTGTCCCTCTGTGGAAGTTTCTGGAAATTGTCCTGGAATATTTCACGCTTTCCCTTTGAGCTTCCCTCACCCAGCCCAGTTTGTTCACATTTCTTGCTGATGAGATGCTGCTTTAGTGCCCCTCACTTCCATATTACTGGGAGTGGTCTTGGAGCTGGACTTCCCATGGGCCTTCATCAGCACTTGTGCTGCCAGCCCCAGGCCAGTGTCACCTGACAGTCCTTTGCTTTCCATGGTCAGTTGTAGAACTGAGGACCCCCACCCACCCCCCTTCCTATAGGGCTGCCACTTCACTCCAGTCCTGGTTTTGTCTGTTGCATATATAATTTTTCCATTCATTTCCCTAGAAAAGTCAATCTGTACTTGCACCGGGACAGAACCAGGGCTGGATCAGAATGTGAGGTGATCCCTGGCCCCCACTTCATCCCTCGTGCACTCAGTCCTCATTTCATAATCATCATCCAAAGTAGGCAAACGCAGCCAAGTAAGGCAGACATTATCCAGAGCTTTACAGGCTGGGATAGGAGAGGGGCTTACTGAGGCTGAGCTCCCCCCCCCAACACACACACACATGATGCCAGACACAGCCACCACAATTTTCTCACTGGATTATTTATTTCTTGATTAATCGCATATCATACAATAAAAACCTCAGGGGTCGTCTTTGTCTGCCACCCTTGTTAATGTATACATGTTGCTGCTCTGTAAATTATTATCCGGATTAGGAATTTCCTATTATATATATATGCTGATGATGTTGAATGTCTAATACCGATAAATGACTCCACTGAAAAAAACATTAAAAATAGTTGAAATTTACAGGTCTGCTATTCAACAACTGTTGAATCATATGAAACTTTGTCTGAATACCAATAAAACTGAACTTTTATATATTAACAGAAAAGTCTCACTGACTACACCCATTAATTTTACATTTGCTCTACTCAAATTGGTTTATCCAATCATGCTCAAGATCTTGGAGTTATAATTAATAGTGAATGGAATATGAAAAAGCATATTAATCTTAAACTTAAAGATGGCTATCATAAACCCCATACACTAAAACATTTAAAGCCCTTATTAAACATTGATGATTTTCGTTCTGTATTACAGACACTGATTTTTTTCTAATCTTGATTACAGAATGCTACAGAATGCAATGGCAAGAATTCTTATAGGAGGGAATAAATATGAACATATCACTCCAACTCTTATAGCGTTGCATTGGTTACCAATAAAATATAGAATAGATTTTAAAGTTTTATGTTTTCTTCACAAATCTTTATATAAAGAGAAAGTAGAATGGTTAAACTCCATTATTCATTTGCACACTCCACAATGTGATCTAAGATCGGCAAACAAGGGATTACTAACAATTCCATCAGTTCATTTGGCACATCTAATTGAAGCCTGAAAACCTGGCTTTTTAAACTGGCCTATGAAGAAAAGGCTTAAAGGCTGATTCTACCCTCTTTTACAGGCCTGTAACTGGAATACTACTGAGGCAGTCTATTCTATTTATTTTATGCTCCTTGTATGATTATTTTAACTTTAAATATTTCATAAGATTGATTCTAAAATTGTATCTTTATTTCATTTTTATTTATTTTGATGTATTATCTTATATTTATTATGCCAGTGTTTTTTGTAATTTCTTTCTGGTTCTGTTTTTATTTTATTTATTGTAAACCGCTGTGATTTTTATCTGAACAATGGTATATAAATACTTTGAATGCATAAATAAATAAATAATAACAACAATGGTGGAAAAAAATGAAGGGAAATATAACAATCTAAATAAAAATGGGAAAACATTGAATAGAAACCTGAGAAAAGCAGAAGTTAATGACTGGGTGCCAGCGAAGCCAGAGACAGAAAGAGAATGGATGACATCATTATAATTAAGTGGAGACTCACAGATGAAATGATGCCCTCCTGATCAGGTGGGAGTTTCCTGTGCACTCCAGGGTCATGGTATCTGCTGACCTTAGGGTGGCGAAACAGGGAGAGCAGGCAGTAGGCAGAGCCGGTGCCCATGAAGAGAGGTCTAACCAGGATAAAAAGGCCATGGTAACAGTTCTGTACGAATCATGAGCGAGACCTCACCTAGACTCAGGTTCAGTTATGGAAAGATACAGACAGAGTAGGGGCAGCAAAAGCCCTGTGAGATGAAACTTGAGGAGAGGATACAATAGAGGCATTCGGAGACCTGAAAGGTAGAACTAATGCACAGAACGCATTATGTGGAAAGGAAGTGGTCACGGTATGAGGCTAGTGGGGATATAACATCAGGAGATATTTCTTCCCAGAAAAGCTGGAGAGAAGGGAAGGCCGGAGATCAGTGCTTCGTGGTACTGTGCCGGGAAGGGAATTGGACAGACGAGAGGGGTTCTGTGTCTCTGTCTCATGCAAGTACTTACCCTCCTTGTCTCTTTGCAGGCTCCCTAGCTGTGGAAGATGAGCGTGCTCCCCCCAGTCCGCAGGGACAGGATTGTGACACAGCTGCCTCAGGTGACTGGAATGCTCTGAGACCCCTTTTCCACATAGTGGCTCCATTTCTGCAACCTGCACCATCTCTTGGCAGCCCTCCCCCCTCTGTGCCATGACCCTGCGCACAGGTCAGTGAGGGAAGCAGACTGGAGCCCCTCCAAAACCAGGTTTTTGGGGAGAGGGCAGAGAGAATGAGGAAAAGGCAGAAAAGATGGCTATGAATAAGCGCTGGAAATTTCTCTCTGTTCAGTAGTTGTTTTTATTTAGAGAGATGTGGGTGTCCTAAGATAAAGCTGTTTCTGGCACAGGTGATGTCCTTGCTTCTTGCTCTAATTACTAGCTGGTAGTTTCCGCTCTGCTCTTTCTCCCCACCTTGTTCTCTGTCTCCGTCTGTTGCCCTGGCTGCACTTCCTGCAGCTTCAGACTCCTTCCCCTGCAGTAATGAAAAAGCAGCAGCTCGCTGTGTGGTCTCAGCTTCCTGCCTGCAGCCTGGGCTTGTTCAGATCTCAGCGAACAGCACAAGGCCTCAGCATGGCCTGCTTTTAAAGCACTTTGGATAATATTCACGTTCCTGAACCGCACACTGAGCTCCCAGAACCTCTTAATTGTTTTGTCTGTGTGACTTGGCTAGATTGTGAGCTCCATGGAGCAGGGACTGTCTGAACAGTGCCGTGTACACCTTGTAGCGCTACATAAATGAATTATAATAATAATAAAAACATTCTAGTTTTGCGACACTCACTCCATTGACTGCACATAAATATGAGTACACAGGTTACTGCATCAACACAGATATACACAAGGGACACAATGCCAATATGGAAATACACGCAAGATACCACGCCAACATAGGACAACATGCCAACCCAGACATACACAAGCTTGGTGTAGGTCTTGAGAGTGGATGCCCCATCACCTTATTTTTCAATGCTTCAGCATAGGCCATGGGATTGGCTTTCTCTTCATTTTGCCCCCGTGTGGCTCTGTATAAGGAGTGTGATTGGCTGTCTCCTCATTTTGCCCCCGTGTAGCTCTGTATAAGGAGTGTGATTGGCTGTCTCCTCATTTTGCCCCTGTGTGGCTCTGTATAAGGAGTGTGATTGGCTGTCTCCTCATTTTGCCCCTGTGTAGCTCTGTATAAGGAGTGTGATTGGCTGTCTCCTCATTTTGCCCCTGTGTGGCTCTGTATAAGGAGTGTGATTGGCTGTCTCCTCATTTTGCCCCCGTGTGGCTCTGTATAAGGCGTGGGATTGGCTGTCTCCTCATTTTGCCCCCGTGTGGCTCTGTATAAGGAGTGTGATTGGCTGTCTCCTCATTTTGCCCCCGTGTGGCTCTGTATAAGGAGTGTGATTGGCTGTCTCCTCATTTTGCCCCCGTGTGGCTCTGTATAAGGCGTGTGATTGGCTGTCTCCTCATTTTGCCCCCGTGTGGCTCTGTATAAGGAGTGTGATTGGCTGTCTCCTCATTTTGCCCCCGTGTGGCTCTGTATAAGGAGTGTGATTGGCTGTCTCCTCATTTTGCCCCTGGGTGGCTCTGTATAAGGAGTGTGATTGGCTGTCTCCTCATTTTGCCCCCGTGTGGCTCTGTATAAGGAGTGTGATTGGCTGTCTCCTCATTTTGCCCCTGGGTGGCTCTGTATAAGGCGTGTGATTGGCTGTCTCCTCATTTTGCCCCCGTGTGGCTCTGTATAAGGAGTGTGATTGGCTGTCTCCTCATTTTGCCCCCTTGTGGCTCTGTATAAGGTGTGAGATTGGCTGTCTCCTCATTTTGCCCCTGTGTAGCTCTGTATAAGGCGTGGGATTGCCTGTCTCCTCATTTTGCCCCCGTGTGGCTCTGTATAAGGAGTGTGATTGGCTGTCTCCTCATTTTGCCCCCGTGTGGCTCTGTATAAGGAGTGTGATTGGCTGTCTCCTCATTTTGCCCCCGTGTAGCTCTGTATAAGGCGTGGGATTGGCTGTCTCCTCATTTTGCCCCCGTGTGGCTCTGTATAAGGCGTGGGATTGGCTGTCTCCTCATTTTGCCCCCGTGTAGCTCTGTATAAGGCGTGGGATTGGCTGTCTCCTCATTTTGCCCCCGTGTAGCTCTGTATAAGGCGTGGGATTGGCTGTCTCCTCATTTTGCCCCCGTGTGGCTCTGTATAAGGCGTGGGATTGGCTGTCTCCTCATTTTGCCCCTGGGTGGCTCTGTATAAGGAGTGTGATTGGCTGTCTCCTCATTTTGCCCCCGTGTGGCTCTGTATAAGGAGTGTGATTGGCTGTCTCCTCATTTTGCCCCCGTGTGGCTCTGTATAAGGAGTGTGATTGGCTGTCTCCTCATTTTGCCACTGCGTGGCTCTGTATAAGGAGTGTGATTGGCTGTCTCCTCATTTTGCCCCTGGGTGGCTCTGTATAAGGAGTGTGATTGGCTGTCTCCTCATTTTGCCCCTGGGTGGCTCTGTATAAGGCGTGTGATTGGCTGTCTCCTCATTTTGCCCCCGTGTGGCTCTGTATAAGGCGTGGGATTGGCTGTCTCCTCATTTTGCCCCTGGGTGGCTCTGTATAAGGCGTGGGATTGGCTGTCTCCTCATTTTGCCCCCGTGTAGCTCTGTATAAGGCGTGTGATTGGCTGTCTCCTCATTTTGCCCCCGTGTGGCTCTGTATAAGGAGTGTGATTGGCTGTCTCCTCATTTTGCCCCCTTGTGGCTCTGTATAAGGAGTGTGATTGGCTGTCTCCTCATTTTGCCCCCGTGTGGCTCTGTATAAGGAGTGTGATTGGCTGTCTCCTCATTTTGCCCCTGGGTGGCTCTGTATAAGGCGTGTGATTGGCTGTCTCCTCATTTTGCCCCCGTGTGGCTCTGTATAAGGAGTGTGATTGGCTGTCTCCTCATTTTGCCCCCGTGTGGCTCTGTATAAGGAGTGTGATTGGCTGTCTCCTCACTTTGCCCCCGTGTGGCTCTGTATAAGGAGTGTGATTGGCTGTCTCCTCATTTTGCCCCTGGGTGGCTCTGTATAAGGAGTGTGATTGGCTGTCTCCTCATTTTGCCCCCGTGTGGCTCTGTATAAGGAGTGTGATTGGCTGTCTCCTCACTTTGCCCCCGTGTGGCTCTGTATAAGGAGTGTGATTGGCTGTCTCCTCATTTTGCCCCCGTGTGGCTCTGTATAAGGAGTGTGATTGGCTGTCTCCTCATTTTGCCCCCGTGTGGCTCTGTATAAGGAGTGTGATTGGCTGTCTCCTCATTTTGCCCCCGTGTGGCTCTGTATAAGGAGTGTGATTGGCTGTCTCCTCATTTTGCCCCCGTGTGGCTCTGTATAAGGAGTGTGATTGGCTGTCTCATCACTTTGCCCCCGTGTGGCTCTGTATAAGGCGTGTGATTGGCTGTCTCCTCATTTTGCCCCCGTGTAGCTCTGTATAAGGCGTGTGATTGGCTGTCTCCTCATTTTGCCCCCGTGTGGCTCTGTATAAGGCGTGGGATTGGCTGTCTCCTCATTTTGCCCCCGGGTGGCTCTGTATAAGGAGTGTGATTGGCTGTCTCCTCATTTTGCCCCTGTGTAGCTCTGTATAAGGAGTGTGATTGGCTGTCTCCTCATTTTGCCCCTGTGTGGCTCTGTATAAGGAGTGTGATTGGCTGTCTCCTCATTTTGCCCCCGTGTGGCTCTGTATAAGGCGTGGGATTGGCTGTCTCCTCATTTTGCCCCCGGGTGGCTCTGTATAAGGAGTGTGATTGGCTGTCTCCTCATTTTGCCCCCGTGTGGCTCTGTATAAGGAGTGTGATTGGCTGTCTCCTCATTTTGCCCCCGTGTGGCTCTGTATAAGGCGTGTGATTGGCTGTCTCCTCATTTTGCCCCCGTGTGGCTCTGTATAAGGAGTGTGATTGGCTGTCTCCTCATTTTGCCCCCGTGTGGCTCTGTATAAGGAGTGTGATTGGCTGTCTCCTCATTTTGCCCCTGGGTGGCTCTGTATAAGGAGTGTGATTGGCTGTCTCCTCATTTTGCCCCCGTGTGGCTCTGTATAAGGAGTGTGATTGGCTGTCTCCTCATTTTGCCCCTGGGTGGCTCTGTATAAGGCGTGTGATTGGCTGTCTCCTCATTTTGCCCCCGTGTGGCTCTGTATAAGGAGTGTGATTGGCTGTCTCCTCATTTTGCCCCCTTGTGGCTCTGTATAAGGTGTGAGATTGGCTGTCTCCTCATTTTGCCCCTGTGTAGCTCTGTATAAGGCGTGGGATTGCCTGTCTCCTCATTTTGCCCCCGTGTGGCTCTGTATAAGGAGTGTGATTGGCTGTCTCCTCATTTTGCCCCCGTGTGGCTCTGTATAAGGAGTGTGATTGGCTGTCTCCTCATTTTGCCCCCGTGTAGCTCTGTATAAGGCGTGGGATTGGCTGTCTCCTCATTTTGCCCCCGTGTGGCTCTGTATAAGGCGTGGGATTGGCTGTCTCCTCATTTTGCCCCCGTGTAGCTCTGTATAAGGCGTGGGATTGGCTGTCTCCTCATTTTGCCCCCGTGTGGCTCTGTATAAGGCGTGGGATTGGCTGTCTCCTCATTTTGCCCCCGTGTAGCTCTGTATAAGGCGTGGGATTGGCTGTCTCCTCATTTTGCCCCTGGGTGGCTCTGTATAAGGAGTGTGATTGGCTGTCTCCTCATTTTGCCCCCGTGTGGCTCTGTATAAGGAGTGTGATTGGCTGTCTCCTCATTTTGCCCCCGTGTGGCTCTGTATAAGGAGTGTGATTGGCTGTCTCCTCATTTTGCCACTGCGTGGCTCTGTATAAGGAGTGTGATTGGCTGTCTCCTCATTTTGCCCCTGGGTGGCTCTGTATAAGGCGTGTGATTGGCTGTCTCCTCATTTTGCCCCTGGGTGGCTCTGTATAAGGCGTGTGATTGGCTGTCTCCTCATTTTGCCCCCGTGTGGCTCTGTATAAGGCGTGGGATTGGCTGTCTCCTCATTTTGCCCCTGGGTGGCTCTGTATAAGGCGTGGGATTGGCTGTCTCCTCATTTTGCCCCCGTGTAGCTCTGTATAAGGCGTGGGATTGGCTGTCTCCTCATTTTGCCCCCGTGTGGCTCTGTATAAGGAGTGTGATTGGCTGTCTCCTCATTTTGCCCCCTTGTGGCTCTGTATAAGGAGTGTGATTGGCTGTCTCCTCATTTTGCCCCCGTGTGGCTCTGTATAAGGAGTGTGATTGGCTGTCTCCTCATTTTGCCCCTGGGTGGCTCTGTATAAGGCGTGTGATTGGCTGTCTCCTCATTTTGCCCCCGTGTGGCTCTGTATAAGGAGTGTGATTGGCTGTCTCCTCATTTTGCCCCCGTGTGGCTCTGTATAAGGAGTGTGATTGGCTGTCTCCTCACTTTGCCCCCGTGTGGCTCTGTATAAGGAGTGTGATTGGCTGTCTCCTCATTTTGCCCCTGGGTGGCTCTGTATAAGGAGTGTGATTGGCTGTCTCCTCATTTTGCCCCCGTGTGGCTCTGTATAAGGAGTGTGATTGGCTGTCTCCTCACTTTGCCCCCGTGTGGCTCTGTATAAGGAGTGTGATTGGCTGTCTCCTCATTTTGCCCCCGTGTGGCTCTGTATAAGGAGTGTGATTGGCTGTCTCCTCATTTTGCCCCCGTGTGGCTCTGTATAAGGAGTGTGATTGGCTGTCTCCTCATTTTGCCCCCGTGTGGCTCTGTATAAGGAGTGTGATTGGCTGTCTCCTCATTTTGCCCCCGTGTGGCTCTGTATAAGGAGTGTGATTGGCTGTCTCATCACTTTGCCCCCGTGTGGCTCTGTATAAGGCGTGTGATTGGCTGTCTCCTCATTTTGCCCCCGTGTAGCTCTGTATAAGGCGTGTGATTGGCTGTCTCCTCATTTTGCCCCCGTGTGGCTCTGTATAAGGCGTGGGATTGGCTGTCTCCTCATTTTGCCCCCGGGTGGCTCTGTATAAGGAGTGTGATTGGCTGTCTCCTCATTTTGCCCCCGTGTAGCTCTGTATAAGGAGTGTGATTGGCTGTCTCCTCATTTTGCCCCTGTGTAGCTCTGTATAAGGAGTGTGATTGGCTGTCTCCTCATTTTGCCCCCGTGTGGCTCTGTATAAGGCGTGTGATTGGCTGTCTCCTCATTTTGCCCCCGTGTGGCTCTGTATAAGGCGTGTGATTGGCTGTCTCCTCATTTTGCCCCCGTGTAGCTCTGTATAAGGCGTGTGATTGGCTGTCTCCTCATTTTGCCCCTGGGTGGCTCTGTATAAGGAGTGTGATTGGCTGTCTCCTCATTTTGCCCCTGGGTGGCTCTGTATAAGGAGTGTGATTGGCTGTCTCCTCATTTTGCCCCTGTGTAGCTCTGTATAAGGAGTGTGATTGGCTGTCTCCTCATTTTGCCCCTGGGTGGCTCTGTATAAGGAGTGTGATTGGCTGTCTCCTCATTTTGCCCCCGTGTGGCTCTGTATAAGGCGTGGGATTGGCTGTCTCCTCATTTTGCCCCTGGGTGGCTCTGTTTAAGGAGTGTGATTGGCTGTCTCCTCATTTTGCCCCCTTGTGGCTCTGTATAAGGCGTGGGATTGGCTGTCTCCTCATTTTGCCCCCGTGTGGCTCTGTATAAGGAGTGTGATTGGCTGTCTCCTCATTTTGCCCCCGTGTGGCTCTGTATAAGGCGTGGGATTGGCTGTCTCCTCATTTTGCCCCTGGGTGGCTCTGTATAAGGCGTGTGATTGGCTGTCTCCTCATTTTGCCCCCGTGTGGCTCTGTATAAGGAGTGTGATTGGCTGTCTCCTCATTTTGCCCCCGTGTGGCTCTGTATAAGGAGTGTGATTGGCTGTCTCCTCATTTTGCCCCCGTGTGGCTCTGTATAAGGAGTGTGATTGGCTGTCTCCTCACTTTGCCCCCGTGTGGCTCTGTATAAGGAGTGTGATTGGCTGTCTCCTCATTTTGCCCCTGGGTGGCTCTGTATAAGGAGTGTGATTGGCTGTCTCCTCATTTTGCCCCCGTGTGGCTCTGTATAAGGCGTGTGATTGGCTGTCTCCTCATTTTGCCCCCGTGTAGCTCTGTATAAGGCGTGTGATTGGCTGTCTCCTCATTTTGCCCCCGTGTGGCTCTGTATAAGGCGTGGGATTGGCTGTCTCCTCATTTTGCCCCTGGGTGGCTCTGTATAAGGAGTGTGATTGGCTGTCTCCTCATTTTGCCCCTGTGTAGCTCTGTATAAGGAGTGTGATTGGCTGTCTCCTCATTTTGCCCCTGGGTGGCTCTGTATAAGGAGTGTGATTGGCTGTCTCCTCATTTTGCCCCCGTGTGGCTCTGTATAAGGCGTGTGATTGGCTGTCTCCTCATTTTGCCCCCGTGTAGCTCTGTATAAGGCGTGTGATTGGCTGTCTCCTCATTTTGCCCCCGTGTGGCTCTGTATAAGGCGTGGGATTGGCTGTCTCCTCATTTTGCCCCTGGGTGGCTCTGTATAAGGAGTGTGATTGGCTGTCTCCTCATTTTGCCCCCGTGTGGCTCTGTATAAGGAGTGTGATTGGCTGTCTCCTCATTTTGCCCCTGGGTGGCTCTGTATAAGGAGTGTGATTGGCTGTCTCCTCATTTTGCCCCTGTGTAGCTCTGTATAAGGAGTGTGATTGGCTGTCTCCTCATTTTGCCCCTGGGTGGCTCTGTATAAGGAGTGTGATTGGCTGTCTCCTCATTTTGCCCCCGTGTGGCTCTGTATAAGGCGTGGGATTGGCTGTCTCCTCATTTTGCCCCTGGGTGGCTCTGTATAAGGAGTGTGATTGGCTGTCTCCTCATTTTGCCCCCTTGTGGCTCTGTATAAGGCGTGGGATTGGCTGTCTCCTCATTTTGCCCCTGGGTGGCTCTGTATAAGGAGTGTGATTGGCTGTCTCCTCATTTTGCCCCCGTGTAGCTCTGTATAAGGAGTGTGATTGGCTGTCTCCTCATTTTGCCCCCGTGTAGCTCTGTATAAGGCGTGGGATTGGCTGTCTCCTCATTTTGCCCCCGTGTAGCTCTGTATAAGGAGTGTGATTGGCTGTCTCCTCATTTTGCCCCTGTGTGGCTCTGTATAAGGCGTGGGATTGGCTGTCTCCTCATTTTGCCCCCGTGTGGCTCTGTATAAGGAGTGTGATTGGCTGTCTCCTCATTTTGCCCCCGTGTGGCTCTGTATAAGGCGTGAGATTGGCTGTCTCCTCATTTTGCCCCTGGGTGGCTCTGTATAAGGAGTGTGATTGGCTGTCTCCTCATTTTGCCCCCGTGTGGCTCTGTATAAGGCGTGAGATTGGCTGTCTCCTCATTTTGCCCCCGTGTGGCTCTGTATAAGGCGTGAGATTGGCTGTCTCCTCATTTTGCCCCTGTGTGGCTCTGTATAAGGAGTGAGATTGGCTGTCTCCTCATTTTGCCCCCGTGTAGCTCTGTATAAGGCGTGAGATTGGCTGTCTCCTCATTTTGCCCCCGTGTGGCTCTGTATAAGGAGTGAGATTGGCTGTCTCCTCATTTTGCCCCCGTGTAGCTCTGTATAAGGCGTGGGATTGGCTGTCTCCTCATTTTGCCCCCGTGTAGCTCTGTATAAGGAGTGTGATTGGCTGTCTCCTCATTTTGCCCCTGTGTGGCTCTGTATAAGGCGTGAGATTGGCTGTCTCCTCATTTTGCCCCCTTGTGGCTCTGTATAAGGAGTGTGATTGGCTGTCTCCTCATTTTGCCTCCTTGTGGCTCTGTATAAGGAGTGTGATTGGCTGTCTCCTCATTTTGCCCCCGTGTGGCTCTGTATAAGGCGTGGGATTGGCTGTCTCCTCATTTTGCCCCGTGTGGCTCTGTATAAGGAGTGTGATTGGCTGTCTCCTCATTTTGCCCCCTTGTGGCTCTGTATAAGGCGTGAGATTGGCTGTCTCCTCATTTTGCCCCCGTGTGGCTCTGTATAAGGAGTGTGATTGGCTGTCTCCTCATTTTGCCCCCTTGTGGCTCTGTATAAGGAGTGTGATTGGCTGTCTCCTCATTTTGCCCCTGTGTGGCTCTGTATAAGGTGTGGGATTGGCTGTCTCCTCATTTTGCCCCCTTGTGGCTCTGTATAAGGAGTGTGATTGGCTGTCTCCTCATTTTGCCCCCTTGTGGCTCTGTATAAGGAGTGTGATTGGCTGTCTCCTCATTTTGCCCCCGTGTGGCTCTGTATAAGGCATGGGATTGGCTGTCTCCTCATTTTGCCCCCTTGTGGCTCTGTATAAGGCGTGGGATTGGCTGTCTCCTCATTTTGCCCCCGTGTAGCTCTGTATAAGGCGTGGGATTGGCTGTCTCCTCATTTTGCCCCCGTGTAGCTCTGTATAAGGCGTGAGATTGGCTGTCTCCTCATTTTGCCCCCGTGTAGCTCTGTATAAGGCGTGGGATTGGCTGTCTCCTCATTTTGCCCCCGTGTGGCTCTGTATAAGGCGTGGGATTGGCTGTCTCCTCATTTTGCCCCGTGTGGCTCTGTATAAGGAGTGTGATTGGCTGTCTTCTCATTTTGCCCCCGTGTGGCTCTGTATAAGGAGTGTGATTGGCTGTCTCCTCATTTTGCCCCCGTGTGGCTCTGTATAAGGCGTGGGATTGGCTGTCTCCTCATTTTGCCCCCGTGTGGCTCTGTATAAGGCTTGGGATTGGCTGTCTCCTCATTTTGCCCCTGGGTGGCTCTGTATAAGGCGTGGGATTGGCTGTCTCCTCATTTTGCCCCCGTGTGGCTCTGTATAAGGAGTGTGATTGGCTGTCTCCTCATTTTGCCCCCGTGTAGCTCTGTATAAGGCGTGTGATTGGCTGTCTCCTCATTTTGCCCCCTTGTGGCTCTGTATAAGGAGTGTGATTGGCTGTCTCCTCATTTTGCCCCCTTGTGGCTCTGTATAAGGAGTGTGATTGGCTGTCTCCTCATTTTGCCCCCTTGTGGCTCTGTATAAGGAGTGTGATTGGCTGTCTCCTCATTTTGCCCCCGTGTAGCTCTGTATAAGGAGTGTGATTGGCTGTCTCCTCATTTTGCCCCCGTGTAGCTCTGTATAAGGAGTGGGATTGGCTGTCTCCTCATTTTGTCCCCGTGTAGCTCTGTATAAGGCGTGGGATTGGCTGTCTCCTCATTTTGCCCCCGTGTAGCTCTGTATAAGGAGTGGGATTGGCTGTCTCCTCATTTTGCCCCCGTGTAGCTCTGTATAAGGAGTGGGATTGGCTGTCTCCTCATTTTGCCCCTGGGTGGCTCTGTATAAGGCGTGGGATTGGCTGTCTCCTCATTTTGCCCCTGGGTGGCTCTGTATAAGGCGTGGGATTGGTGTCTCCTCATTTTGCCCCCGTGTAGCTCTGTATAAGGCGTGGGATTGGCTGTCTCCTCATTTTGCCCCCTTGTGGCTCTGTATAAGGCGTGGGATTGGCTGTCTCCTCATTTTGCCCCCGTGTGGCTCTGTATAAGGAGTGTGATTGGCTGTCTCCTCATTTTGCCCCCTTGTGGCTCTGTATAAGGAGTGTGATTGGCTGTCTCCTCATTTTGCCCCCGTGTAGCTCTGTATAAGGCGTGGGATTGGCTGTCTCCTCATTTTGCCCCCTTGTGGCTCTGTATAAGGCGTGGGATTGGCTGTCTCCTCATTTTGCCCCCTTGTGGCTCTGTATAAGGAGTGTGATTGGCTGTCTCCTCATTTTGCCCCCTTGTGGCTCTGTATAAGGAGTGTGATTGGCTGTCTCCTCATTTTGCCCCCTTGTGGCTCTGTATAAGGAGTGTGATTGGCTGTCTCCTCATTTTGCCCCCTTGTGCCTCTGTATAAGGCGTGGGATTGGCTGTCTCCTCATTTTGCCCCCGTGTAGCTCTGTATAAGGCGTGTGATTGGCTGTCTCCTCATTTTGCCCCCGTGTGGCTCTGTATAAGGAGTGTGATTGGCTGTCTCCTCATTTTGCCCCCTTGTGGCTCTGTATAAGGCGTGTGATTGGCTGTCTCCTCATTTTGCCCCTGGGTGGCTCTGTATAAGGAGTGTGATTGGCTGTCTCCTCATTTTGCCCCCGTGTGGCTCTGTATAAGGAGTGTGATTGGCTGTCTCCTCATTTTGCCCCCGTGTGGCTCTGTATAAGGAGTGTGATTGGCTGTCTCCTCATTTTGCCCCTGGGTGGCTCTGTATAAGGAGTGTGATTGGCTGTCTCCTCATTTTGCCCCCGTGTGGCTCTGTATAAGGC
The DNA here is from genome assembly GCF_901001135.1 of Rhinatrema bivittatum. NCBI lineage: Eukaryota > Metazoa > Chordata > Amphibia > Gymnophiona > Rhinatrematidae > Rhinatrema > Rhinatrema bivittatum. Next base: position 165,080,454 of record NC_042622.1, on the reverse strand, counting down.
GTGAGATTGGCTGTCTCCTCATTTTGCCCCTGTGTGGCTCTGTATAAGGCGTGGGATTGGCTGTCTCCTCATTTTGCCCCCTTGTGGCTCTGTATAAGGAGTGTGATTGGCTGTCTCCTCATTTTGCCCCCTTGTGGCTCTGTATAAGGAGTGTGATTGGCTGTCTCCTCATTTTGCCCCCGTGTAGCTCTGTATAAGGCGTGGGATTGGCTGTCTCCTCATTTTGCCCCCGTGTAGCTCTGTATAAGGAGTATGATTGGCTGTCTCCTCATTTTGCCCCCTTGTGGCTCTGTATAAGGCGTGGGATTGGCTGTCTCCTCATTTTGCCCCCTTGTGGCTCTGTATAAGGCGTGAGATTGGCTGACCCTTCATCATGCTGCTTTCTTCTCCTTTCAGTGTTTTAAGAAAGAGGCATCTCTACACTCCAGGACCTCCTTCCACCCTAAGGTAATCAATGCATGCCAGGAGCAGCGAACTGGAACAGTGGGGTGAGTAACACAGTCCGCTTCAAGCTGTATTGCAGGAGTGCATTCCAGGGGCCTGAGCGTGAAATAACGGAAGCAGTTCCGGAGGAAGAGACTCATAGCTGGGATCAGACAGTTTCTCTGAAAGCCAACTGTATGGAAGTAGTGAAAGCAAAACTACAGCAATCACAGCTAAATCTCCCTTTCTTACAATGACAGTGACTTTCCCCCTGTTTCCAGCTCCCTGCACTGCTGTATATTTTTCTGCACAATTTCTGTGCCTTTAAGGATTCTGGGAGTTGCAGCAGCTCAGCTGAACTCATGGCACAGGAATGTGCAGAGGGAGGGGCTGCAAGTCCTGCTGTGGCTTTCTGGCTCCTGAACTGCTCTCCTAAGGAAAGTGTAGCCTTACCCTCAGGAATAAGAAAAGCTCACATAGCCCAGGATCGGACCAGAACTTCTCACATGGCTAAAACCAAAGCTAAACAACAAACACAAGCCAAAGGTGGTATAACGGCCTTCTAGTCCAGGCTGTTATACCACCTCTGTTAGATACTGCAACTCTGTGTATATTGCACTTCCAGCCTTTGTTCCTAGAGCACTGAAGCTAATGCAAAATGCTGCCACCCGACTGATCTGTGGGAGCAGCACTGGAGAGCACGTTGCGCTTACATCGGCTGCCTGTGAAATACGAAACAGCATTACGAGTACACAAACGCATTTCTTTCACATCTTTCCTCCAAGCATTGCGTTCCCGTTGTGCATGTGGCGCGCCTGGCCGAGACCACCCAGAGGGCTTTTTCTGTTGCCACTCCCATATTCTGGAACTCATTACCTATGCATCTCCGTCTCATGACTTGCACTGAAACCTTCAAGTCATGGCTTAAGACCTTTCTCCCTCAGCACGCCTCTTCATGATGTGTCAGAATTGTCTTTCATTTGAAGCTATTCTCAGCACTGGCTATCTGTTTGGTCTAAATTTGTTTTTGACTATGTATGTTAATTTGTACATAGCCTAAAGCCTGGCACCAGACAAGTAATAAATAAATAAATAAATACCAGTCAGAAGCAGAGCAGGACAGGACCAGAATGTCATTTAAAATAGAATCCACCCTCAGGCTGTGAGTGACTGAGGGCTCATCTCCCTGACACCGCTGTCCCACCCTCAGGCTGTGTGTGACTGAGGGCTCATCTCCCTGACACCGCTGTCCCACCCTCAGGCTGTGTGTGACTGAGGGCTCATCTCCCTGACACCGCTGTCCCACCCTTTGGCTGTGTGTGATTGAGGGCTCATCTCCCTGACATCGCCGTCCCACCCTCAGGCTGTGTGTGACTGAGGGCTCATCTCCCTGACACCGCCGTCCCACCCTCAGGCTGTGTGTGACTGAGGGCTCATCTCCCTGACCATGCCATCCCACCCTCAGGCTGTGTGTGACTGAGGGCTCATCTCCCTGACACCGCTGTCCCACAGGCTGTGTGTGACTGAGGGCTCATCTCCCTGACACCGCTGTCCCACCCTCAGGCTGTGTGTGACTGAGGGCTCATCTCCCTGACACCGCTGTCCCACCCTTTGGCTGTGTGTGATTGAGGGCTCATCTCCCTGACACCGCTGTCCCACAGGCTGTGTGTGACTGAGGGCTCATCTCCCTGACACCGCTGTCCCACCCTCAGGCTGTGTGTGATTGAGGGCTCATCTCCCTGACACCGCTGTCCCACAGGCTGTGTGTGACTGAGGGCTCATCTCCCTAACACTGCCGTCCCACCCTCAGGCTGTGTGTGACTGAGGGCTCATCTCCCTGACACCGCTGTCCCACAGGCTGTGAGTGACTGAGGGCTCATCTCCCTGACACCGCCGTCCCACCCTCAGGCTGTGTGTGACTGAGGGCTCATCTCCCTGACACCGCCGTCCCACCCTCAGGCTGTGTGTGACTGAGGGCTCATCTCCCTGACACCACTGTCCCACCCTCAGGCTGTGAGTGACTGAGGGCTCATCTCCCTGACACCGCCGTCCCACCCTCAGGCTGTGTGTGACTGAGGGCTCATCTCCCTGACACCGCCGTCCCACCCTCAGGCTGTGTGTGACTGAGGGCTCATCTCCCTGACACCGCCGTCCCACCCTCAGGCTGTGTGTGACTGAGGGCTCATCTCCCTGACCCCGCCGTCCCACCCTCAGGCTGTGTGTGACTGAGGGCTCATCTCCCTGACACCGCCGTCCCACCCTCAGGCTGTGTGTGACTGAGGGCTCATCTCCCTGACACCGCCGTCCCACCCTCAGGCTGTGTGTGACTGAGGGCTCATCTCCCTGACACCGCCGTCCCACCCTCAGGCTGTGAGTGACCGAGGACTCATCTCCCTGACACCGCCGTCCCACCCTCAGGCTGTGTGTGACTGAGGGCTCATCTCCCTGACACCGCCCTCCCACCCTCAGAATGTGTCCATCAGTGGGTAGATCTCCTGCTTATGTGCAGTTTGTTAAGTGGGAGCCAATGAGGTTTACACTTTGTCACTAATCAGATTTTTCCTCTCTGCAAGTTTGTAACTAATTGCAGAATATTGTAACCCTTCTTTAGTGTAAAAAAATCTTTATTCAGAGTCCCCTGCAGCTGCTGAGACTGGAACATATACAAGCCACTGAAGCTCCATTCCTGCTTTCCAAGAGAGAGATCGCACCCTGCTGGAGCCTGGATCCCGTGCTCCCGGGGCTGGGAACTATAACTGCAATAACCTAACGATATTATTAGTGTACCTGGGAACTTTCCACATTTCATCCAGAGACTGTGGGAATCTGCATGAGTTGCAGGAATTACTTAGAAGCTCATGGCCTCTCTGTTTACAGCTCCAACTCCCTCCCATTCAGGAAGCTTGCAGGGAACCGGAGAGAGATGAGCCTGGAGCACACACACTGCAGGCAGCATGTGGGGAAAAACTGGAGGGAGACTGGAATAGACAGAGCTCATCCTGCAGCTGAGATTCCAGGACTTGGGACTCAGCTGAGGGTAGGGTGGGGTGCAGTAGTTGGGGAGCTGTGATTTACAGGGGTTTGAGAGTGAGAAAAGGGAAGAATGCTGGGATCATCCCTGGAGGGTGGTGGACGCCCCTGAAGCAGGCATGGGACGTGCTGAAACACTGCCAGCGTTGGGCTTTCTTTGCAATATGAAGCTGCTGGTCTGTTTCTTTATTACTGCTATAGGTGGCCTCACTGATCAGCTTTCTTGTGATACTGTTTGATACCTTCAGTTTGCTACTTGGGAGAATCTCCGATGTGGATCAAAGATTTTATTTCCAAACTGAAACATTTGCTAAAAATATATTTTTGCCTGGGGTAAATGCATAGACTTCGTGCAGAGTAAATCTTCTGGGCCCCTTGGCGTGTTGTTTGTCCAAAGGTTCAGTTTGTTGACTATTGTACTTTTCTATTATAGCACACTGATTATGTCATTTATCATAATGAGAGGTTTTGGATTAGTGCACTTTGTACCAAGCTGGCATTGACACCGGGGGCTATCTGTCTCCCCAGCAGGTTCAAGATTTCCAAGATAATCGTGGTGGGAGACCTGTCTGTCGGGAAGACCTGTCTAATTAACAGGTAAGGAAGGGGCGCTATCACTCTGCTGCTTTCGTGAGGCCTGGGAGCTGTCTCACAGGCCTCACAAAAGCGGTGTAGTAGGTGACCGCAGGCTCACAGGTCACTACGTGTGGTGCATGCAGTAGTTGACTGCACAGCCAAAATGAGCATATCAGATCCAGACAGTGGGAGGTGCTGTGGGGGATTCAGGAATCACGTGACATGAAAGGGGTGGAGGGGGACGTACCAGTAATGCATCACTTGCAAGGGCCGATATCTCCATGAGGCCCTGCGAAATACTCCAGAGTGCACAGACAGCACTGCCTTCTTTTCTTTCAAACTACATTCAGCTTCCTAAAAATTCAACGGCGCTTCTTAGAGTCAGTGCAACATTTAAAACCAATCAAAAGCAAATGATGTGTCCAGAATTTTCCAGTGACCACAGCACAACCCTGGCTGTTGCATTTCTTGTCTCATTTTAAACCTGTACACCCCTGCAAGTCTCCCTGGCCATCATTTGTGGGAGACATTGGCACGTGTGTTGCTGCAGCCGGATACCCCAGTGTCCCTCAGCGCCCTCCACCTGACCAGCACACGCGACACCTCGCTCTGTCGGAAGCAGGCAGCCTTCGTTTCTGACTCTGGAACTCATCGCATAAAGGGCATTTGCAAACGTGACCGTCCAGAGTGATGATCGCTCTGGAAAATGCCTCAGCTCTGCCCCGGCCCCTTGTGAAATGACGATCAGAATAATTTCTCTCTGCCTTTCTCCTTCCTTCCAAAGGTTTTGTAAAAACACGTTTGACAAGAATTACAAAGCCACCATTGGGGTGGACTTTGAGATGGAGCGTTTTGAGGTGCTGGGCATCCCCTTCAGCTTGCAGCTGTGAGTTACCAAACTTTGTGAGGTCGAAGGGCATGGGGGTGGGTGGAGAGGATTGGGCCGCCCTGCACCCCCCCCCTCTCTCTCGATGACGTCACTGACGCATGTATCCTGTGCTTGCCAGGTGGGACACTGCTGGTCAGGAACGCTTCAAGTGCATCGCATCCACGTACTACAGAGGAGCACAAGGTAAGGCTTCCTGGCACTCTGCTCGCTTCTCCTGGGTAGACGGTTTGGAAGGATTTTGCTTGTGAAACTGCTTCCCAGGTAGAGAATGATTTTCTCACCAATCAGGCTTCATGGAGGAGAGATTATTTCGGATTTGTTTAGACTGGGCAATTTCCTCCGCTCTTCTGGGCTTGCGGCTCAGTTGGAACCAGGGCTGGCATCCTGACACCATGCGTCTTCATTCACAGCTTCCCAGGAATGATTTCCCACTCTATGTATTCTCCAATCTCACTAAGCCCAATCATCGCAGCGACAGACCTCAGCCAGGACCTTGCAGTCAGAGTCTGTGAGCGCTGCCTCTGCAGAAATCCCCGACCCAGCTGACCCAGGGAGCACAGCCCTGCTACTGCTCAGCCACCTTGGCCAGTCCTATTCAGGAATTTTGAAGGGCATCTGTAGATTTTTGGGGACACTGAAAAGTTTCATTACAGTGACCTGAAATGCAGACTGGAAAAGAGCTGTAGCTCTACAGGAAAGCTTCCTGCAGTGAGGAACATAAGACGTTGTCATTCTGGGTCAGTCCAAGGGTCCAGCAAGCCCAGTATCCTGTCTCCAACAGTGGCCAATCCAGGTTACAAGTACCTGGCAAGTACCCAAACACTATTTTGCATAGGCCTGGCGATGCGCACAAGCCCCAGGAAATGCGTATGTCCCGGGGCTTGAAAAAAGGGGTGGGGCGGGGGCGGTCCAGGGCAGGGACGTGGCCAGAGGCCTTCTTAGGGCCGCTAGGCCGGGGGATCGTACGCTGGCACTTGGCCGGCTCGTGCAATCTACACCTGAGTGGAGGCTGGCACAACTTGTAAAACAAAGCTGAGGGGGGATTTTAGGTAGGGTTGGGGGGCGGGTTAGGTAGGGGAAGGGAGGGGAAGGTGGGGGGGGGGGCGTAAGTAAAGTTCCCTCCAAGGCTGCTCAGATTTCGGAGTGGCCTCAGAGGGAACGGGGAAAGCCATCGGGGCTTCCCTAGGGCTCGGCGCGCGCAAGGTGCACAAGTGTGCACCCCCTTGCACGCGCCGACCCCGGATTTTATAACATGCGCGCGGCTGCGCAATGAATTCCAGAGCTTAATTGTGCATTGAGTGAAAAATAATTTTCTCTGATTCGTTTTAAATGTGCTACTTGCTAACTTCACAGAATGCCTCCTAGTCCTTCTATTATCTGAAAGAGTAAATAACCAATTCACATTTACCCATTCAAGTTCTCTTATAATTTAATAGACCTCTATCATATCCCCCCTCAACTGTGTCTTCTCCAAGCTGAACAGCCCTAACCTCTTTAGCTTTTCCTCATAGGGGAGCTGTTCCATCCCCTTTATCAGTTTGGTCACCCTTCTCTGTACCTTCTCCACTGATACTATATCTTTTTTGAGATGCGGTGATCAGAATTGCATCAAAATGCAGTCTCACCATGGAGCGATAGAGGCATTATGACATTCTTTTTATTCTTCACCATTCCCTTCCTAATAATTCCTAACATTCTGTTTGCTTTTTTGACTTCCACAGAACACTGAGCCAATGATTTCAATGTATTATTTACTATGATGCCTAGATCTCTTTCCTGGGTAGTAACCCCTAATATAAAATCTAACATTGTGTAACTAGAGCAAGGGTTATTTTTCCCTATATTCATCACCTTGCACTTGTCCACATTAAATTTCATCTGCCATTTGGATGCCCAATCTTCCAGTCTCGCAAGGTCTTCCTGCAATTTATCACATCCATTTGTGATTTAACTACTCTGAATAATTTTGTGTATTCTGCAAATTTGATCACCTCACTTGTCGTACCCCTTTCCAGATCATTTATAAATATATTAAAAAGCACTGAGGCACTCCACTGTCTACCCTTCTCCACTAAGAAAACTAACCATTTAATCCTACTCTCGTTTCCTGTTTTTTAACCAGCTAGCAATCTATCTTGGGACCTAGAAGGCCTGGGGGCTCACTTTTTCCTGGGTCCTGGATAAGTATTTACTGATGAAGTCTTGATTGCCTCACTTATACTCCTTGTCTCTCTTTTCCAGCTATAGTCATCACTTTCGATGTGAGCAATGTACTGTCTCTGGAGCACACAAAGTAAGAATCTCACTCAGGATGGGGACCCTTCAAGGATATGAGGGGTCCGCGAGGGAGCAGGAGAGATCTAGGAAGCGTGTCACAGGATCCAGCAGTGTCCTTATGGGGGGGGGGAGAGGATGAGAGATCTTGGAAGAGTGTTACAGGTTCTGGAGGGGTCCTCAAGGTGGGTGGGTGGAGAGATCTAGGAAGAGTGTTACAGGATCCGGAGGGGTCCTCATGGGGGAGAGAGCTCTAGGAAGAGTGTTACAGGATCCGGAGGGGGTCCTCAAGGGAGAGAAAGCTCTAGGAAGTGTTACAGGATCCGGAGGGGATGCTGAAGGGGGAGAGAGCTCTAGGAAGTGTTGCAGGATCTGGAGGGAGTCCTCAAGGGGGAGAGAGCTCTAGGAAGTGTTACAGGATCCGGAGGGAGTCCTCAAGGGGGAGAGAGCTCTAGGAAGTGTTGCAGGATCTGGAGGTGGTCCTCAAGGGAGAGAGCTCTAGGAAGAGTGTTACAGGATCCGGAGGGGGTCCTCAAGGGGGAGAGAGCTCTAGGAAGAGTGTTACAGGATCCGGAGGGGGTCCTCAAGGGGGAGAGAGCTCTAGGAAGAGTGTTACAGGATCCGGAGGGGGTCCTCAAGGGGGAGAGAGCTCTAGGAAGAGTGTTACAGGATCCGGAGGGGGTCCTCAAGGGGGAGAGAGCTCTAGGAAGAGTGTTACAGGATCCGGAGGGGGTCCTCAAGGGGGAGAGAGCTCTAGGAAGAGTGTTTCAGGATTCAGTGGGGTCCTTTGGGGGGGGTGAGTGATCTAGGAAGGGTGTTACAGGATCAGTGAGGGGAGGGGGGGGACTCTAGGATCCGGTGTGCTCATACTGTGATTGGGGGCAGAGTTTGGTGAAAGTGTTGTGGAATTAACTTTCTGTTTTTTTTATAGACAATGGCTGCAGGATGCTTTGAAGGAAAATGACCCCTCATCTGTTCTGCTCTTCCTGGTTGGAGCAAAGAAAGATCTGAGTGTAAGTTTTCTGTGCCTTGTGGGGGCCCCATACCGGACGCTCCCAGGACACACTCAGGGGGTAGTCTGGCCTCTCAAGCCTCTCTCAGATTACAGATTTTTTTTTTTGGGGGGGGGAAGGGCAGGGGTAGAGTCCCTCATGTACTGGAACCCCTGAGAACTTTAATTCTTTGCTTCCTCTCCCCAGTCTCCCTCGCAGTACGTCCTCATTGAGAAGGATGCCCTGAAAGTAGCCAAAGAGATGCAGGCAGAATACTGGGCCATCTCCTCCCTAACAGGTAAAGCTCCCTCTCATCTCATCCCAGCACTCAGCTCAGGGGATGTCTTGGCTCTGCTGAGGGATTTAGGCGAGGATCACTGAACCCGAATGAGGTAACAGGCCGGGGCAGACACCGGAGGGGGGGGAAGTATTGTCACATTTCTCTCCCTCCATGAAAAAGCTTCCAGCTCCAGATGTGACTGGGTAATGCCCCTGCAGGCTGAGGTAGCAGCAGTGGAGCCTGGGCCAGGAGTGGCGGCAGGGTCACAGCAGAGAGGGGAGGGAGGACTATGCCTTCCCAACACAACCGTGAAGGAGGGGAGCGCCTTTTCAACCCAGGGAGCAGGGAAGGAGATCACCTTCCCAGTGCAGGTGGCGGGAGAGGAAAGAGAGTGAGGGAGGAGGGCACGCTCCTGGTGCCGGGAGTGAGGGAGGAGGGCACGCTCCTGGTGCCGGGAGTGAGGGAGGAGGGCACGCGCCTGGTGCCGGGAGTGAGGGAGGAGGCAACGCGCCTGGTGCCGGAGTGAGGGAGGAGGGCACGCGCCTGGTGCCGGGAGTGAGGGGAGGAGGGCACGCGCCTGTGCCGGGAGTGGAGGGAGGAGGGCACGCTCCTGGTGCCGGGAGTGAGGGAGGAGGGCACGCGCCTGGTGCCGGGAGTGAGGGAGGAGGGCACGCTCCTGGTGCCGGGAGTGAGGGAGGAGGGCACGCTCCTGGTGCTGGGAGTGAGGGAGGAGGGCACGCTCCTGGTGCCGGGAGTGAGGGAGGAGGGCACGCGCCTGGTGCCGGGAGTGAGGGAGGAGGGCACGCGCCTGGTGCCGGGAGTGAGGGAGGAGGGCACGCGCCTGGTGCCGGGAGTGAGGGAGGAGGGCACGCTCCTGGTGCCGGGAGTGAGGGAGGAGGGCACGCGCCTGGTGCCGGGAGTGAGGGAGGAGGGCACGCTCCTGGTGCCGGGAGTGAGGGAGGAGGGCACGCTCCTGGTGCCGGGAGTGAGGGAGGAGGGCACGCGCCTGGTGCCGGGAGTGAGGGAGGAGGGCACGCTCCTGGTGCCGGGAGTGAGGGAGGGACAGTACTTTTCCAGCACAGGTAGTGGTACCCAAACGTTTGGTGCCCAGACGGGTGCTATGCCAGAACTAATTCCACCAAAGGAAGGATTTCAGGGAGTGGGGTGCATAACTGAAGATTCACCTAGAACATGAAATATTCTTGCACCAGCTTTGGGGAGGACAGAAACCTCTCAGCACTCACAGCACAGGGAGGACAGCTCCTTTCTAGGGCAGGGAGTGAGGGAGGCCAGCGAACTCCCAACACAGAATAAGGGAGGACAGTGCTCTCCCAGCACAGGGAGTCAGGGAGGACAGCGCCTTTCTAGGGCAGGGAGTGAGGGAGGCCAGCAAACTCCCAACACAGAATAAGGGAGGACAGTGCTCTCCCAGCACAGGGAGTCAGGGAGGACAGCGCCTTTCTAGTGCAGGGAGTGGGGGAGGACAGCGCCCTCCTAGTACAGAGAGTGAGGGAGGACAGCACCCTCCCAGCACAGGGAGTCAGAGAGGACAGCACCCTCCCAGCACAGGGAGTCAGAGAGGACAGCTCCTTTCTAGTGCAGGGAGTGGGGGAGGACAGCGCCCTCCTAGTACAGAGAGTGAGGGAGGACAGCACCCTCCCAGCACAGGGAGTCAGAGAGGACAGCACCCTCCCAGCACAGGGAGTCAGAGAGGACAGCTCCTTTCTAGTGCAGGGAGTGGGGGAGGACAGCGCTCTCCCAGCACAGGGAGTCAGAGAGGACAGCACCCTCCCAGCACAGGGAGTCAGAGAGGACAGCTCCTTTCTAGTGCAGGGAGTGGGGGAGGACAGCGCCCTCCCAGCACAGGGAGTCAGAGAGGACAGCTCCTTTCTAGTACAGAGAGTGAGGGAGGACAGCACCCTCCCAGCACAGGGAGTCAGAGAGGACAGCACCCTCCCAGCACAGGGAGTCAGAGAGGACAGCTCCTTTCTAGTGCAGGGAGTGGGGGAGGACAGCGCCCTCCTAGTACAGAGAGTGAGGGAGGACAGCACCCTCCCAGCACAGGGAGTCAGAGAGGACAGCACCCTCCCAGCACAGGGAGTCAGAGAGGACAGCTCCTTTCTAGTGCAGGGAGTGGGGGAGGACAGCGCTCTCCCAGCACAGGGAGTCAGGGAGGACAGCGCCTTTCTAGTGCAGGGAGTGGGGGAGGACAGCTCCTTTCTAGTGCAGGGAGTGGGGGAGGACAGCTCCTTTCTAGTGCAGGGAGTGGGGGAGGACAGCGCTCTCCCAGCGCAGGGAGTCAGAGAGGACAGCTCCTTTCTAGTGCAGGGAGTGGGGGAGGACAGCTCCTTTCTAGTGCAGGGAGTGGGGGAGGACAGCGCTCTCCCAGCACAGGGAGTGGGGGAGGACAGCTCCTTTCTAGTGCAGGGAGTGGGGGAGGACAGCGCTCTCCCAGCGCAGGGAGTCAGAGAGGACAGCTCCTTTCTAGTGCAGGGAGTGGGGGAGGACAGCGCTCTCCCAGCATAGGGAATGAGGGAGGACAGTACCCTCCCAGCACAGGGAGTCAGGGAGGACAGCTCCTTTCTAGTGCAGGGAGTGGGGGAGGACAGCGCCCTCCCAGCACAGGGAGTCAGGGAGGACAGCGCTCTCCCAGCATAGAGAATAAGGGAATACAGCGCCCTCCCAGTGCAGGGAGTGAGGGAGGATAGCATGGGCCCAATATTCAAAGATACTCGGTTATCTAAGTAATCCGGATAACTTAGTAGGAATATTCAGCAGCTATCCTGGTGAATATAACTGGATAAGTTCTAGTTATCCGAATAAGTTAGAACGGATAACTTTAGACCTGCTATTGAGCAGGTTTGACTTATTTGGTTAACTTAACCGGATACGTCGTGCTGCTCTGTCTCACCCATTCCCCACCCATTAACTCTTCGATTATCTACTTAGCCAGTTAAGGGCCTTATCTGGTTACGTGGTGGCTGCTGAACATAGCTGGATATTCAACAGTTGCTAGTCCTTCTAATCTGGCTATTTATTGCTATCTATCGCTGGATATTCAACAGTTGCTAGTCCTTCTAATCTGGCTATTTATTGCTATCTATCGCTTTCGATATCAAGCTTCATACTTGTAACACTAACCCGGTAGCTTGGAAAGGAGCAAGACCCTTTTGTGTCCCCTCACCAGGACATCCCAGAGTCTCTTGTCAGTGGGATTATCCATGCAGTGCCTCTCTCATGCAGAGAAGCCAGTGGTGTATTTTTGTGAGGTCTGACGGGCAGTGAGGGCTTTTCCTGTTTCCTGTGTCTCAGGAGAGAATGTGAAGGAATTCTTTTTCCGTGTGGCGTCTCTGGCCTTTGAGGGCAGCGTGCTCGCTGAACTGGAGAAGAGGAACCCCAGAAACATCGGCGAGGTTGTCCGTGAGTTTTCCAGTGTGACTCCCCAGAGTGTTTGCAAGAGGGGACACGGTGACTGACGAGATGAGGGTGATATCCTGTTATATATGGAGACCAAGGCAGGGTCTGATCACACAGGAATAACTCCTTGGGTCCTTGCGCCTGGGAATGCTCTCGCCTGCATCCCTCCTCTCTAGCTGGCACTTCCTCAGCTTCCCTGCCCCTCTTAGTGCTGGTCTAACTGTGACACCTATGGGTGGAAGGGGGGAACTGCAGCCCCATTGTCCTCTACCTGAATGCTGCTTCCGCCTTCTTGAAATTTTAGGATTCTGAGTCTGCTCCCTCTCTCTCTCTCCTTTTCTAGGAATTAACAGTGATGACAGCAACATGTACCTGTCAATGAAGAAAAGAAAATCAAAGTGCTGTCAGTAAATCAGGCCTATCTGGGACAAACAGAAGTGCTCCACCCTCTACATTTGCACTAAACAGTGACACACCAAAGAACTAAATTTTTGGGACAGAATTGTAATAAAATAGCAAATGGTAGGAAATGCAGCCAAGGCAGGAGTAACTCGGGAAAGCACAGTCAGCACCATATCCACCATTATCCCTAACAATCAGCTCCATATACACCAGTATGCCTAACACCTAGAGCCTTATCCCAGACTCTGCCATTATCCCTCACATCCAGTGCCATATCCCAGACTCTATTATCCCTCACACCCAATGCCATATCTCAGACTCTATTATCCCTCACACTTAGAACCATATCGCAGACTCTGCCATTATCCCTCACACCTAGAGCCATATCGCAGACTCTGCCATTATCCCTCACAACCAGCGCCATATCCCAGACTCTGCCATTATCCCTCACACCCAGTGCCATATCTCAGATTCTATTATCCCTCACACCTAGAACCATATCCCAGACTCTGCCATTATCCCTCACACCCAGCGCCATATCTCAGACTCTGCCATTATCCCTCACACCCAGCGCCATATCCCAGACTCTGCCATTATCCCTCATACCCAGCGCCATATCCCAGACTCTGCCATTATCCCTCACACCCAGCGCCATATCCCAGACTCTGCCATTATCCCTCACACCCAGCGCCATATCCCAAACTCTGCCATTATCTCTCACACCAAACACCATATCCCAAAATCTGCCATTATCTCTCACACCTAGCGCCATATCTCAGACTCTGCCATTATCCTTCATACCCAGCACCATATCCAAAACTCTGCCGTTATCTCTCACACCTAGCACCATATCTCAGACTCTGCCATTATCCCTCACACACAGCACCATATCTCATACTCTATTATCCCTCACACTTGGTGCCATATCCCACACTCTGCCATTATCCCTCACACTTGGTGCCATATCCCAGCCTCCTCCATTATACCTGACACCCAGTACCAAATCCCAGACTCTGCCATTATCTGTCACACCCAGCACCATATCACAGCCTCCTCCATTATACCTCATACCCAGCATCATATCCCAGACTCTAATTATTTCTCACACCCAGCACCATATCCCAGCCTCCTCCATTATACCTCACACCCAGTGCCATATCCCAGGCCCTGCCATTATCCCTCACACCCAGTGCCATATCACAGGCCCTGCCATTATCCCTCACACCCAGTGCCATATCCCAGGCTCTGCCATTATCCCTCACACCTAGAGCCATATCCCAGACTCTGCCATTATCCCTCACACCCAGTGCCATATCCCAGACTCTGCCATTATGCCTCACTCCCAATGCCATATCCCAAACGCTGCCATTATCTCTCACACCTAGCACCATATCTCAGGCTCTGCCATTATCCCTCACACACAGTGCCAAATCCCAGCCTCTTCCATTATACCTGACACCCAGTACCATATCCCAGACTCTGCCATTATCTCTCACACCTAGCACCATATCTCAGGCTCTGCCATTATCCCTCACACACAGTGCCAAATCCCAGCCTCTTCCATTATACCTGACACCCAGTACCATATCCCAGACTCTGCCATTATCCCTCACACACAGCATCTTATCCCAGACTCTATTATCCCTCACACCTAGAGCCATATCCCAGACTCTGCCACTATCCCTCACACCCAGCACCATATCCCAGACTCTGCCATTATCCTTCACACCCAGTGCCATATCTCAGACTCTATTATCCCTCCCACCCAGTGCCATATCGCAGACTCTGCCATTATCCCTCACACCCAGCGCCATATCCTAAACTCTGCCATTATTCCTCACTCCCAGCGCTATATCCCAGACTATGCCATTATCCCTCACACCCAGCGCTATATCCCAGACTCTGCCACTATGCCTCACACCCAGTGCCATGTGCCGTGCTCTGCCACTATGCCTCACACCCAGTGCCATGTGCCATGCTCTGCCATTATCTTTCACACCAAACACCATATCCCAAACTCTGCCATTATCTCTAACACCTAGTGCCATATCCCAGACTCTGCCATTATCCCTCACACACAGTGTCATATCCCAGCCTCCTCCATTATACCTGACACCCAGTACCAAATCCCAGACTCTGCCATTATCTGTCACACCCAGCACCATATCCCAGACTCTGCCATTATCCCTCACACCCAGTGCCATATCCCAGATTCTGCCATTATCTTTCACACCCAGTGCCATATCTCAGGCTCTATTATCCCTCACACCTAGAGCCATATTGCAGACTCTGCCATTATCCCTCACACCTAGCACCATATCCCAGACTTTGCCATTATAGCACACACCAAGCACTATATCCCAGACTCTGCTATTATCCCTCACACTTGGTGCCATATCCCAGACTCTGACATTATCGTTCACACCCAGTGCCATTATCCCTCACACCTAGAGCAATATCTGAGCCTCTGCCCTAATTCCTCGCATCTAGCGCCATATCCCAGACTTGCCATTATCCCTCACATTCAGCAGTACTATAAGCCATACTCCACCATTATCTCTCATACTCAGCACCTTATCCCAGGCTCTGCTTTCTCCCTCAGACCTAGTGCCATATCCCAGACTCTGCCATGATTCCTCATTCCTAGAGCCATATCCCAGGCTCTGCCATTCTCTCACCAATCACTTCTTCTTTCTTGCTTGGACAAACTCATTTGTGTTCTGAATTTCTTTGGGTCAGAACAGAGATTACCCAAGTAGTAATTGTCAGAGATAGGCTAAAAAAAACAAACAACCTTTTTATTCCTTTTCTTCTAATGTTTGGGTCTGTAAGATTATGAGTTTTTCCTAAGCGCCATCTTGAGCAGCTGTGGAAATGGAAAGAGAGAACATTGCAAGTGTCAGTAGGAAGGAGCTGGGCAGATCATGAAATCTCCAGCAGCAGGAAGGGAAGAATTGAAACTAATTCCAGGATGGACGCAGGACGGGGATGCTGGGCGTTACCCCGTCCCACCTCTCATCCCTTTTGCAATGTGGGGATCATCCTGCTTGTGAGGTGAAATCTGTGTGGGTGTGATGGGTGATCAGGAAATGCTCTGCATGATGTTACAGTTAATAATCATACAATAAAGCCTATTTTGTAAACCCTTTTTTTGTAGGACAACAACAGAGCATTTTGTGGTCAGGTCATGTCCGTCTGTCTATGACTTAGTAGCAGTGGAGAAATTGGTGAACATATTTTGAAGAAATTTGAGCTGTGTGAGGAGATAAAAGGCTAGTTTTAGAAGGAGTCACATGATGTGGTGAACTCGGCTAGAAGTGCACTGACCGAGCTCCAGCCGTCTCATCTTTTTGCAGTGTGTGGGCGAGTGTAATTTAGTTTTTTTTCGATCGCTTTTACTGGCATACACCGCCCATCCTACCAGTAACTCACTTTTATAGTGCTCATCAGCTCAATGGCGACAAAAATACAAAGGAAAGAGAAGGAGAAAGCTAAACAACCTGATACCAAGATGGCGCCGATCTCTCCTGAAGTGCCTGATAACCCGACGGAGGAATCGCTAGAGGAAAGAATATCTCAAGCAGTAGTGTTGGCTCTTGACGCGCGACTATACCAGATTGCAGAACAGATTGCAGAAGTGCGCTCCTCTTTGGTGGAAACCGAGAATCGAGTGGAAAGAGTGGAAGGATGTACTACCCTTCTAGAAGACGATGTCGGGGCGCTGGAACGTAAGATCCAAGCTTTGGAGCAAACTAGCAAACAACAAGGCGAAAAGTTGGACGAGCTAGAAAACAGAGCATGGCGCAACAATCTTCGTTTTGTTGGCTTTCCAGAATCTATTGCAGACGCCGACGTCATGAGTACCCTTGAAACCTGGCTAACGGCTTTCATCCCAACGCTACATAATACACCCAGCGGGCTGATTGAACGTGCACACCGGCTGGGCCCGAAAATTGCAGAAGGAACATCAACCAGACCAAGAGTGATTATAGCTCGGTTTTTGAATTATGTTAACAAAATGATCATTTTGCAGCATTTTCGAAAGGACAGAGTTAAAGTACGGGAACCAGAAAATATTAATTTTTCAAGACTTTTCTGCGCATGTGTCAGGGTTGAGGAAGGCCTATACTCCTCTATGCTTAGAACTGGTAAAAAAGAAGGTACGATTCACGCTGCTGTACCCAGCAAAACTAAGAATATGGCATCAAGGGACACAGCAAATTTTTGAAGACACCGTGGCAGCTCAAGAGTTTATCAACAAGATTCCACAACTTTCAATGTCTACACAGGAATAAGACTCTGGTGAGCTGAGCAGTGGTTTTCTTTTGGTACCTTAGGGCATTAGTTTTGAACCTGGATAGAGACAAATGAAATCTGATGCAATAGACCTCTTTTGCAGATGGGCGTGCAACGGCTGATGGAGATTCGCAGCAGAGTCTCCCGGCTGGATTGAGATTCGCCCTCCACGTGGAAATGCTTTGGGAAGTGAATAGCATGTTTCAGGTGTAAATCTGCTCTGTTTGAGTGCATATTTTGCTTTTCTACTGGTCAATTTCTAGTGGCTCCGTTGACACTATTCTGCCCGCAAAATTGTGTGTATTTTGTAAGCCATCTATATATATAAGACTGTTTTTCATGATGAGACGGCTGTACACGTCAATTGCGATGACTCCCAGTCCCGAAATAGGGATGATGATATGCTTGAGGGGGTATTCATGGTTGTTGCTACTGGATTGGGGGATGGGAGGGGGGGTGGGGGAGGTAACAAGTGGGTGGATTGGGGAGTGTATTGCTGTTTGGACTTTCATACAGATTTTTCTTATACCTTCATTTCTGTTGGCAATTTCCTGAGGGAGAGACGAACAAGTTTTTGTTTTCAGACTATGGGTTCCTATCGGACTTCCCCTGGGAGGGCAAACTGGGAGAGTGCTAAGTGTCCTTTTGCTAATGCCATAGACTTATGGCGGGAAAGATAGTTACCTGGAATGTGGCGGGCCTAGGCACGCCTATCAAGCGGGAGAAAGTTTTATCTCATCTAACTAGGTTAAATGCTAAACTCATATTTCTCCAAGAGACACACTTATCACAAAAAGAAGCCAGTAAACTTGTGAAGAAGGGGTTCAGTCAAGTGTTTTCAGCTGCAGGCGCCTCAAAAAGCCGTGGAGTGGCAATTTTACTCCACAAGACCTTTGAATTTAAATTGCAGAAACAACTTACAGACCCAAGAGGCCGATACGTAATAGCGATAGGGAACCTCATGGGGATGGAGGTGGTTCTCACATCTGTATACGCCCCCAACCAATATGATCACCTTTTCTTTGTGGATCTAGTATCTCAGCTTTCAGTATATGCAGATCGTCCTATTGTCCTGGGGGGAGACCTCAACTGTATCGTGGACCCCGCAATAGATAGGCAACCAGGGAAGCACGGTCACCCTATGGGTGAAAACAAGGGACCCCCATTCCTATGCGCACAGCTGAAGATGCTAGATCTCTGGCGAGTCTTAAATCCGGGAACAAACTCAGCATGGCTTTACCCAGGGCAAGTCTTGCCTCACAAATCTGCTTCACTTTTTTGAAGGAGTTAATAAACATGTGGATAAAGGTGAACCGGTAGATGTAGTGTACTTGGATTTTCAGAAAGCGTTTGACAAAGTTCCTCATGAGAGGCTTCTAGGAAAAGTAAAAAGTCATGGGAAAGGTGGCGATGTCCTTTCGTGGATTGCAAACTGGCTAAAAGACAGGAAACAGAGAGTAGGATTAAATGGACAATTTTCTCAGTGGAAGGGAGTGGACAATGGAGTGCCTCAGGGATCTGTATTGGAACCCTTACTTTTCAATATATTTATAAATGATCTGGAAAGAAATACGACGAGTGAGATAATCAAATTTGCAGATGACACAAAATTGTTCAGAGTAGTTAAATCACAAGCGGATTGTGATAAATTGCAGGAAGACCTTGTGAGACTGGAAAATTGGGCATCCAAATGGCAGATGAAATTTAATGTGGATAAGTGCAAGATGATGCATATAGGGAAAAATAACCCATGCTATAATTACACAATGTTGGGTTCCGTATTAGGTGCTGCAACCCAAGAAAGAGATCTAGGTGTCATAGTGGATAACACATTGAAATCGTCGGTTCAGTGTGCTGCGGCAGTCAAAAAAGCAAACAGAATGTTGGGAATTATTAGAAAGGGAATGGTGAATAAAACGGAAAATGTCATAATGCCTCTGTATCGCTCCATGGTGAGATCGCACCTTGAATACTGTGTACAATTCTGGTCGCCGCATCTCAAAAAAGATATAATTGCGATGGAGAAGGTACAGAGAAGGGCTACCAAAATGATAAGTGGAATGGAACAGCTCCCCTATGAGGAAAGACTAAAGAGGTTAGGACTTTTCAGCTTGGAGAAGAGACGACTGAGGGGGGATATGATAGAGGTGTTTAAAATCATGAGAGGTCTAGAACGGGTAGATGTGAATCAGTTATTTACTCTTTTGAATGGTAGAAAGACTAGGGGGCACTCCATGAAGTTAGCATGGGGCACATTTAAAACTAATCGGAGAAAGTTCTTTTTTACTCAACGCACAATTAAACTCTGGAATTTGTTGCCAGAGGATGTGGTTAGTGCAGTTAGTATAGCTGTGTTTAAAAAAGGATTGGATAAGTTCTTGGAGGAGAAGTCCATTACCTGCTATTAAGCTCACTTAAAGAATAGCCACTGCCATTAGCAATGGTAACATGGAATAGACTTAGTTTTTGGGTACTTGCCAGGTTCTTATGGCCTGGATTGGCCACTGTTGGAAACAGGATGCTGGGCTTGATGGACCCTTGGTCTGACCCAGTATGGCATTTTCTTATGTTCTTATGTACCCATTTGGCCAGGGTGCATACGACATGGTCGAGAATTGACTATCTGTTGATATCTGAATCCATACTGTCAAAATTCTCTAATGCTATGATTGCTGATCTCGTAATCTCCGATCATTGTCCGGTGACTGCCCAGTTAGAAATTCTACCTCCTGCTAGGGGCAACCAATGGAGATTACCTGGTTTTCTTTTTTCTGATCGGTGCTTCTCAAAGTTTTTAAAAGACAAGTGGGCAGAATATGCAACTGACAATGACCAACATACTCATCAACCAATATTATTTTGGGAAACCGCTAAGGCAGTAATGAGGGGCCATATAATCAGCTATGTTAGTCACCTAAAAAAGCAACAAAATGCCGACATTCTTCGCTTAATCAAGGTGCTCAACCAATTGAAGAAAAAGCTTACGGGGAATGCGACGGATCCTACATTAGAGGAATATAAAGCAACACAATTGGCTTTAAACAATATCCTACATAATTCCTCATTGAAGCAGTACAAGTTTCGGTTGTTTCACCATGTTAATAAGGCTGGGAAAATGTTGGCAAATCTCCTCAAAAGTCAGGAACCTAGTAAGTTTATCTCCGCGATTAAAAATGCTCAGGGGAAAATACAAACTGACTCCTTAGATATTGCTAATATTTTTTCCCAATATTATAAACAACTTTACTCCTCTGAGAAACCAAACCTTGAACGCATAACCCAGTTCTTGGACCAGATTCCATGCCCCGTAGTCTCTGAAAATCAACTTGTCCATCTGAACAGTGATATTACCATGGCAGAAGTAACAGAAGCGATTCAATCTTTGCCACCTCATAAAGCCCCAGGGCCAGATGGCTTTGATTCTATATTTTACAAGTCATTGGTTTCTGAAATTCCGGAAACCTTATCCAAGTTTTTTGTAGCCATGAAGGATAAGGGATCAATGCCCGAAACGATGAGGTCCGCTAATATAGTTGTCCTCCCAAAACCCGGGAGGGACCCACTCCTCACGGGTTCTTATAGACCTATATCACTTCTAAATTTAGATATAAAAATCTATGCCAAAATTCTTGCCAACCGACTAAAAAATGTTATGCCCCATATCATTGCTAAGGACCAAGTAGGTTTCATTAAGGGACGGCGGGCTACTGTTAATATTCACAGAGTGCTCTGCGCCCTCGAGCATTGCGTTTCCCAAAACTTACCGGAACCTTTATTGGTTGCGTGTGATGCGGAAAAAGCATTCGACAGGGTAGAATGGAGCTTTCTGAAACAGACACTTTGGAAATTTGGTATTGGGGGGGCATTTTTCACGTATGTTACACTCTTGTACACTAATCCCACAGCCAGAATTATGGTGAATGGCTCCCTGTCAGATCCCTTTCCGCTGTGTAGGGGGACGAGGCAGGGGTGCCCCCTATCCCCACTTTTGTTCATTTTATCGGTTGAGCCCTTGGCTATAGCACTTAGATCTAATCCTGACATTGCAGGTATACGGGTGGGGAAGCATATTCATAAAACCCTGCTTTTTGCAGATGATTTACTGTTACTATTAACTGAGGCTCGGAAGTCACTTCCAGTAGCCTTACAGCTCTTTACTGAATATCAGGTAGTTTCAGGCTTCAAGTTAAATCTGGATAAAACCGAAGCCCTTGATATAAGGGGGACCTTGGAACCTTTGTGGCCGGAGCTTCCGGTAAAATGGGCTGGGAATAAAATTAAGTACCTAAGAATACAAATTCTCAGGAGTACTCAAGAGTGGTACCGAGTCAATATACCATCTTTATTAGATAAGATCAGAGGAAAATTGGAAGCCTGGTTACACTTTCCCTTAACATTACATGGCCGGATAGCTGTCATAAAGATGATTATTGCTCCTAAGATACTTTATTTGCTACTTATGATGCCTATCTATCTGGCTGTACAAGATTTAAAACGCCTCCAGCGAGATATCTCACGGTTTTTATGGCAGGGTAAGAAAGCTCGCCTGGCTTATAAGACTTTGAGAGCTCCAAAAGAAAAGGGAGGGCTAAACTTACCAGATTTCAAAATGTATGCGTGGGCTGCGCATTTAAGATTTCTTGGGGATTGGTTACATGGCACCTCAGAGTTTACTGACTATTCCCTGGTGGTAGATATCTGCCATCCCTTGGACCCAAAGTTGATTTTACACTTAACGAAAAGAGAGCTCTCTCAAATGGGCATTACGGCCCAATTGGCTTTTATTGTGCGGCGGGCTTGGATGGAATTGCGGAATGTTTTAAAAGTGCCAACACAGATCTCTTCTCAATACCTGCTACAAAATAATCCACTGACTCCTCCATTTGAGTCACTGTTTACCGGGGGTAATCAAGACCTAGCGGAAAACGAGTTGGGCAGTTTCTTGGATCCCAAGTCGGGGGGGTCTTAAAACATTCCAGGAACTACAAACGCAAATGGGTCTCACCAGCTCCCATTTTCTAGGCTATGCGCAATTGCGTGCTTTTGTTCATAAAAGTTTGCGCAATACTCAAGGGCCACTGGACAGTCCTCCGTATTTATTCCTTCTCAAATTATATAAAGGGAAGCAAGGTTCATTATCTATCTTATATAAATTCTGCCAAAATGTAACCACATATTCAGTATTTGATCAGTTACTGAAAAAATGGCGGGATGATATCTCAGAGGAGTTGGATGCTACCATGCTTAAAGAAGGTTATTTATCCATTTTTAAAATCACAAACAACGTATCCCTGAGGGAAATGCAGGGGAGAATATTTCACAGGGCGATATATACTCCACAGGCTGCCTTCCATATGGGTATTTCTAGCTCTGAACTATGCTTAAAGTGTTCTCAAAGTCCTGCTATGTTTATATATGCACTATGGGACTGCCCTCTCATTCAAGCTTTCTGGGAGCAAGTGCGAGTATTGGTGTCCGATATGGTTTCCACACAAATTCAGTGGTCCCAAGCCTTTTGTTTAATGAATATCGATACTGGAGATTCCTCATTGAATCACGATAATATTATCTTTTTTTCTAAAGTGTGCTTGATTGCAAAAAAATGCATCCTCTTGAAATGGGTGGACAGTGCCCCTCCAGATGGTTCCTTATGGGCCATACAACTGTCTAACTTATTTCAGATGGAATATGGTTCCTTATACAACACTTTTTCTTATAAGAAAAAGGGTTTCTTTCGGGATATTTGGATGGCTTTCTATATGACCCTTCCAACAGCTATAAAACAGCTGTTCCCGCTAGAAGAGACGAACTCCCACAGTGCTGGTTATACCAGTACACTATGAAAACTTTGAAGGTACTCACATTTAGTGTAGTTTTTCATCAACCAAAATAACGGCTCTCATACCATGGTTTATTGTTTGTTTTTTTTCAAAATTTCTTTATTGTGGCATGAAAAATACAGATAACAACAATCTAAAGCAGTCATATAATCCGTACATGCCACCAGAGTTTCAATTTTCCATCCCCGTCCAAAGTAACAAAAAACACCAACCCAAATTAACAAGAAAACAAAACAGAACAGCACCCACCCCACTCCCCCCAAATCTGCACCTTCCCCCCCCCGGCAAAGAACCTCAGACACAGAACGGGACATCAGAACTTAGGAAAAGTCAAAATACAGGTCAGGTGTACCGAGAACTTCACCCCATATCAGGAACATGAACAGTACCATGTACAGAAATATAAGCAGGCCAGGTACCAGTATTGCGGTTATCATCATAAACAAAGAGATAGAGAGATAGAGACACCCAGGCCCCTACTTAGGGACTTGTAACCAAGACACTTCAGGGTCGTCAAATCATATTTAGTTCTACTAAAGGTGCTAAAGATTTAACATTGGTAGCGAGAGTCTTATAATACGGTCCCCAGATCGCTCGAAAGTCACTTTTTCTGCGAGGCCGGAACGTTTTGTACAAAGAGCCATATTCCAGTTGGTATAGCTCTGTCAATAAGGCCTTCCACTCAGCTGCGGTCGGAGGATTCTCAGTAATCCACTTTAAAAGAATACATTTCTTTGCTATTAAGCATGCTTTAGAAACAAACCCAATGTTGTCCACATTGAGACTGATGTCCCCGACATCATTGTTCAAGAGACAAAACGAGCACGACCACAGGACTGTCTCCTGTAGTATCGCACTCAAGTGGCCACGAACATCTTCCCAAAATACAGCAATCTTCAGGCAGTCCCACAAACAATGAATTAATGAAGCAGGGGAATGAGCACACTTTAGACAACTCGGCGAGGGAGCACATCCCATCAGGTGAGCCCTCGCCGGAGAATACACTATACGATGAAAAATTCTCTGTTGCAACTCACGAAGACCAATGTTATTAGTAATTTTAAAAATTGAAAGATAACAGTCTCGTAACATTCGTTCTTCTAAAGTCTCCCCGCAGTCTCTAGACCACTTAGGAAGCAGAATATTATATACAGAGTGTGGAACAATAGTTTGATAGAAGCCATGGTTTATTGTTTATATCTCTTTATTGTTTCCATTTACATGTTTTGGCCCCCCAATCGGCAATACAGGGAAGGAGAGGGGTGGGTAATTCGGGGAGGAAATATATATAAAATTGTTAACATATTTACATACCAAAGTTGTTTACTTGTTGTTTATGTTGTTTGTACCTTATGTTTATGACTTTTTGTACCTTGTGTACCTTGTGTTGTTTGTACCTTATGTTTATGACTTTTTGTACCTTGTTTATGTTGTTTGTACCTTATGTTTATGACTTTGTACCTTATTCTTTGATGTATAGTGTTGTTTGTATCTTATGTTTATGACTTTTTGTACCTTGTTTATGTTGTTTGTACCTTATGTTTATGACTTTGTACCTTTTTCTTTGATGTATAGTGTTTGCTTTTGTTGTAACAACTGAATGAAGTTAACCAATAAAATACTTTGGGGGAAAAAAAAAAGGCTAGTTTTAGCAGGAAGATTGGATTTGGGGAGGGGAGGGGGGGCTGGGAGGTTCTTAAATCCAGACAGTCCAAGGAGATGCCAAGAAGGGAGGGCGGAGGAGGATGCAGATGAGTGGGGGCAAGTGCTGGAGGTAAAGATTGCCTTTGGAAATTTTGTGTACTCTCTGGGTGTGCCTTCTCAATCTTATATATTTGTTTCCCTGCTCTTCAGTGAAAAACAAATTCAACAGTTGAGTGCTTGTAAGAAATCTCTAATCACACGCAAGAAGACTGGAAGACATGGAGGGGAGAGGAGAAAAAGGCTGACCCCCTGCGTCAACTAGCAG
Organism: Rhinatrema bivittatum; assembly: GCF_901001135.1. Taxonomy (NCBI): domain Eukaryota; kingdom Metazoa; phylum Chordata; class Amphibia; order Gymnophiona; family Rhinatrematidae; genus Rhinatrema; species Rhinatrema bivittatum. The sequence goes on along the minus strand of NC_042622.1, from coordinate 165,056,066 downwards.
GCAGCTGAGAGTACCAACCACGTAATGACTCGGGCTGTGGTGCTGCTCGCTTAGGCCACTCTATGCTCTGCAGGAGTTTGGAGGAGCTGTACCGTTGTCACAGACTATCCCTGAGCACAAAAGAAAGAGCCAGCAGACTGCTTATATATAGCATTTGGTCAAAGTAACAGTTTTAGAGCCTGGCTGACTTGTCAACTCCCTGCTATGTGCCCCAGGCCTTCCGCATTCCTGTGACCTCTGTCAATGTCTGTCTGACCTGCTCCAGTCTGGGGGATTCATTTACTGTGTTTGGAATTCCCAGAGGATAGAATCGTCATTAGTAGAAAAATCTCTTGGGTGATCTGGAAAGACAGGGAGTGAGATTTCTAACTATTCATGTTTGGGGGGGGGGTCACCTTTCCAGCCTGAGAGAGTACTGGTTTTGCTCAGCTGGGATGAGGGAATAAAGTCTCTGGGTCCCATGGAATGGGGGCAGGAACTGGGGCAGAGGTTACCTCACAAAACACTCAGTCCACATCAGGTTGGTGCTGCAAACAGAAACAAGTTTATTTCCAAAGCAACCAGTTCCGTAGATGTACAGTGAAAAGAGTCCACAGTAAACATCAGCAGTGCAAAAAGCAAGATGAAAACAAAGTCCCAACAATTCCACAGTCAAGGAAACGCCTCAGGTCTCCCAAATCTTCCAACTACTTCCACATGTCAACCCTTTCACTCCAGAAATGTATTCCAGGAGCTTCCCATGACCAAATTCCTCACTTGCTGCTGGTGGACTGGAGATCCCAGTTGCCTCCTGTCTTCCCAGTAGGTTTCCCTTAGTCTTCCAGTGATTTGAAGAACTGACACAGCCCCTTGCTGTTCCTCCCTGGCCTGAGCACAGCTACTCAGGTCTTTCAAGTTCAAAATTATTCAGCAAAACTCACTCAAGCGACGTCCCCGAAACTCTGCAAGACTCCCCAAGACTATTACTTGAGCCTGGTGGGAAGGGGTTCCATCCTCCCAGATTGTATAGCCCCTGAAACTCAGTTCATAAAGATTCATCCCTCTGAACTTCTGAGCCTTCTCTGCCAGAAGATTGCCCATGTTAAAATATAGAAAAACACTTCTGAAGCTTTAGTGAGCCCTCCACTGCTGCAAGATTCTGCATTTTAAGACATAAACCACACTCTAGTGGCCAAACACACAGAAAATATTTACACAGTGCCCACTTCACACAAGATTTTATTTTATTTGAGCTGCAAGTTGGCACCAAACAGTGCAGTTAGTGAGGTGACAGTCTGTGCTAAACAAGATGTCATCTTCTACAAAACTATGATAACACTGCAAGCTCCTCCCACAACCACACCAAGCTCTCCTCACCTCCTAACTCCCTCTCTCAGTGGTATGAATTTCCCCCAAACACATACCCACCAACCTCCCTGAAATCTCACCTTCAACCCCACCACACCAACCTCTTTCTCTAACCACATGAACTCTCCAACAACCACATCTTCCCCATCCTAGCCTCTCCAAAGTGTATCCTCCCCTCCAGCCACAGCAAGTTCCTCTTCCAACTGGCAGCCTCACCCCTTTTCCTTAAAAACCTCCCCTTCCAGCCACACCTGTGCCCTCAATCATGCCCCAACTCATACCCCCCTCCCCAAATGCTTTGGGACTCAAAGAGCATTCTATAGGAAAAAGAATTTAACTGTCTCACTAAACACTTATGAAAGCACAAAGAGTGAGGGGCTCACGTGTAGGGGAGAAGTTCACTATGAGCGAGGGGACCCACGTATAGGGGAGAGGTTCACTATGAGTGAGTGGCTCATGTAGGGGAGAAGGTCACTATGAGTGAGGGGCTCATGAGTAGGGAGAGATTCACTATGAGCGAGGGGCTCGTGTAGGGGAGAGGTTCACTATGAGCAAGGGGACCCATGTGTAGGGGAGAGATTCACTATGAGTGAGGAGGTCACGTGTAGGGGAGAGGTTCACGAGTGAGGGGCTCACATGTAAGGGAGAGGTTCTCTATTAGTAAGGGGACCCACGTATGGGGGAGAGGTTCACTATGAGTGGCTCGTGTAGGGGAGAAGTTCATTATGAGTGAGGGGGTAACGTGTAGGGGAGAAGTTCACTATGAGTGAAGGGACCCACATGAAGGGGAGAGGTTCACTATGAGTGAGGGCATAGGTGTGGTGGAGCTGTTCATTCTTCATGGTTTTCTTGCTGACTGGGAAAGGCATTGAAGGACTCCAGGTAATGGCTGTTGAACTGGATTCTCAGATGCTCAGGAATGCAATCAGACCATTTGTACTGATTCTTCACCTGCAGGCCTCCTTCACTCTCCTCGATGCAGATAGCAGCCACACCTTGGAAGAAGAGATGCCATAAAATCTTTATCATATGGGAGTGTGTGGACTTCAGCACACTGGAGTCTATCCCTACTCACAGAGGCCAACAACACTCCGCTCTCGCTCAGGACACTCACTATAAGCTGAGTCTATCCTCACTCACAGAGACTCACTCTGCTCCTGTCTCTCAGCACACTCAGTATAACCTTAGTTAATCTTCACTCACAGAGGCCCACTCTGCTCCTATGTTTCTCAATGCACTCACTATAAGGGCTGACTCCCTTTGTTTATTATCGTACTTGAGTAAAGTCGTCACTCCTGCTGAATCAGGCATTTTAGAAGAGGCAGTAGTGATGACACAGACTTGAATGTTGATCATTTACTGCCTTTCTTTATGTCCCTGACACCCCATGGGCATTGTCAGTGAATGAACCATGTACAGCTGAGATAATCCAGGAAATCCAGGATAATCCATGTACAGCTGAGATAATCCAGGAAATTTGAAGCAGAATTAAGATACTCCTGCTGCATTCCTGCTGACTTTCCTCCACTCTGTCAATATGTGCTCAGGTTGTGCACAGTCCCAAATGCAAGAATCTGAGGAAAGGAGCTATCTATGACCTGGGTGACCTGCAGTCACTGCTTCTTACAAGTTTTACTGACAGCAGCTGGTTCCCTTCTTACCTGCCACCACTCCTCCTTCCTGTTCCACCAACTTGATAGCAGCCTGCATTGTTCCCCCAGTCTCAATCCATTGGTCAACTAACAGGATACGCAATCCTGGAAAGGGGAAGCAATCTGTGTTACACGGAGGCTTCATACCTCAAAATGTTTCTACAGCGTGAAGACCTTGCAAGGATAAGACTAGGAGCGATCTCTCTGCACTATGGGGACCTCACAGAGTGAGGGACTCTCTCTCTGCACTTTGGGGTTCTCACAGGTGAGAGATTCCCTCTGCAATATGGGAATCATATAGGGTGAGGTACTCTCTCTCTCTGCGCTATGGGGACCTCAGAGGAAGAGGGATTCTTTCTGTATTAGAGGCAATTTACAGCCAACAGGAGCAATCTGACTGGATAAGGACGTGGTCATCATATCTCCTGTAACCACAACCTGACCTGGCTTGATGGCATCAGTTCGAACCTCCAACACCTTCTCCCGCCCAGAGTAATCAATGTATGGCTGACTGTGGGTCTCCACGCAGAGGTGGCCTGATTTTCGGATGGCCAGGAAGCCTTTTCCCAGATGGTTAGCAATGGCAGCACCTAAGCAAGAAGAGAGACTGAATATAGAATCTGGCAGTTCTGGAAAGGTCATGACAAGCATCTCTCAGAGTAGCAATGGTACTGCAAGAGAAACTTCTCCTCTCAGCTTAATACTGGGATTATGAGTGATGGCTCCCGCTCTCAGAGTAACACTGGCAATGTGAGTGATGGCCCCCCTCTCAGAGTAACAATGGTACTGTGAGTGAAGGCTCCCTTCTCAGAGTATCACTGGTACTGCGAGTGAAGGCTCGCAGAGTAACATGGGTACTGCAAGAGAAACCTTCCCTCTCAGAGTAACATGGGTATTGCAAGTGAAACCTCCCCCTTTCAGAGTAAAACTGGTACTGTGAGTGATGGCTCCTGCTTTGAGTATCACTAGAATTGCGAGGAAAGATTCCCCCTCTCAGAGTAACACTGGCATTGAGTGAAACCTCCCCTCTCAGAGTAACACTGGTATTGCGAGTGAAACCTCCCCTCTCAGATTAACACTGGTATATTGAGTGAAACCTCCCCTCTCAGAGTAACACTGGTACTGTGAGTGATGGCTCCTGCTCTGAGTGATACTGGTACTGCAAGAGAAACCTTCCCTCTCAGAGTAACATGGGTACTGCAAGAGATGTCACCCACTCACGATACTTAAACCCAGATGAGCATCTGAGCTTCGAGTTAGCAAGGAATCTCGTCCTGCTAGTTCTGCTATCTTAGGACTTCCTCACTGACTACTGGGTAACCTAGGTACCTGCTCCTCGGGGGCCTTGCCACACTCAAGGCTATCCACTCCTCGGAGAGCCATCTCTCTCTCTCTTCACATTTCAGTGAGTTCCTGCATCGTTCTCATCTTCTCCTGCTGATCCTGCTCCAGTCATCCTCGGGGCTTTGCTACCTCTGCCTCTACCTTCCCAGTGTGAGTACTCTACCTTTGTGGCATGGATTCTTGGGTTACCCCGCTTGTGGACCACTACTGGATCCATTGTGTCTTGTGCATTCTACCAGCAGCTTCCGGCCTACCCCATGCTGCGGACCACTATTGGGACAGCCAGCACAACCTAGCCTAGATAAGGTAGTCAGCGGGACTCTCTGCGCTGCGGAGTTCTACTGGACTGATCAGCTGATTCCAGCCTCAGCTGCTTGCTCTACAGGATTTGCTGCTGTACAATAAAGTTGTCTCTCTGTTGTATCTCTGCTGAGACCTTGCCTGTCAGGGTAAGGGCCCACAGGGCTCCTCCCTGTGGGCGGAGTCTTTGCTCGCCTCGACCCAAGGGTCCACTATTAAGTTCAAGACACACAAACACTGGTATTGTGAGTGAAACCTCCCCTCTGAGAGTAACACTGGTATATTGAGTGAAACCTCCCCTCTCAGAGTAACATGGGTACTGCAAGAGAAACCTCCCCTTTCAGATTAACATTGGTATTGTGAGTGAAACCTCCCCTTTCAGAGTAACACTGGTATTGTGAGTGAAGCCGCACTTCTCAGAGTAACATGGGTACTACAAGAAAAACCTCCCCTCTCAGAGTAACACTGGTATTGCGAGTGAATCCTCCCCTCTCAGAGTAACACTGGTATTGCGAGTGAATCCTCCCCTCTCAGAGTAACATGTGTGCTGCAAGAAAAACCTCCCCTCTCAGAGTAACACTGGTATTGCAAGTGAATCCTCCCCTCTCAGAGTAACACTGGTATTGTGAGTGAAGCCGCACTTCTCAGAGTAACATGGGTACTACAAGAAAAACCTCCCCTCTCAGAGTAACATTGGTATTGCGAGTGAATCCTCCCCTCTCAGAGTAACACTGGTATTGCGAGTGAATCCTCCCCTCTCAGAGTAACATGTGTGCTGCAAGAAAAACCTCCCCTCTCAGAGTAACACTGGTATTGCGAGTGAATCCTCCCCTCTCAGAGTAACATGTGTGCTGCAAGATAAACCTTCCCTCTCAGAGTAACATGGGTATTGAAAATGAAACTTCCCCTCTCAGAGTAAAGCTGGTATTGCAAGAGAAACCTCTCTCTCTCAGAGTAACACTGGTATTGCAAGTGAAAGCTCTCCTCTCATTGAAATACTGGAACTGTGAGTGATGATTCCTCCTTTCAGGGTTACACTTGCATTGCGAGCAATGGATCCCCCTTTCAGAGAAATATCTATGGTTCCCCTTCTCAGAGTAACACTGGTTGTGTGAATTAAGTTTCCCCCTCTCAGGATAACAGGGGTACTGTAAGTGAGAGGGATAAATGTGGCACAATGCTTTAAGAAGGCTATGAAGAAAGATAGAGGATCGTGAGTAATGCAGAACTGAGGATAAACGCAGAGGGTACTGTTTGTACAAGATATGGAAAGGTCTAGCTGTCTCTATCTGCTATCAATGTTTACATTTCTAATTCTCTCTTTATCCTAGATATTATAAGTCTGTAGTTCTACAACAGCTGTTCTCTTCCTTATGTAATCTATGTTTAAATAGCATTGTTGATATTTTTTCACATTGCCAAAAACCTTTTAGTGAACATGACTTTAATTAGTTCAGTTCTGTGACCCAGATTCTAGCAAGATACAAAATACAGGAGCATAAAGGCTGCACCTCCATGTGAGAATGCTGAAGCCATCTGAGAGAAGAAAGTTATGGGGGTAGATCATTGCCTCAGAGAAGCTTTATCTCATGTTCAGGTGCAATCGATGCAGCAGGCACATGGGGCAATGTTATCCAGTCCCAAATTCAGAGATACCTCGTGCTTGGCTGGCAGTCTGACCTGCAATATCAGTAAGCAGGGCAAGGATCTCTAAGTATGGGATTAGGTGTGGTGGCAGGGTTATGTGTGCCTGTGTGGGTGAAGCTTGCATTGCTTCTGCCTGTGTTGTACCTGTTGTGTGTGTGTCTGTGTGTGTGTGTGTGTGTGGGTGGGTGGCAGTGTTATCCAGTCCCAAGTTCAGAGATACCTCGTGCTTGGCTGGCAGTCTGACCTACAATATCAGTAAGCAGGGCAAGGATCTCTAAGTATGGGATTAGGTGCAGTGGCAGGGTTATGTGTGTCTGTGTGGGTGAAGCTTGCATTGCTTCTGCCTGTGTTGTACCTGTTCTGTGGTGGGGCAGTGTGTCTGTGTGTGTGGGTGGCAGTGTTATCCAGTCCCAAGTTCAGAGATACCTCATGCTTGGCTGGCAGTCTGACCTGCAATATCAGTAAGCAGGGCAAGGATCTCTAAGTATGGGATTTAGGTGCGGTGGCAGGGTTATGTGTGTCTGTGTGAGGGAAGCTTGCATTGCTTCTGCCTGAGCTATACCTGTTCTGTGGTGGAGCAATGTGTGTGTTTCTGTGTGCATGATGTATGTGCGGGTGTGCATGTGTGGGTGAAGCTTGTACTACTTCTGCCTGTGCTGTACCTGTCCTCTGTGTGTGTGTGTATATCTCTGTGTGAGGGAAGCTTGCACTTCTGCTGCCTTTGTGTGTGTGTGTGTCTGTGTGCATGCATGTATGTGTGGGTGTGAATGAGTGTGTGTGTTTGTGTGTGAGGGAAGCTTGCACCTCTTCTGACTGTGCTGTACCTGTTCTGTGGTGAGGCAGTGTGTGTGTGTGTGAGAAGCTTACACTGCTTCTTCCTGTGCTGTACCTGTTCTGTGTGTGTGTATATCTCTCTGTTTTGGAGGGAAGCTTTCACTTCTACTGCCTTTGCTGTACATGTTCTGTGGTGGGGTAATGTGTGTTTCTGTATGCATGCATGTGTGGGTGTGTGTGTCTGTGTGTGAGGAAAGCTTGCACTTCCGCTGCCTGAGCTGTATCTGTTCTGTGGTGGGGCAGTGGGTGCGTTTGTATGTGTGTGTGTGTTTAAGGACTGCTGCCTATGCTGTACCTATTCTGTGATGTGGCATTTGGGTAGTGTGTGTGTGTTTGTGTGAGTGTGTCTGTCTGTCTGTATGGGTGAAGCTTGCACTACTGCTTCCTATGCTGTACCTGCTCTGTGGTGGGACACAGGAACATAACAACATAAGAATTGCTATATTGGGTCAGACCGAGGGTCCATGAAGTCCAGAATCCTGTTTCCAACAGCGGTCAATCCAGGTCACAAGTACCTGGCAGTGATAAGTAGTGGCTTTTCTCATATCTATCTGTTAATAAAAGTTTATGGACATCTCCAAGAACTTGTCCAAAACTTTTTTAAACCCAGCTATGCTAGCTGACTTTAACACATCCTCCAACAATGAATTCCATAGTTTGATTGTGCATTGAGTGAATTTGTTTTAAATGTGCTACAGCAGAATGATGTTCAGTACGTTCCGTAGGAATTAATAAATTTCTGTACGTGATTTTGTGACAGTGTACATGTGACAGCAGCCCAGCAGGCATTGTTAAAATCCTGCCAATTGAATTGCCCCTGAGGCAGCTCTACGAGCGAAACTCGGCCAGAGTCGGGCACATAATAAAGGGCTTCGTGTGATCATCCGATTCCTATTGTTTTTACTCTAATAAAAGTTTATGGACATCTCCAAGAACTTGTCCAAAACTTTTTTAAACCCAGCTATGCTAGCTGACTTTAACACATCCTCCAACAATGAATTCCATAGTTTGATTGTGCATTGAGTGAATTTGTTTTAAATGTGCTACTTATTACCTTTATGGCGTGTTCCTTAGTATTTGTATTATTTGAAAGAGTAAATAAATGATTCATATTTACCCATTTTATTCCACTCATGATTTTGTAGACCTTTATCATAACCCCCTCCAGCCATCTCTTTTCCAAGCTGAACAGCCCTTACTTCTTCAGCCTTTCCTCATAGGGGAGCTGTTCCATTCCCTTTATCATTTTGGTCTCCCTTCTCTGTACCTTCTCCAGTGCAACTATATCTTTTTTTTAGATGTGGTGACCAGAATGGCACACAGTATTCAAGGGGCAGTCTCACCATGGAGTGATATAGAGGTATTATGACATTCTCTGTGTTATAGAAACACAGAAATGATGGCAGAAGAAGAGCAAATGGCTCATCCAGTCTGCCCAGCAAGCTTTCCTACTTATTTATTTATTTATTTATTTATTTATTATTTTTGTTATACCGAGTTTCATGATAGGGATCACATCAACCCGGTTTACAAATAACAATGTGTGCAAAGTATAGCGTAACGTAATAAATATTTCCAATACAAATTTGAACTTTAAATACAGAGAATCAATTAAAAGGTGTGAGAAAGTTACAATATAACAGGGAAAATTAACTTGGAACTGGAAGAGGGGAGAGGTTAAACAATGTAATTGTTTAACCTCATACTTATCTGTTATTATCTGTTTATTTATCTGTTTATTTATTTATCTGTTTATTTATTTATTTATTTATTTATCTGTTTATTTATCTGTTTATTCTCATACTTATCTGTTATGCTGACCGGTGAGGTCAGGGCCCTTTTTGGTTCTAATTTCCTTCCACCCCCGCCAATTGATGTAGAGAGCAGTGCTGGAGCTGCATCAATGTGAAGTATCAAGCCTAAATGGTTAGGGGTAGTAACCGCTGCAATAAGCAAGCTACTCCCATGCTTATTTGTTTGCCCAGCCTGTACAATTTAGTCCTTGTTGGTTGTTGTCTGAATATAAATCCTCTTTTCTTCATTCCCCCTGCCGTTGAAGCAGAGAGCTGCTTGGATATGCATTGAAAGTGAAGTATCAGGCTAATTTGGTTTGTGGTAGTAACCGCTGTAACAAGCAAGCTACTCCCACGCTTATTTGTGAATGCAGATCCTTTTCCCCACATTTCCTCTTGCCGTTGAAGCATAGAGCAAAGTTGGAGTCGCATTAACCGTGTGTATGTTTATTGAATAAGGGTAGTAGCCGTCATTCCTGTAAGCCACCCCCATGCCTCTTCTCTTCATTTCATTCACATCCTCTGCGACCGCTATTACTCACTTTGTATGCTGCCGCCCTCTCTCCCTTGGGGGAACTCGCGGCTGTGGCTAGCTGCTTCCGATGCACATTGCCCCGTTCCGGGACTCCCCAGGGCGGTGAGGACGCCGCCGACCACCATGTCTACTCTGGGCCTTCTTAAGCACCGTGCGCGTTACATGGCCCTCCTTTAAGGATGCCAGAGTGGAAACCTCAGGGGCGTCTCCTCCTGATGACATCACTAGCCCTGGACTCTTAAGCACCACTGGGGCCTGGCTCTAACTGACTTGGCAACGAGTTCCTTCCTTGCTGTATCCTGCTGATCTCTCCTCCTTCCTGGTTCCTGTTCCTCCTGGTGTGAGACACTCTCGGGTACCCGCTCCTCGAGGGCCTTGTTCCTGGCTCTGGCTATCCGCTCCTCAGAGGGCCCTGTGCCTCGGACGCTGCCTGCCAGCTCCCCCGCTCCTCGGGGTTGCTTCCAGAACTACTCTATTCGTGGAGACCCAACATTGGTATACCCCGCTCTGCTGGCCATTGCCTTACTACTCTGCTTCGTGGAGACTCAACGTAGGTGTACTCCGCCCTGCAGGCCATTGCCTTACTACCCTGCTTCATGAAGACTCAGCATTGGTGTACCACGCTCCGTGGGCCATTACCTTAAGTCTGTGACTGTGCGGCATTCCCCACTCCTCGGGGCAGCACGCTGTTACCTCAGTGACTGTGCCGCGCTTCCCAACTCCTCGGGGTAATGCCTTGAGTATTTCAGTGACTACACTCACTCTCCGTTCCTCAAGGTAGCGTCCTGCTTTCACCTCAGAGACTGTACCAGCACTTCCCCGCTCCTTGGTGTAGTGTCCACGTGCATAGCCAGAGACCCCTGGGCTTCCCCACTCCTCGGGTAAGTCCACGTCACTCCTTCCGTGCTGACTCACTCCGTGGCTCCACCCCCTGGGGTCCCTCTCTCAGCACTCCTCCATACCCTGCCTTGCATTCCCCACTCGAGGCCTGCTCTGCACTTCACCACTAGGAGGACTTATTCTGGCTATTGTATCCACACCCCAGTCTCCTGCTCTCTCCGTACTTCCTGGGCTGTGTCACCTGTTGCTACAGACCTCGCCTCCCGACAGTGAGGGCCCACTAACTTACGAACCCTAACACTCTGTTTTATTTGCCATTTGCTTCCTAATAATTTCTAACATTCTGTTTACTTTTTTGACCGCCACATCACACTGAGCTGACGATTTCAATGTATTATTCACTATGACACCCAGACCTTTTTCCTGGGTGGTAACTCCTAATATGCTACTTAAAGGAAAATTGGTTATTACCTGCTAATTTTCGTTCCTGTAGTACCATGGATCAGTCCAGACCCTGGGTTATGTCACCAATCCAGCAGAGGGAGGCAGAGAAAACATTCTAATGACTCTGACTAGGAGCACCACCTGTAGTCAATCAGTATTGACCAGTATCAAAGCAGAAATTTAACTACTAACATATTAACTAGCTATCTAAACAGGAGAACGAATTTCCAACTCACAAATCCTAAATGGAAGCAGAATCCCCCCCAAAAAATCTTGGGAATAAACAAGAAAATATTAAGAAAAATAGACAGCATGAAAGGCGGTTTAATCACCCAAACAGTGAACGAGCGGACTCTCCGAAAAGACAAATATAATACACAGACATAAAGGGTGGGCATCTGGACTGATCCATGGTACTACAGGAACGAAAATTAGCAGGTAAGAACCAAATTTCCTTTCCCTGTAAGTACCTAGATCAGTCCAAACCCTGGGATGTACCAGAGCTGATTCAATTAGGGTGGGACCCAGAGAGTCCTGCTCGGAGAACACTCTCTCCGAAGGCTGCTGAACTTGGAGCGTGAACATCCAAGTGGTAATGACGAGCAAAAGTATACAACGACTTCCAAGTCGCTGCTTTACAAATCTCCTGAGGAGAAACTAACTGACATTCTGCCCAAGAGGTAGCCTGTGACCTAGTAGAATGAGCTCTCAACCCTTCAGGAAGGTCACGACGAGCTAGAAGATAAGCTGAACGAATTGTCTCTTTTAACCAACTAGCAATCATAGCCTTCGAAACCTTATGACCTTTGCGAGGGCCACTCCACAAAACAAACAAATGATCAGACAATCGAAAATTGTTTGTAACTTCAAGATAACGCAACAGAGCTCGTCGTACATCCAATTTTTTAAGATCCCTTGAGGAAGGATCCAAACAATCTAAACACGGAAAAGCCGGAAGCTCTATGGACTGATTTAAATGGAAAGAAGATACTATCTTAGGTAAAAAAAGATGGTACAGTCCGTAATGAAATTCCTGTATCAGAAATTCTAAGAAAAGGCTCTCTGCAAGACAAAGCCTGCAACTCTGAAATTCTATGAGCTGAAGAAATGGCCACAAGAAACACCACCTTCAATGTCGCATGATTAAGGGGTTCAAAGGGAGCCGAACACAGAGCCCTAAGAACCAAATTCAAACTCCAAGCAGGACAAGGATTCCGAAATGGAGGACATAGATGTTGCGCACCTTTGAGAAAACGCACTACATCCGCATGCGCAGCCAAGGATAATCCCTGAACCTTACCATGAAAACATCCAAGCGCTGCCACTTGTACCCGTAAGGAACTACAGGACAAACCCTTGGCTAATCCATCTTGTAAAAAAGATAAAATATTGGATACAGAAGAGTGAACTGGATCTACTTGATGCTCATTACACCAAGATTCAAAAACCTTTCAGACCCTTGCATAAGCCAAAGATGTAGAAGGTTTTCTAGAGCGCAATAAAGTAGTCACTACAGCATCTGGAAAACCTTTATTCTTTAGCCGACGCCTCTCAAAAGCCATGCCGCTAAAGAGAAGCGTTCGACCTCTTCCAAACAAACTGGACCCTGAGACAGAAGGCACGGAAGATCTTGAAATCGAAGGGGACTGTCCAGTGCTAATCTGACCAGGTCTGCGAGCCACTAAGACAACGTCGACTTGTTGAACTTCTATCCGACGCAGAACCTTGCCCATCAGAGGCCAGGGAGGGAACACGTAGAGAAGAACATCCCTTGGCCAAGGAAGTACCAGAGCATCTACTCCTTCCGCTCAAGAACCGAGGGGCTTTGGCATTCTGAAATGTGGCCATGAGATCCATTGCCGGAGTGGACCATCTGTTGCATATCATTTGATAGGCTTCCTCGCACAGTTCCCACTCGCCTGGGTCGAGATGATGCCGACTGAGAAAGTCGGCTTGAATGTTGTCCACCCTGGCAATGTGTGAGGCTGAGATGCTGAGCAGATGTTGCTCTGCCCAGGCGATCAGCTGTTGTGCTTCCTGAGCTACCAGGAAGCTTTGGGTTCCTCCCTGACGGTTGATGTACACTACCATGGTTGCATTGTCGGAAAGAACCCGTACCGACTTCCTGCAAAGAAGAGGTTGAAGAGCGATTAAGGCTAAACGAACCACTCTGGTCTCTAAAAGACTGATCGACCACTGCGCTTCCTCTTCGGACCACTGACCCTGAACAGATGTATTCTGACATACCGCTCCCCAGCCTGAAAGACTGGCGTCGGTAGTGACCACAGTCCATTCTGGAATCCCTAGCGGTACACCTCGTTGCAGATTCGCTGTCTGTAACCACCAATCCTCTGTAAGAGGAAGGGGAAGATGGTATAGTTTTGAAACCGGATTCCAGCGTGAAAGCAATGCAGACTGAAGTGGTCTCATGTGCGCAAAGGCCCAGGGAACCAACTCCAGAGTAGAGGTCATTGAACCTAAAACTATCAAGTAATCCCGCACACAAGGAATAGGAATAGACTGTAAGTCTCGAATTTGTGATTGAAGCTTGAGAAGGCGATGCTCCGGAAGGAACACTATCCCTTGACGAGTGTCGAACCGTGCACCCAAAAACTCCAGAGATTGGGAAGGTAATAGGTGACTCTTGTCTTCGTTGATCACCCAGCCTAGAGACTGCAAAAGGCTGATTACTCTGTTGATTGTATAATAACAAAGAGATTCCGACTTCGCTCGAATCAACCAGTTGTCCAGGTACGGATGTACCAACAGGCCCTCCTTCCTGAGTTGAGCGGCTACCACAACCATTATCTTGGTAAATGTTCTGGGAGCTGTGGCTAATCCGAACAGGAGAGCCCTGAATTGATAATGTTGCCCTAGAATGCAAAACCTGAGAAACGTCTGATGAATGGATCGAATGCCGATATGAAGATAAGCTTCGGTGAGGTCAAGAGATGCTAGAAATTCTCCTCTGTGAACCGAAGCTATGACAGACCGAAGAGTCTCCATCTGGAACTTTGGAATCCTTAGACAACGGTTAACCCTTTTGAGATAAAAAATGGGACGAAAGGTTCCTTCCTTTTTGGGAACGACAAAGAAAATTGAATAACGACCTTTCCGATGTTGGAACTGGAACTATAGCTCCTAGGTTGCTTAAACGCTGTAGCGAGTCTTGGATTATGAGATGCTTTTGTAGGGAAGAACACGGTGAAATTAGGAACAGGTGGTGAAGCCGAACAAAATCTAAAGCGTAACCTTGATTTATCACTGATAGAACCCATTGATCCGACGTACATCTGGCCCATTCTCCGTAAAACAGAGACAGCCTGCCCCCTATGATGGGAACCGGAGAAAGGACCAGCCTTATCTCATTGGACAGACTTTGTGCCTCCTGAGACTTGGGATGTTCCAGGTCTACCAAAGCGGCGGCCACGAAAGGACAGACCAATTCTGTTGTCTACCTGAAGACTGTTTAGCTGGAGGAGCCGACGGACGAGAAGAACGAAATCTTCTGTTAGACCGAAAACGAGAGCGAGATGAAAAAGAGCTTCTAGGTCTAGGACGGTCCTCTGGCAATTTGTGAATCTTATTTTCCCCTAGGGACAAAATTAAATCTTCCAATTCCTTATCAAATAATACATTTTCCCTTAAAGGGTAAAGCCCCTAATTGAGCTTTGGAGGATGCGTCTGCGAACCAATTCCTCAACCAGAGAAGTCTGCGAGCCGATACAGAAGCAACGATAGAGCGAGCCGAGGTCCTAATGAGATCATATAAAGCATATGTTGCTCTATAAGCAACTGTAGCTTCCAGCCTACCAGCCTGAGCAACTTCCTCTTCAGAGAGGGAAGAATTGTTTTGTAAAGCCTGGACCCATCTTAGTCCAGCTCGCAAAGCCAAGCTACTACACATGGCTGCCCGCACAACAAGAGCAGAAACCTCAAAAATTCACTTAAGCTGAACCTCCAGCTTACAATCTTGGAGATCTGGAATAGCTTGATGTGTCGCCACCCTCAGAGTAGACAGGAGTGCCTCAGTTCCAGCACTGCAGCGAAATGAGTCCGGGCAGGAGAGCAGCCGGGCCGAGGTTTTGGGGCTGCGCGAAGTGGCAGAGTTCCTTTTGTTATCGGCAAACTTGATGAGCCTTCCCGCCCCCCCCCGGGGAGACAGGATGAACAGAGACTCTCCCTGAAGAGACGCGTGCGCCCATCTCCACAAGCACGGCAAGCCACACCTCGCAGCATTATAAAGAAAAAACGGTGCGAAATAAAAAGTATGAAATAAACTTAAAAAACTTAAAGAAACCCCAGCGAAAAACAAAGGCACGGGCCCACCGAACACCAAAAGGTAAGTAAACAACGATTCAGCTATGAAGAATTATTTTTATTTTTTACCTGACCGAAATGCCGCGGCCTCCAGGAGCTGCTCCAAGTAGGGTGAGTGAGCCGGGCCCCCCAGTATCACCCCTGCCAGGAGTGGTTGCTGGGTACAAAACCTCCCCAACTCCGGCAGCCTCAAAACCAGGAGGGATAGTCCTCCCAGGACTTGGCAACCTTCCGGGAGGCAGTGAAACAGCTGTGAAGAAAAATAAAACCTTTTTTTTTTTAAATAACTTAAATGAAAAGAACAGGCTCTCTTCAAAAGAAAAAGAAAGTCTGCAAAAAATTAACTCCTAAACTACCTGACTAAAAAATAACAAACTACCACAGACTGCAGGGGTTAGGACCGTCCACCTCTGCTGGGAGACAGAGAAATACTGATTGACTGCAGGTGGTGCTCCAGGGTATACGTCAGAGTCATCAGAATGTTTTCTCTGCCTCCCTCTGCTGGATTGGTGACATAACCCAGGGTCTGGACTGATCCAGGTACGTACAGGGAACATCATGTAGCTACAGCATGGGTTATTTTTCCTTATATGCATCAACTTGCACTTGTCCACATTAAATTTCATCTGCCATTTGGATGCCCAATCTTCCAGTCTCGGCAAGGTCCTCCTGTAATTTATCACTATCCGCTTGTGATTTAACTACTCTGAATAATTTTGTGTCATCTGCAAATTTGATCACCTCACTCATTGTTTCTCTTTCCAGATCATTTATAAATATTTTTAGAATTTTTTATATTTATTATTTATGAATTTAACACAAAATTATACAAAAATAATCTTGGTGTAGGAAACATCCTCGGGCATGTAAGTATATTACAAAACAAGATAAAACAATAAAGAAGACAAAAAATCAAGCAAATACCATCTTGCCCATGTAATCAGGTCACATTAGGTTAGGGCAGTTCAGCTTGGCGAAGAGACAGCTGAGGGGGGATATGATTGAGGTCTGAAAAATCATGAAAGGACTTAAATGGGTAAATGTGAATCAGTTATTTACTCTTTCAGATAACACAAGGACTAGGGGCACTCCACAAAGTTAGCAAGTAGCACATTTAAAACAAATCGGAGAAAATACTTTTTTTACTCAACGCACAATTAAGCTCTGGAATTTGTTGTAAAGGAAGTGGTTAAAGCAGTTAGTAAAGCTGGGTTTAAAAAAAGATTTGGACAAGTTCCTGGAGGACAAATCCATAAACTGCTATAAATCAATAAGGAATAGTAGCTTGGGATCTATTTAATGTTTGGATACTTGCCAGGTACTTGTGACTTGGATTGGCCACTGTTGGAAATAGGATACTGGACCCAATATGGCACATTTTGTATTCTTATATTATGTTCTTCTGTTAATTATAAGGGGAGAATTAAAAAAAGAAAATATTACAAACAGCCATTAAATTACAAGCCACTACCTACTAATTCTGGGGCATGGTTTTATTTTGGATACAATTTTCCAATTGAGTGGGGTCAAAGAAAATACATTTTGCCTCTTGCAGTTTAACCATACATATATATTTTATTGGATATTTTATTGTTTTGTATGTTTTATTGTATATTTTTGTTGTAATTCATATTGATGCTCTGTGAATTGCGGATTATAAATCTGTGAAATAAATAAGTAAATAAATTTAGACAGATATCGGAGCAAAAAGGTGACAGCAAGGATCAATGGCCTAGGCTTCATTTCCAGAAACCTTTTCCTTCGTATCTGAGTATCTCTCACATCTGGAAACACATCCACCTTATGGCACAAGAACTGCTGTTGCCTAAGACGCAAAAACATAGCACTATCTTGAATAAGAATGGATGAAGATGATGCCTCAAGAAACCTCGAAAGATGAAAGGAGACATTACAATTCCTATTACTCAAATCATCAGAAGAAGGAAGGTAGCAAACCCTGCTCACCGTGGGATTAGTTTCTTTGAAAAATTTTAAATAATCCAAATAAAAATGATCAAGCATCGCCAACGGAGAAATCATTGGACATCTGTGAAAATTAGGGAAACGTAAATTTCTACATTTAGCTTGGTTCCCAAGTCTTCAACTCTCCTCCTCAATAACAAATTATCTTTAAGTAAGCAATCATTTATTTGGATGAGTTTCTTCTATTGCCCCTGCATTTTATGTAGTTCTTTAGCTTGAGCTGGAATAGTCTGAGCATGTTTGTTGGTTTAGACTGCTAAGGCACCCGTAGTATTTAACATGATATCAATCCTTGCGACAGAGCCTCTTCTATTTTAGTCACTGCATTCCATAGAGCCTCCAATGTAATAACAGCGGACTTCTCGGAGGGAGAGATCCCCCTGGAGTTGATGTTACCTTCTCCATTAACTGGGAAACCCCACTAGGGTTTAAAGACAGGGAAACTTTGGTAGCCCCAGAGTGAAGATCTAAACCCAGCTGTGAAACATTTAGAGGTGTAAGTAGACATTCAGGAGTCAGGGAGGTGAAAGATCCCAACAGAACGGAGCTAGGTGCTCCAACATCAATTGCTCCTGATACTGGAAGGCTAGTAAAATTGAAAGGATCCAAAGTCAGCTGGGATTCCAGCTGCCTTGGTGGGGGAAGGCTCTTCCACATCTGAGTCAGTATTTACAAAAATCGGCAGAATTCCTCCAAAAGTCTGCTCCTAGGTGCGTGCCGGCAGCATCATGTCTCTGTGTACCGGCTTTTAAAAGGCTCTGGTGCCTCAGATGACTTCAATGAGGGAAGAGCCGCCCCAGTCACTCACGCTAGGTGGAGAAGCCAATGTCAGGGCCTTCTGCTGCTCTCCCCTTTTATAAATATATTAAAAAGCACTGGTCCTAGTACAGATCCCTGAGGCACTCCACTGTTTATGCTTCTCCACTGAGAAAACAGACCATTTAATACTATACTCTGTTTCCTGTCTTTAACCAGTTTGCAATGCACAAAAGGACATTTCCTCCTTTCCCATGACTTTTTAATTTTCTTAGAAGACTCTCATGGGGAACTTTGTCAAATGCCTTCTGAAAATCCAAATACATTACATCTACCAGTTCACCTTTATGCATATTTTTATTAACCCCTTCAAAAAAAAGATTTAGCAGATTTGTGAGGCAAGACTTCCGTTGGGTAAACCCATGCTGGCTTTGTCTCATTAAACTATGTCTATTCAAATATTTTGTGATTTTATTCTTTAGAACAGGTTCCATGATTTTATCCCGGAATAGAAGTCAGACTCGCTGGTCTATACTATCCTGGATCACTCCTGGAGCCCTTTGTAAATATTGGGGTTACATTGGCCACCCTCCAGTTGTCAGGTACAACAGATGATTTTAATGATAGGTTACAAATTTCTAATAGGTCTGAAATTTCATTTTTTATTTCTTTTAAAACTCTGGGTGTATACCATCTGGTCCAGATGATTTTCTACCCTGTAGTTTATCAATCTGCACTATTACACCATCCAAGTTCACTGTGATTTGTTTCAGTTCTTCCAAATCATCACCATTAAAATACCATTCCCAACAATTTAGTCTTTCTGCTATGGCCTTGTCTTCCCTAAGTGCCCCTTTAACCCCTCGATTACCTAATGGTCCAGTTGACGTGTGCACGTGTGTGTGTGTATAGCTTGCACTGCTGCTGCCTGTGCTGTAACTAGCACTTCACGTCTCAGGGTTACCAGCCTGAAACTTTTCTTCAGAATTAAAACTCAGTAATTGAATAAAACATGTTGAGTGCGCTGCTTTCTCTCAATTTGAATCAGAAAGCTGTCCAGGATCAAAAGAATTCAGATTCCAGTTGTAAAATCAAAAAATAAAAACAATTCTGAAACCAGGGACTGTACCTAGAATGAATCCCATAGCATCAATTCCAGCAACCAGGTCAATTAAATCATTCTGAAAGGGCTGCAGCAGGTCCTCGATGCAGTCTTGCAAGGCCTAGAGAGGAAAAAACAATAAAAATAACATTTATTTCTTACACTAAGCATCTTTGAGGAAGGGCAACTAGAAGCAGACAGACCCAGATCAGGGTGAAGGCATTGAAACATGACAGGTAGAGAAGGGAAAGGAAAATTGGTTCTTAACTGCTAATTTTCGTTCCTGTAATACCACAGATCAGTCCAGCAGGTGGAGTCAGAGAACAATTAGAACTTTGGGCACTGCTACATAACGAGAGAGTGCCACCTGCAGTCACTCAGTATTGACCTGTACCCAAGCCTAAACAACCAAACTTTACTTTAAAGGCGAAGGGGGTTGGAACCCAAAACGTAACCGCCAACCTCTCGCCCGGAACAGATAAAACAACAACAAAAACCCCACTAGATCACCTCGGAACTTGCCCCTTCCGGAGCATTTGCAAAAAGACCAAATTGTTTCTTCAGGAAATATCACCTCTCAAGGTAGTCTTTTGGAATCTGAAAAGGGGGGGCGGGTCTCTGGACTGATCTGTGATATTACAGGAACGAAAATTAGCAGGTAAGAACCAATTTTCCTTTCCTGAACATACCAAGAACAGTCCAGACCAGTGGGATGTACCCAAGCTACTCTACACTGGGCGGGAACCTGAAAGACCCGCTCGCAATACAATCTCCCCAAAGGACGATTCATCTTGCACCCTCACATCCAAACGATAATGCTTGGTGAAAGTGTGCAGGGAGGACCAAAACGCCGCTCTGCAGGTCTCCTGAGACGACAGAAGCTGACACTCAGCCCAGGAGGTAGCCTGGGCTCTAGTGGAATGAGCTCTCAGACCCACGGGCACCTGATGTCTGCGGGCAACATAAGCTGCAGCAATAGCCTCCTTAATCCAGCGCAAAATCGTCACCTTCGAAGCCTTGTCACCCTTCTTAGGATCCCCAAACAAGACAAACAGATGGTCCGAACGCTGGAAGTCATTAGTAACCTCCAAATAGTGCAAAAGAATGCAACGCACATCCAAAAGATGAAGTTCTCTCTCCTGAGAAGAATCCCTGAACCAGTTCGGAAATCCTAGCAGATCCACCGCCTGATTGACATGAAAAGCAGAAGACCACCTTGGGCATGAAGGAAGGAATCGTGCGCAGCAAAACTATCATCGTAAATCCTAAGAAGGATCTTGACACGACAAAGCCTGTAACTCTGAAATGCGTCGAGCAGAACAAATGGGTACGAGGAAAACGGTCTTCAAGGTCAAATCCTTAATGGGAGCCCTCCGTAAAGGCTCAAAAAGGGCTCTGCAAAACACCCGAAGCACCAGGTTCAAACTCCAGTCCGGACATAACGGGCGTACGGGAGGATGTAAATGCTTTACTCCTTTGAGGAAACGCGAAATGTCTGGATGCACTGCCAGCGACCGACCGTGAACTCTGCCCCTTAAGGCAGCCACCTGAACCAACACCTGGGGAATCTCTGTTGACAAAAGATCCAAGGAGCGCTGGCGGCACCATGCCTCAAATAACTTCCAGACCCTATCATAGGCCATAGAAGTAGAAGGCCAACGTGCCTGAAGAAGAGTGGAAATGACCTGCTCGGAATATCCCTTCAATCACAATCACCACCTCTCAAAAGCCAGGCTGCGAGAGAGAAGCGATCCTCCTGATCCAAAAATATGGGCCCCTGATGGCGTGGATGCGGAAGATGCGCCAGCTGTAGAGGACTTTCCAAGGCTAATCGCACCATGTCCGCGAATCACGAGCGATGCGGCCACTCCAGAGCCACCAACACTACACTGCCTGGATGCCGCTCTATGTGTCGTAGAAGCCTACTGATGAGAGGCCAGGGAGGAAAGGCATAAAGAAGAATGTCCGTGGGCCACAGATATACCAGAGCGTCCAAGTCCTACCAAGCCTATTTCTCAACGACGGCTGAAGAAGTTCTCTGTCTTTGCATTGGCACGAGTTGTCATCAGATCCAACTGAGGCACGCTCCACCTGGCACAAATGAGGTTCCATGCTTCGGCAGCTAACTCCCACAGCTGTTGCCTGCTGAGGAAGTCCACGAGTACATTTTCCACGCGCACGACATGATATGCAGTGATTCCTTTGAGATGGCGCTCCGCCCAAGTGAATAGCCTCGCCTCCAATGCCACCGCAAGACTCCGTGTCCTGCCTTGCTGGTTGATGTAAGCTACAGTCGCCGCATTGTCTGAGAACCATTGTGTCCTTGACCAGAGGAAGAAATGCTCAGAGGGCCAGCTGGACAGCCCTCGTCTCGAAGCGGTTGATGGACCAGGATTTCTCCATTGGAGACCAAAGCCCTTGGGCGGATTTGTTGAGGCAGACTGCACCCCATCTGGATAGACTGGCATCTGTGGAGATAACCACCCAATTTGGAGGGTCTAAGTCTACTTCCTGTTCCAGGTTGCTGCGTGAAAGCCATCAAGATAGACTGACTCTGGACTCTAGAAGGAGAGGTAACGGTATATGGAACTGTTCAGACACCAGACTCCATCACGATAACAGCACATGCTGCAACGGACGTAAATGAGCGAACGCCCACGGGACCAAATCCAAGGAAGCCATGGATCCCAGAACCTGTAAGTGATGCCAAACCGTCGGATTCTTCCTCTGAAGCAGGGCTTGGACCTGATCCTGCAACTTTGTTACACGGTCCGCTGCCAGAGAAACCTTGCCTTGGAAAGTGTCGAACAGCGCTACAAAGTAGATCAATGACCGCGTGGGTTCAAAATGACTTCTGGACATTTATGACCCAGCAGAGCGACTGCAAGGTGAGCATCACCCTCTGAACCGATCTTACGCAGTCCTCCTGAGACTTCGCTTGGATTAGCCAGTCATCGAGATACGGGTGAACAAGGACTCCCTTCTTGTGCAAGAACGCCGCCACGACCACCATGACCTTGGTAAAACTATGTGGAGCCGTCGCCAGGCCAAAAGAAAGAGCTTGAAACTGGAAAAGTTGGCCCATCACCTTGAAGCGGAGCAACCACTGGTGAGCCCGGAGAATCGGGATGTGGAGATACACCTCGGTGAGGTCTAACGATGCTAGAAACTCTCCACTGTGTACCACGGCCACCACAGTTCTCAATGTCTCTATGTGAAAATTGGAAACTCGCAAACACCTGTTCACTTTCTGCAGATCCAGAATGGGACAAAAGGTGCCCTCTTTCTTGGGAACCACAAAGTAGACCGAATACTGTCCCTTGCTCTGTTCTGCCAGAGGAACTGGAACAATGGTCAGGAGATCGAGCAGCCATTGTAGCATCCCCTGTACTGCCTCGCGCTTGACCCACGAAGCGACGCGAGACTCCACAAAGGCCTCCCGCACCATGCGCGAAAACTCAAGACAATCTGCCTCCAACAGCTTCTACGATGTAATGGGTGCCCCTGGCTTCATTGGGTAGGTTTTCCACGACCAGCACCCTGGCACATGAACTCTCTGCCTGGGTGCCGTCCTCCATGAAAGGACTGCTGACGTCCTGAGCCCGGCCTGGACCCCGAAGGAGCTGAAGACCTACCAGGGCGAAATCTGCAAAAATCCCGAAAACGAGCCCGTGGGGGAAAAACCTTCCCTGAAGGTTTCCTGTCCTCTGGCAATCGGTCCCCCAGCAATTTCACCAACTGGTCGATATCCTCCCTGAAGAGAAGCTTTCCCTTAAAGGGGAGATTATAGAGTTGAGACTAGGAAGATAAATCTGCTGACCAATTACGCAACCAGAGCAGTCTACGAGCCATAACCGCAGACACCATACTACGCGCTGAGGTTGTAATCAGGTAATACAACGCGTCTGCGACAAAGGCAACTCCTGCCTCCAAACGTGTGGCTTGCAAGGGCCCCCCACCATCGGGACTGGGGGTTGCGGCCGCCTCCTGAACCCAGCAAAGACAGGCTCTCTGCATGAGGCTGGCACAAATCACCACCCTGAGACTCAGCGCTGAGACCTCAAAGACTCGCTTCAGATGAATCTACAGTTTGCGGTCCTGAATGTCCTTCAGCACAGCAGCTCCAGCCACAGGAATGGTGGTCTTCTTAGTCACCGCATACACCGCCGCGTCCACCTTCGGTATCTTTAGAAGATCCAAAACATCCTGCGCTAGCGGGTAAAGTTTCGCCATGGCTCCTCCAACTCTTAAACATGCATCCGACGAGTCCCACTCCCGGGTCACTAGCTTGCGGACCTTCTTAGGTAATGGGAAGGAAGTTGTCGGACCCCGAATCCCATCTAGGACCAGTTGACACTTTCACTGTCTGATTCCTCCTGTGAAACTTTGATCCCCAGGATCTGGGGAATGAGAGGTTGGTGCGCCTCTCGCTTAAACAAGCGCACTACGCTGGGATCATTGCCTTCCGAGGGTGGGAGGTCTTCTTGGTCCAGGTCGTCCTGTATCACATCACCCATAATTTGGGTGTGTCCTGGATCCTGATCCGCCCCAGAGTCTGAGAGATCCTCGAGTGGGGCCGGCAACTTATTCACACCTTGAGCCCCTTGGCAAGTCCCTGCAGGGTGATGGCGGTTCGGGGACCTCGTGGGTATCCGCTTTGATGGAGGTTCCGCCAAAGTGTCTGGCTGCGCTGCTCTCTTCAGGATATCCTGTTTCCTAGCCAGGAACGCCTGATGCAGCAGGAGCACAAAGTCAGGGGAAAACTCCCCTGAATCAACACCACCCCGCGCAGGAAGGTCCGGTGGCCCAGGGTCATCCCCAAACGTGGGAATTTGGTCCACCGGAGAAAGAATGGGAGGTGCCTCCTCCTCCGGCAGCCTCCACGAGCTACCCTCCCCCGCTGAGGAAGACTGCGGCCCGGAGGACCAGAGCCCTTGCCTGCTTGCTGCTCCCCCCGAGGAAGTTCCCTCCTGCACTGAAGAACAGACAGAACACAGGGAACTAGCATTTATGGCCTGCCCTGACACCCCACATGCGCGGCAAGTTCTCAACTTAGGCCGGGGTGCCATTGAGAAAAAAATTCCAGTCAGAAAACCTTTGCGCGACTGCAGGAGCTAAAAATAGAAAAACTCCCCGCAGGCGCGAAATTGCTGTGAGGAGAGTTGCTGGCGCGAAAATAAAAAGAGGCCTCCCCCTACCGACCTACCCAGAGCCTCGGGCCGTCGTGAGGACCCGCCTGGTTAAGCTCACCACTCCAGCTGGCCTGCCGACTAAACGGCACGGCCCATCCCCCAAATGAACTCCTCCTACCTTGAAAGGCTTCTTCTTTGCTTTCTTTCTGAAATTTTTTTTTTTTTAAAGAAAACTTTACCCTGACAGTTTTGGAGTCTGAAGGAAGGAGAGGAGCCTCCTCAGTGGTCGAGGAAACCAGGAGCCCCTGGTTATCGAGACACTGGCACCAATGCGGGCGAGACACAGGCAGGGGTATCCAACCCCCAGGACGCCCGGCTTCAACTAAGGGATGGCCCACGAAGGTGCCTAACATCTCAGGAAGCTACACAACTAACTACAAACTAGCCTATCCTAGGAAAAAAAACCTTTCCCTAATAATCTTTTTTTTTTAACTGACTAACAGACTGCAAGTTTGCTTCTCTACCATCTGTTGGAGTCAGAGAAATACTGAGTGACTGCAGGTGGCACTCTCGTTATGTAGCAGTGCCCAAAGTTCTAATTGCTCTCTGACTCCACCTGCTGGTAGGGATATACAACCCACTAGTCTGGACTGATCTGGGTATGTTCAGGAACGGTTCTTTTTTCATTAAATAATTGCTATTTCTCTGCCTCAGCATGATTCATAGTACGCTGACAGAGTCCTGTAGGATCTCTCTCTTGTATGCAATGGAGCAGAAAGCCCTCTCAAGCCTGTGATCAGAACATGCTGGATAACCAGAATTTCTGTCACACGCCTGCAACCTTTAGTGTCACAACTGGCGAGTGATGTAGCTGTAACCTTCAAAGACTGTCAGGCCAACGCATTATCAGCGCGTGTTAAAGGGGCACTCATGATTGAGCGTCCGCTCCCTTAGCGCGTGCCGATCCACCTCTCCAGGGCGCCCAAATCAAAATGCAAATGGGCTGCCGCGGTAAATAGGAGGCGCTAGGGGAAACCGCGCGCCCCTAGTGCATCCTCAGTAAAGGGCGCCCGGGAGAGGTGGCTGTCAGCCGGTTAGGAAAACAGACGCTCAATTTTAGAGCGTCCCTTTTCCTAACCTGACCGCTGGCACACTTTTTTCCTTTTCTTTTTTTTTTGGGGACATTTCTAAGTTTTTTTATTTCCTCTTAATATCGCCAGCAGCCTGTGTGGGGGGATGATGCTTATTAGCTAAAATAATCTCACATCATTAAAAAAATATCACCATTCCCACAAAACACATTTCAACCAGATGGTTTCATTGGCTTTAAGCTGGTCAGCAATTTAAAAAATATTTTCTTTTTTGTTGATATCTGATGAGATAATCAATGCATTAATGGGAGCTCTTGAATGCACTAATGGGAGCTCTTGAATGTAACTACATAACCTTCGGCTTTGGCTCCAATACAGAGAGGATCCTGGGCAGAGTTCACGCTGTACTAAAGGAATCCCCTTACCTGCTGGTGGCAGTACAGCCTGGAAGGATCAAGCCATGCATAATTGGGGCCCCTGTCATTGGGCGCCATCAGCGATAAGTACCAGCCCTTGTCCCTGGTGTTGGGGACACTCCATAGGTCCATGTGAGCAGTGGAGGAGTTGTATCCTGCAGAGACAATAAAATCAGGATATTGTGTGCAGGGTCTAGGAGAGGCACACTATTTTAGTGCTCTGTGGTTCAGAACCTCTTCCTTCTCCTCCTCCTCCTCACTGTTTATCTGAGGCTGGGAAGTATTGCAGGCTAGGTTTGCATTAAGCTAGGGTAACAGAAATAGGTAAATAAAGGCAGGAGAATATCCATTGTAGGCGGAGCACCTTTGGCCAATGTTTGTCCATACAGGGGGACTAGCAGGAGGGAGGGTGATAAGTCTGTATGAGGAGGGGAGGATTTTTCATAATAGATTTTGTGAAACAATTCCGTCCTCAGGCCCAAAGAGCCAAGGTTTTAGGACTTTCCTGATGGCAAGGAGGTCAGGAGCTAGTCTAGTCTCTAGCCTCTTCCATTTATCCATGCCATCCTTAAGTGCTTAAAGAAATATTGCTTGAGGGGGGAGTAACAAAAAGAAAAGAAAATGATACAAACAGCGACAAAAATAATTATTCATTAAAATTTGAGGGAAGGGGGAAGGATGACAACCCCTCACTCCCTCTGTGGGCACCCATGCCATCTCCAACCTTCTGCCCTCTTCCATCTAACCCTTCACTGGCTGCATTTATTGATTTGACAATAGCAGAGTAGAAATGAGGTGCACTGGCAGAGCTGTATCCATGGGTCTCAATACTTGAATAGCCAAGGGTGCTGCAGGGCAGGAGTGAGGAGCAGTGGCAGAGCTACAGTATGTGTGTGAGGTTCTCAGTACTGGACTGGCAGGAGGTGTTGCAGGGCAGAAGTGAGCTGCATTGGCAGACCTGTGTGTGAGGGTCTCAGTACTGGTCTGGCAGGAGGTGTTACAGGGCAGAAATGAGGTGCACTGGCAGAGCTGTGTGTGAAGATATCAGTACTGGATTGTCAGGAGGTAGGGCAGAACAGGAGTGAGGTGCATTGGCAGAGCTGTGTGTGAGGGTCTCAATACAGGAATAGCAAGGGGTGCTGCAGGGCAGGAGTGAGGTGCATTGGCAGAGCAGTGTGTGAGGGTCTCAATACAGGAATAGCAAGGGGTGCTGCAGGGCAGGAGTGAGGTGCTTTGGCAAAACTGTGCGTGGGGGTTTCAGTATTATATTGGCAGGAGGTGTTGCAGGGCAGGGACATTGGCAGAACTGTATCCATTGTACTGGAATAGCAGGGGGTGTTGCAGGGCAGGAATGAGGTGTATTGGCAGAGCTGTATCCATTGTAGTGGAATAGCAGGGGGTTGCCTCAGGGCAGGAGTGAGGTGCATTGATTCAGCTATATCAGAGAAACTGAGATGGGCCTGTCCATAAGATACAAACAGTTATGTTTATTGAGGGAAATCCTGAGATATATTTGTTTTATAAATTACTTAAGACAAGGCATTTGACAGGAGTAGTTAAGATACATTTTCAGTGACTTGAGGACTTATTCCCACCTTAACCATCTCAGTCTTCTAATCAGAATGAAAGAACATACAAAAATCCAATTTTTTTTCTCTGGTCTGGGAGTAAAATGTCCCACGTGCATGCTTGTTATTATATATAGATACAGTTTGCCTGGGGTTAAAGGGCTTTTGGTTGGCTCTAATGCTTTTTAGTAAATAATTTCCAGAGCTCTGCATGCTGGCTCCCCTTCCACCATCCCACAGCCCTGTGCTTCCTCCTCCCTGTGCTCTCTCTCTTTCTGGCTGGCTGGTTTTGGTCATATCTGCACCCCTCTGCAGAAGGATTTCATTGGGCAGAATTACATGCATATGTTTCCTTTGATATCTGAGGTCAAAAAGGAGAAAAGTTAAGTTAGGACAGCTTTGTTAAGACTTCTTTCTTCTTGTAGTTGGGGGGTGCATCAAGGCAGCAGTTAGTGAAAATCTGCAAAGCTATAACTCTGCCCAGCAGTAGTAGGCACAGTTAGTAACCAGCACAACGCCCCTTTCTTTAATCCCTTCCATTTGCTCCTGAAGGACGCAGGCAGAAAGCAGATCACTTGTGCCAGCACGCAGCAGCAGGCTCTGCGCCACAGGGGCACTCTTTCAATTACAGGATGTGGTGCACATGAGCAGGGCCGAGCCCAGAGCAGAAACTAAAGAATGGGGTGGGCCCTGCCAGTGCCAAGCACCCTAAAGCTCTACCTCACTGACATCACGCTGTATGCGCCCCTCCCCCCACAAAAATATCCGGCCCATGCAAGCCTTGAGCTCTCTCCTTCTGCAGAAAGATTTGCAGGCAGGGAGGAGTCGTCCTACGAGCGATCCTCCACGCTGTGCTTTGAAAGCGAATCCCCTGGGGTTTATAAGCATGTGCACCCAGCCCCCTTGGAGTTACTTCTTAAAGTAAATCCTTAGAAAGCCCCGAAGTCGCTCCGGAGTAAGCTGTCGGTGCACGACTGCCCGCCCCCGCAGGGAAAGGGAAGAGAAAATGAGCACTAAGTGTACCTGGCATGGGTTTCGAGCCGAGATTTCGCAGCCAGACCGTGCCTGCGCCGTGTTCCTCCCTGAGCCCTGTTGCTACTCTGCTGCGTAACCCGAGCCGCTGAAAGCCTCATCGGCAGCTGTACAGATAGAATAACGCAGGACCCTCTCCCGGCCCTTCTGGTTGGTTGCAGCCAAGTTTCTAACTTGGTTTACGCATTAATAAAGTCCGAGCTGGCGAGAGCTGTGACCCTTCCACTCCTAACAAAGGACAGAGGCGGCTCCTGAGTGCCGGGAGATTTCCCGAGATCCAAGAAACCTTGTAGGCCGGGCAATCTGGGCTCCCTGGCGGGATAGAAAGGATTTGATATCAACATAAAGAAATGCGCTGCCAAAGTAATACAAAAAGCCTTACCAGCTCCTCTCGCTCTCACTCCCCCATTCCCCGGTCCCCTCTCTATTTCCCCCACCCAGCACCATCCCCACTCCCCTCTCTACTGCCCCCATCATCCATCCCCACTCCTCTCTCTCTCTCTACTGCCCCCATCATCCATCCTAACTCCTCCCTCTCTCTCTCTACTGCCCCCATCATCCATCCCCACTCCTCTCTCTCTACTGCTCCCATCATCCATCCCCACTCCTCTCTCTCTCTCTATTGGCCCCCACCCAGTAATATTCAACCCCACCCCTCAATCTCTCTCTCTCTCTATTGGCTCCCACCCAACCATATTCAACCAGACTAGCCTCTCTCTCTACTGCCCCCACCCAGCACCATCCATCTCCACTCCTCTCTCTCTCTCTCTCTCTACTGCCCCCACCCAGCACCATCCACCCCCACTCCCCTCTCTCTCTACTGCCCCCACCCAGCACCATCCATCCCCACTCCCCCCTCTCTCTACTGCCCCCACCCAGCACCATCCCCACTCCCCTCTCTACTGCCCCCATCATCCATCCCCACTCCACTCTCTCTCTCTACTGCCCCCATCATCCATCCCAACTCCTCCCTCTCTCTCTATTGGCCCCCACCCAGTAATATTCAACCCCACCCCACCCCTCACTCTCTCTCTCTCTATTGGCTCCCACCCAACCATATTCAACCGGACTAGCCTCTCTCTCTACTGCCCCCACCCAGCACCATCCATCTCCACTCCCCTCTCTCTACTGCCCCCACCCAGCACCATCCATCCCCACTCCTCTCTCTCTCTACTGCCCCACCCAGCACCATCCATCCCCACTCCTCTCTCTCTACTGCCCCCACCCAGTACCATCTATCCCCAATCCTCTCTCTCTCTCTCTCTCTCTACTGCCCCCACCCAGGACCATCCATCCCCACTCCCCCTCTCTCTACTGCCCCCACCCAGCACCATCCAACCCCAATCCTCTCTCTCTCTACTGCCCCCACCCAGCACCATCCATCCCCAATCCTCTCTCTCTCTACTGCCCCCACCCAGGACCATCCATCCCCAATCCTCTCTCTCTCTCTCTACTGCCCCCACCCAGGACCATCCATTCCCACGCCCCTCTCTCTCTACTGCCCCACCCAGCACCATCCATCCCCACTCCCCCCTCTCTCTACTGCCCCCACCCAGCACCATCCAACCCCAATCCTCTCTCTCTCTACTACTCCCACACAGCAATATCCATCCCCACTCCTCTCTCTATGTCCCCCACCCAGCAATATCCATCCCCAATCCTCTCGCTACTGCTCCCACCCAGCAATATCCTTCCACACTCCTCTCTCTCTCTCTCTCTCTACTGCCTCCACTCAGCAATATCCATCCCCACTCCTCTCTCTCTCTACTGCCTCCACTCAGCAATATCCATCCCCACTCCTCTCTCTCTCTACTGCTGCCACCCAGCACCATCCATCCCACTCCTCTCTCTCTCTCTACTGCCTCCACCCAGCAATATCCATCCACACTCCTCTCTCTCTACTGCTCCCACCCAGCACCATCCATCATCACTCCCTTCTCTATTTCCCCCACCCGGCAATAATCATTCCCACTCCTCTCTCTCTCTACTGCCCCCACCCAGCATCATCCATCCCCACTCCTCTCTCTCTCTACTGCCCCCACCCAGCATATCATCCCCAATCCTCTCGCTACTGCTCCCACCCAGCAATATCCTTCCACACTCCTCTCCTCTCTCTACTGCCTCCACTCAGCAATATCCATCCCCACTCCTCTCTCTCTCTACTGCCTCCACTCAGCAATATCCATCCCCACTCCTCTCTCTCTCTACTGCTCCCACCCAGCACCATCCATCCCCACTCCTCTCTCTCTCTACTGCTGCCACCCCAGCACCATCCATCCCACTCCTCTCTCTCTCTCTACTGCCTCCCACCCAGCAATATCCATCCCCACTCCTCTCTCTCTCTACTGCCCCACCCAGCACCATCCATCCCCACTCCTCTCTCTCTACTGCCCCCACCCAGTACCATCTATCCCCAATCCTCTCTCTCTCTCTCTCTCTACTGCCCCCACCCAGGACCATCCATCCCCCACTCCCCCTCTCTCTACTGCCCCCACCCAGCACCATCCAACCCAATCCTCTCTCTCTCTACTGCCCCCCCCAGCACCATCCATCCCCAATCCTCTCTCTCTCTACTGCCCCCCACCCAGGACCATCCATCCCCAATCCTCTCTCTCTCTCTCTCTACTGCCCCCACCCAGGACCATCCATTCCCACGCCCCTCTCTCTCTAATCTACTGCCCCACCCTAGCACCATCCATTCCCACTCCCCCTCTCTCTACTGCCCCCACCCAGCACCATCCAACCCCAATCCTCTCTCTCTCTACTACTCCCACACAGCAATATCCATCCCCACTCCTCTCTCTATGTCCCCCACCCAGCAATATCCATCCCCAATCCTCTCGCTACTGCTCCCACCCAGCAATATCCTTCCACACTCCTCTCTCTCTCTCTCTCTACTGCCTCCACTCAGCAATATCCATCCCCACTCCTCTCTCTCTCTCCTGCCTCCACTCAGCAATATCCATCCCCACTCCTCTCTCTCTCTACTGCTGCCACCCAGCACCATCCATCCCCAATCCTCTCTCTCTCTCTCTACTGCCTCCACCCAGCAATATCCATCCCCACTCCTCTCTCTCTCTACTGCTCCCCACCCAGCACCATCCATCATCACTCCCTTCTCTATTTCCCCCACCCGGCAATAATCATTCCCACTCCTCTCTCTCTCTCTACTGCCCCCACCAGCATCATCCATCCCCACTCCTCTCTCTCTCTACTGCCCCCCATCCAGCAATATCCATCCCCAATCCTCTCTCGCTACTGCTCCCCCCAGCAATATCCTTCCACACTCCTCTCTCTCTCTCTACTCTCTACTGCCTCACTCAGCATATCCATCCCCACTCCTCTCTCTCTCTACTGCCTCCACTCAGCAATATCCATCCCCACTCCTCTCTCTCTACTGCTCCCACCCTGCACCATCCACATCACTCCCCTTCTCTATTTCCCCCACCCGGCAATATCCATTCCACTCCTCTCTCTCTCTCTCTACTGCCCCCACCCATCATCCATCCCCACTCCCTCTCTCTCTCTACTGCCCCCACCCAGCAATATCCATCCCCTCCTCTCTCTCTACTGCTCCCACCCAGCACCATCCATCCATCCCACTCCCCCTGTATTCCCCCCACCCGGCAGTATCCATTCCCATTTCTATCCTCTCTCTCAACTGCCCCCATCCAGCAATATCCATCCCCACTCCTCTCTCTCTCTACTGCTGCAACCCAGCACCATCCATCCCACTCCTCTCTCTCTACTGCCTCCCCCGCAATATCCATCCCCACTCCTCTCTCTCTACTGCTCCCCCAGCACCATCCATCCCACTCCCTCTCTATTTCCTCCCCCAGCAATATCCATCCCCACTCCTCTCTCTACTGCCCCACCCAGCACCATCCATCCCCGCTCCCTTTTATGTCCCCCACCTAGCAATATCCATTCCCATTGCCTCTCTCTTTACTGCTCCCACCCAGCAATATCCATCCCCACTCCCCTATTTCCTCCACCCAGCAATATTCCATCCCACTCCTCTCTCTCTCTACTGCCCCACCCAGCACCA